>NW_016808932.1:795577-814772 GCF_001698545.2 Rhinopithecus bieti | reverse complement strand
GGCCGGGCGCGGTGGCTCATGCCTGTAATCCCAGCACTTTGGGAGGCCGAGACGGGCGGATCACGAGGTCAGGAGATCGAGACCATCCTGGCTAATACGGTGAAACCCTGTCTCTACTTAAAATACAAAAAACTAGCCGGGCGACGAGGCGGGCGCCTGTAGTCCCAGCTACTCGGGAGGCTGAGGCAGGAGAATGGCGTGAACCCGGGAGGCGGAGCTTGCAGTGAGCTGAGATCTGGCCACTGCACTCCAGCCTGGGTGGCAGAGCAAGACTCCGTCTCAAAAAAAAAAAAAGAAAAAAAAGAAAAGAAAAAAACAGGGCCAGCACGGTGGCTTATGCCTGTAATCCCAGCACTTTGGGAGTCTGAGGCGGGTGGATCACTTGAGGTCAGGAGATCCAGACCATCCTGGCTAACACGGTGAAACCCCATCTCTACTAAAAATACAAAAAATTAGCCGGGCATGGTGGCACACGCCTATAGTCCCAGCTACTCGGGAGGCTGAGGCAGGAGAATCGCTTGAACCCAGGAGGCAGAAGATGCAGTGAGCCGAGATCGGCACCACTGCACTCCAGCCTGGGCAACAGAGTGAGACTCCGTCTCAAAAAAAAAAAAAAAAAAAATAGGTCAGGCATGGTGGCTCATGCCTATAATCTCAGCACTTTGGGAGGCCGAGGCAGGTAGATCACTTGATGTTAGCAGTTCAAGACCAGCCTGGCCAACATGGTAAAACCTGTCTCTACTAAAAATACAAAAAATTAGCTGGGCATGGTGGTGCATGCTTGTAATTCTAGCTACTCAGGAGGCTGAGACAGGAGAACAACTTGAACCCAGGAGGTGGAGTTTGCAGTGAGCCAAGATTGTGACATTGCATTCCAGCCTGGGTGACAGAGCAAGACTTTGTCTCTAAATAAATAAATAAATAAATTTCTCACTTAAAATTAAGTATAGAGCCTTAGATGAAGCTGGTACAAAGCTCTGAAACATGCTTCACAGTCGAAGTCCCATAGTTAGGACTAGTTGAGTATTTGGTTTCTTCCCCCGCTTCCTTCCACATGACTTCCCATAAGACTTGAAGAGAATTGTCCAAAAAAAAAAAAAAAAAACAAGCAAATTTTGTTTTGGTTTTGTTTCCTGTTTGCCACCAATATTTAACTATTATCCTGAGGTAAGAAAACTGCTTTTAAGCTACTTTCACGTTGAAAATGAAACTAGATGATAGTTGCTTTTTATGCCACTATGATTCTATAGCCCAACTGTGAACATATATCCTCACGTTTAAGAGCTGAAAAAGGACTGTAGTGATCATCTAATTTCTACTTGGCAAATAATGCAGAAGTAGCTGGGGTTTTGAGGATCATAATAATGATAACCTTCAGACTACTCCTGGGTCAACTGACATTATATGAAGATTCTTCTAGTCACTCTTTAAGACTTTATCTATGTAGGCTCAAAAGCAAATTATTTTGATTTCTCATGGAGTATTATTTTCTTCTTCCCTTAAAAAAAAGAAGTTTAGGATAAGAGACAGATGAGAAAGTAGAGGCCCCATTGGATCTCTTAAATTTAACACTGAATATCTCTTTTATTTTTTTTTAAGACAGTCTCGCTCTGTTGCCTAGGCTGGAGTACGGTGACACCATGTCAGCTCTCTACAACCTCTGCCTCTCAGGTTCCAGAGAGTCTAGTGCCTCAATGTCCCAAGTAGCTGGGACTACAGGTGCATGCCACCACACCCCGTAAATTTTTTTTTGTTTTAGTAGAGACGGGGTTTCACCATGTTGGCCAGGCTGGTCTCAAACTCCTGGCCTCCCAAAGTGCTGGAATTACAGGCGTGAGCCACCACATCCAGCAACACTGAATATCTTTGTTCTGTCTGATACTTTGATATGAGGCCAGTAATTTGAAATCAATTATCCATCTACTTCAGAAAAAATGGCACCTCACATGAATCTGAAAATTAAGACCAGTATAAAAATGGTGGTGATGTGTCTATATAAATCCCAAATTATTCTAAAATATTTGACCAGGTTTTTAAAGTCTTCATTTTGCACTATAACTTTTTTTTTTTCATTTTAAAAAATGTTTTATGTTTTAGAGAGACAGGGTATTACTCTGTCACCCAAGCTGGAGTGCAGTAGTGTGACCACAGTTCACTGTAGCCTCAACCTCTGGGGTTTAAGCAGCTCTCTTGTCTCAGCCTCCCAATTAGCTGGGACTACAGGCATGTGTCATCATGCCCAGCTAACTTATTTTTTGTAGAGATAGGGTCTTGCTATGTTGCCCAGGCTGGTCTCCAACTCCTGGGTCAAGCAATCCTCCTGCCTCAGCCTTCCAAAGCGCTGGGATTACAGGCATGAGCCATTGTGCCCGGCTGCCCCATTATTCAGTCTTTTTTTTTTTTGAGACGGAGTCTTGCTCTGTCTCCCAGGCTGGAGTGCAGTGGCACCATCTCAGCTCACTGCAAGCTCTGACTCCCGGGTTCACACCATTCTTCTGCCTCAGCCTCCCGAGTTGCTGGGACTATAGGCACCTGCCACCACGCCCAGCTAATTTGTTGTATTTTTAGTAGAGATGGGGTTTCACCATGTTAGCCAGGATGGTCTCAATCTCCTGACTTTGTGATTCACCCACCTCGGCTTCCCAAAGTTCTGGGATTACAGGCATAAGCCACCGCGCCCAGCCCATTATTCAATCTTATGCCCCAATATTCTGTTATGTATTGAATACATAATGTGAAAACTTTGCGTAACTGTAATATGCAGTAATTTGCTCTTACGAATTCTCAAACATGATTAATAATCATTCATATCTCTTATTTTAAAAATCCTCACAGATCCCTAACATTTTCGGAAGTCACTTTAAGTCATTTACTTTACTCATTTATTCATCTATCATTCATTTGGAAAATATTTATTAAGTACCTAATATTCGTCCAGCACTGAACAAGGCTTTGGGTTCTTTCCTGTTCTCATACAGCTTATATTCTAGTAGAGAGAGATAGAAATATTTATACAGGAAGTATTAATAAATATAAAGAGAAATATAAAATGAAACAGGGCCAGCAGGCAGGATAGAGCTCTCTGATAAGGTAAGAGTTGAGCAGAGACCTGAAGGATGAAGGAAGTGAAGGAGTATGCCCTGAAGGTCCTGGCAAGGAAGAGTGGTACAGGCAGAGGGAAAAGCAAGATTGTTTTGTGTACTCCAGAAAACGCCAGAAGGCCAGCGTGGGTAAGGGAAAGTGAACAATGGGGATGTACTAGGAGAAGAGATAGGGCCTTTCATAACAGGATGAAGATTTTGGATTTTATTATAAGTGAGATGGGAAGCCACTGAAGCATTTCATGAGAGATGCCACTTCTGTGTTTAAAAGGATCACTCTGACTATTCTGTGGGAAACAGACTGTACAGAAGCAAGGTTAAAAACACTGAGACCGGAAAGAAGCCATTGCAAAACTCTCAGAAAGAAATGATGGCAGCCAGCACCAAGGTGCTGGTGGTAGAGGTAATAAGAATTGGTAGAATTCCAGAATAATTGAGAAGGAACAATCAAATGAGCTTTGCTGCTTTGATTGGAATATGAAAGAAAGAGAGGAGTCAAAGATGACTCCAAGCCTTAGGGCCTGAGCTACCGAAAGATGAAATTGCCCATTTATAACACTGTAATAGGCTGGGCGCAGTGGCTCATGCCTGTAATCCCAGCACTTTGGGAGGCCAAGGCGGGTGGATCACCTGAGGTCAGGAGTTCGAGACCAGCCTGGCCAACAAGGTAAAACACTAAAAATACAAAAATTGGCTGGGCATGGTGGCTCACGCCTATAGTCCCAGCTACTCAGGAGACTGAGACAGGAGAATCACTTGAACCCAGGAGACGGAGGTTGTAGTGAGCTGAGATCATGCTACTGTACTCCAGCCTGGGCAACAGAGTGAGAGACTGGGTCTCAAATAAACAAAACTGTAATAAACCTCTTATGGCTTTTATATAACTTATATGAAACAAATTCACAACCTCTCTCCAAACCAAACTCAACAATTGCTTTGATAGTACAGATGTTATTATTTTGTTGATACAATAACTTCCAAAACAAATATGGCCCATTCTACTGTGTTTCTTATGTTTCAGTGTGGCATGCTCACTCACCATTAGACCACTTTTCTGTACCTGTACTCCTAGGAATACTTCATTTGTATAACCTGGCTTGGTATCATCTGGCCTTCACAAGGTGCGAGTTTAACAGTTACACATTAATTCCACTTCCGTTTCTATTCTTTTCTCATTTGTCTAAGACAATTCAAGTGGCACCACTTGGCATTATGGTAAACACAAACACAGGCCCTGAAATCCCAGCAAACCAAAGGACTCTTTAGTGATAATGCGGTCATCCAGATGATCCTCCATGTATTTATTTATTTATTTTTTTAGACGGCATCTTGTTCTGTCGCCCAGGCTAGAGTGCAGTGGTGCAATCTCGGCTCACTGCAACCTCTGCCTCCTGGGTTCAAGCGATTCTTCTGCCTCAGCCTCCCGAGTTGCTGGGAGTACAGGCGTGCACCACCACGCCCAGCTAATTTTTGAATTTTTAAGTAGAGACGAGGTGTCACCATATTGGCCAGGCTGGTCTCAAACTCCAGACTTTGTGATCAAAGTGCTGGGATTACAGGTGTGAGCCACCATGCCAGGGTCCACCATGTATTTTTTAAAAGATCATCATAAAAATGAAAACATAACATTAAAAAAGTTGTGGAGAACTTTTAGACCTATTTTCATACCTTTAAGTTCCCAGGGGTCTATAGATTTACTTGAAAACACTAGGGAATAGAATCTTATCTTACCCAAGGTGGCTGGGTACAACAGTCAACACCCAAGGCCAAAACTGCATTCAGCTCTAATTACCCTAGAAAATTCCAGTGTTTATAGTTTTGTTTACAAAACTCTTTAAAGTAATTTTCACACACAGTCAAGTTTGGGAACCACTGAGCAAGTCAAACCTGCCCCCACCCCAAAAGCCTATGTATAAAAAGGGATTTTTTTTTTTCACCCAGCAATTAAAAAAGTAGAATTTGAATTTATTTTTTAATATTTATTTTAGGGCCGGAGTGGTGACTCATGCCTGTAATCCCAACACTTTGGGAGGCTGAGATGGGCGGATCACGAGGTCAGGAGATCGAGACCATCCTGGCTAACATGATGAAACCTCATCTCTACTAAAAAATACAAAAAAATCAGCCAGGCCTGGTGGTGGGCACCTGTAGTCCCAGCTACTCGGGAGGCTGAGGCAGGAGAATGGTGTGAACCCAGAAGGCGGAGCTTGCAGTGAGCTGAGATGGTGCCACTGCACTCCAGCCTTGGTGACAGAGCCAGACTCCATCTCAAAACAAAAAACAAACAACAACAACAAAAAAATCATTTATTTTAGGTTCGGGGTACATGTGCAGGTTTGTTATATAGGCACATTGCATGGGGTTTGGTGTACAGATTATTTCACCACCCAGGTAATAAGCATAGTACCCAATATGGCAGTTTTTTGATCTTCACCCTCCTCCTTCTTTCCAACCTCAAGTAGGCCCTGGTGTCTGCGATTCCCTTCTTTGTATCCCTATATACTCAGTATCAGCTCTCACTTATAAGCCACCAACAGTCATTCTGATTGGTGTGAGATGGCATCTCATTGTGGTTTGGATTTGTATTTCTCTAATGATTAGTGATGTTGAGCATTTTTTCCTATGCTTGTTGGTTGTGTGCATGTCTTCTTTTGAAAAGTGTCTGTTCATGTCCTTTGCCCACTTTTTAATGGGATTGTTTTTTGCTTGTTGATTTGAGTTCCTTATAGATTCTGGATATTGTTAATAGATCTTTATTGGATGCATAGCCTGCAAACATTTTCTCTTTCTGTAGGATGTTTATTTGGTTGATAGTTTCTGTTGCTGTACAGAAGCTCTGTAGTTTAATTAAGTCTAAATTGGTCAGTTTTTATTTTTGTTGCAATTGCTTTAGGTGTCTTTATCACGTAATCTTTGCTAGGTCCTATGTCTAGAATGGTATTTCTCAGGTTACCTTCCAGTGTTTTTATCGTTTTAGGTTTTACATGTAAGTCTTTAATCCATCTTGAGTTGATATTTTTGAGAGGGAGTCTTGCTCTGTCACCCAAGCTGAAGTGCAGTGGTGCAATCTTGGGTCACTGCAACCTCTGCCTCCGGGGTTCAAGTGATTCTCCTGCCTCAGCCTCCTAAGTAGCTGGGGTTACAAGCATGCAACACCATGCCCAGCTAACTTTTGTTTTTATTTTTGCTTTTGAGACAGAGTCTTGCACTGTCACCCAGGCTGGAGTGCAGTGGCTTGATCTCTGCTCACTGCAATCTCCGCCTCCTGGGGTTCAAGCAATTTTCCTGCCTCAGCCTCCTGAGTAGCTGGGATCACAGGCACCCACCACCATGCCTGGCTAATTTTTTGTATTTTTAGTAGAGATGGGGTTTCACTATGTTGGCCAAGCTGGTCTTGAACCCCTGACCTCGTGATCCACCCGCTTTGGCCTCCCAAAGTGCTGGGATTATAGGCGTGAGGGATTATCTGGTTTTCAAGGGGAATGCTTTTTTTTTTCTTTTTGAGATGTAGTCTCGCTCTGTCGCCAGGCTGGAGTGCAGTGGCGCCATCTCGGCTCACTGCAACCTCCATCTCCCGGGTTCAAGTGATTCTCCTGCCTCAGCTTCCCGAGTAGCTGGGACTACAGGCATGCACCACTACATCCAGCGAATTTTTGTATTTTTAGTAGAGACAGGGTTTCGCCACATTGGCCATGCTGGTCTAGAACTCCTGACCTCAAGTGACCCACCTGCCTCGGCCTCCCAAAGTGCTGGGATTACAGGTGTGAACCACTGTGCCTGGTGTGATTTTTGTATATGATGTAAGGAAGGGGTCCAGTTTCACTCTTCTGCATATGGCTAGCCAGTTATCCCAGTATTATTTGTGGAATAGGAAGTCCATCCCCTATTGCTTGTTTCTGTCGACTTGGTCAAAGATCAGATGGTTGCAGGTGTGCGGCATTATTTTTGGGCTCTCTGTTCTGTTCCACTGGTCTATGTGTCTGTTTTTGTACGGGTACCGTGCTCTTTTGGTTACTATATCCTTGCAGTATAGTTTGAAGTCTGGTAACAGGTAACGTGATGCTTTTAGTTTTGTTCTTTTTGCTTAGAATTACTTTGTCTTTTCAAGGTCTTGTTTGGTTGCATATGAATTTTAAAATAGCAGTTTCTACTTCTGTGGAGAATGTCATTGGTAGTTTGACAGGAATAGCACTGAATCTGTAAATTGCTTTGGGCAGTATGGCCATTTTAACAACATTTAGTCTTCCTATCCATGAGCATGAAATGTTTTTCCATTTGTTTTTGTCATCTCTGATTTCTTTAAGCAGTGTTTACTAGTTCTCATTGCAGAGATCTTTCACCTCCCCGGTTAGCTGTATTCCTAGGTATTTTATTCTTTTTGTGGCTATTTTGAATGGGATTGCATTCTTCATTTGGCTCTCGGCTTGGATGCTCTTGATATATAGGTATGTTACTGATTTTTCTACATTGATTTTGTATCCCGAAACTGCTGAAGTTATTTATTAGATCAAAGAGCATTTGGTTTTGAGACTATGAGCAGAGACTATGCAGTTTTCTAGGTATAGAATCAAGTTGCCTGCAAACAGGGATACTTTGACTTTCTCTCTTCCTATTTGGATACCTTTTATTTCTTTCTTTTGCCTGACTTCTCTGGTCAGGACTTCCAGTGCTATGTTGAATAGGAGTGCTGATAGGGTCTTGTTCTGGTTTTCAAGGGGAATGCTTTGGCTTTTACCTACTCAGTATGATGCTGGTTGTGGGTTTGTTATAGTTGGCCCTATAAAAGGGATTTGTCACCTTTTATGTGACATTGACCTCTCTGGCAGTTCAAGGATGCCTATTGACACCTTCTCAGAATAACGTTTTACATGAAAACATTAACCACTTAGAATTATGAAGGCAACTAGTTATACTGAAATAAAGTTATAAAAATATTAAAAAGCATCCAGGCGCGGTGGTTCATGCCTGTAATCCCAGCACTTTGGGAGGTTGAGGCAGGCAAATCACCTGAGGTCAGGAGTTCGAGACCAGCTTGGCCAACATGGCGAAACCCCGTCTCTACTAAAAGTACAAAAATAGCCGGGCGTGGTGGCGGGTACGTGTAATCCCAGATACTCAGGAGGCTGAGGCTGCAGTGAACCAAGATTGCACCACTGTACTCCGGCCTGGGCAACAAGAGCGAGACTCTGTCTCAAAAAAAAACTAAATAAATAAATAAATAAAATTAAAATTAAAAAGCAAATTTGTCACATAGTAATATATGTGTTTCTTTATTAATGCATTTAGTAATAAGGGATAGGAGTCTAATAACTACAATAACTTCAATGAATGATGAGCATAAGAAATATTTTAATGTACATGTAACAACTAATGATATAAAATATTTGTGATTTGTATTGGTGACAAAGTTATAGGTATTGCTAATACTCTTGCGGTTTGTTGCCAACATTTATAATTATAGAAAATGCTAAATTTCAGTCAGAGTTTAGTAAAAACAAAAATGGAATGTTTTCTAACAGCTTCCTTGATCTACAGAAACCTGGGCATACAAACCACTCACTCTTTCAGATAACCAGTATAAATGGGTATTGGTGAGGAATTCTAAAAGCTCTTCTTACATGTAGAGTATATTCCATTCTGTTTTCTACCAAACCTCTATAACCTCTTTTGGTAGAAACTCATAAAATGTGAGGATTAAATGAGATAATATACTCCAAGTATGTAGTAGGTACAGAACAAAACCTCTGCTAGATGTGAATCTAATCTTACTTGATCACATTGATATAATACACATTGTTATTTAAAAAGTTATAGAGAAGTACCTTGGCATTTCCTGCTGTGATTCCAGTGAACTGCTATCACTCCTATGCCTTTTGGCATTGGTAGTTCCCTTACTATAGAATTTCATCTTATGTTGTGGAAGTTCATTGAAATGTACTGATGAGGCTGTTCCACTGTAAGTACTAATGAAAATCATCACTGTTACGGTTTTTATTTGCAAATAATAGAAACCAACCCTGGCTAACTTAGGCAGAAAATAATTGTATTCTTAAGATATCTCATAGAATGAATTGGGAAGCTCAAAAAATGGGCAGGCCCCTAGGGAGGAAAGGCACAATCAAGGTCATGTCATTTGCTTAGGATGCTGTTGATGCTATCATCACTCGATTCTGCTCTATTGGATTCTTATCATCTTCACAACTGCCACAATAATCTCTGCTGTGCCCTGAGCTTGCAAGATTCAAAGTTCTGGGTAGCAGTATCTGATTGACCAAAGTCACATGCCCGCATGCAAGTTGCCGGTAACTGAAGATGGAATATTGACCTGTACTCCTTTCGCTGTTTCCACAGCAGAAGGAAGAACACTGGCTTGCACCTATCCCAAACAGGATAGTGTTCAAGCAATAGGCAACCACACGATATATAACTTATTAATGATCAAGAGTCACAGCGCAGCTCAAAGGATAAGTGACAAAGTTGGATTTACAGTGTTCCAGTTTCTAATTCTGTCTCCTTATTTCCCTGCAGCCTGAGTAAGTTTTATAACCTGTTTAAGCTTCTTCCATATCTACAAAATATTATTCTTCTCATGAGTTTTATAAGAGGTGCAGTAGCTGAAGCAGTGCTCACGTATTCATTCATTCTTTCAACATTTATTGGATACCTGCTATGCTTGAGATATTGTGTTAGGTGCTGAAAGATATGTAACACATAAAATACATACACGGATATGTGTTCACCAGAAACTCATTACCTAGAATCAGTGAGTGTTGCAAGTACTATGAAAGTTCAAAATAGGGAGCATTTCTCACTCTCTAAGAAGCAGGGGATGGAGATGGGTAGGTGATTAAAGCTTTATTTATTTATTTATTTGAGATGGAGTTTTGCTCTTGTTGCATAGGCTGGAGTGCAATGGCGTGATCCCAGCTCACCGCAACCTCTGTCTCCTGGGTGCAAGTGATTCTCCTGCCTCAGCCTCCCAAGCAGCTGGGATTACAAGCACACGCCACCATGCCTGGCTAATTTTGCATTTTTAGTAGAGACAGGGTTTCTCCATGTTGGCCAGGCTGGTCTTGAACTCCGGACCTCAGGTGATCTGCCCGCTCTGGCCTCCCAAAGTGCTGGGATTACAAGCGTGAGCCACTGCGCCCGGCCGATTAATGCTTTAATGGAAGAGACAGCATTTTGATTGTTCTGTAAAGAACAAGCAGAATCGGCCAAGCGCAGTGGCTCATACCTGTAATTCCAGCACTTTGGAGGCCGAGGAGGGCAGATCACAAGGTTAAGAGATCGAGACCATCCTGGCCAACATGGTGAAAACCCGTCTCTCCTAAAAATACAAAAATTAGTTGGGTGTGGTGGTGCACACCTGTAGTCCCAGCTACTCGGGAGGCTGAGGCAGGAGAATCGCTTGAACTTGGGAGGCACTGGTTGCGGTCAGTTGAGACTGCGCCACTGCACTCCAGCCTGGTGACAGAGCGAGACTCGGTCTCAAAAAAAAAAAAAAAGAACAGGCAGAATTTTTTATAGGAAACGGTGTGCACAAAGAATTGGAGGTTGTAGCATATTAGGAAATGGCATATTACTTAAATGTCTGTTCTGCAGATTTGGGAAACAAAGCTGGAACAGTCTATCAGGTCTAGACTGTCAAGGAACTTTAATACCACAGAAAGGTTTTTAAGCTTTTTTTCTACTGATGAAAACATTTTCAATTACATTTCATCTTTAAGACTAATACTATAGTTGCCTGGAGTAATATACAGGCTGGACTAAGAACATTTTGTTTAAAAATATTGTGCACACATCACAGAAAAGAATTGAAAGAATATAAACCAAAATGTTAATAATGATTATCTTTGGGTATAAAGACATTTTCTGTTTATCTTTGTTTTTGATATTTTCTACATTGAACATGTATCACTTTTGTAATGAAAAAATAAATTAAAAATATTTTTTAAAGACTGAATTGGAATAGAAGGAGACTAGAGCAGGGAGGTCAGGTTAGGGCTACCAAATAAGAAAGAATGATAATCTTATTCTAGAATGTTGGCAATAAAATTGAAAGCAGAAGGCAGTTACCATACCATGATTCCATGAGTGTAGATGTCAAGAGAAACACGGTAGTAACACAGTGAAGAGTCAGCAGTTGATTGACTACAGAGCCTAGAAAACACATGGGAGTATTAGCTCTGAGGCCCTAAGAGCAAGAGACAGGGAAGATGTTTGTTCTCTGAAATAAAAATGGGGAATTTAGTAGAAGAAACAAGTTTAATGGGAGAAAGATAATGACTGTTTTCTAGTAAAACTGTATTGAAGGTGATAGATGGACATCCAGGTAGAGATGTACAGAAAGTAGAAAGAAACGGAGATTGGTGTGCAGGAGAAATGTTGGCGCAAGGTCGGATCTGGGAGTCATTTGTATCAGGTAGACAGGAAGCTCAAGAAGCAGCTATGGTAACTCAGGCAAAGACTGCAGACAAAAGAGAAGGCTAAGAACAAAACTAAGAATTCAACTTTGAGGGTAAGTTGAATTCTTAGCGAATGTCAGATGAATGCTAAGTATAATATTATAATTCTATAATTAGGCATTCACATTCACCTATTAAATATATAGTCAAAAGGTTAAAATGACTTCCTTAATAGCAACAAATTGAGATGAGTAGTCAAAAGATTACTACCAGAAATAAAATTTAGATTATTATATTTTTTAAAGATTACTCTGCTTTTTTCATTGTAAAAAAAGAAAAAAAAAAAAAAAAAAGAAAGAAAGCCCCTTGTCTTTCTGTCTATGGAAATATATATTTTTAAAGGGGAAATCTGTGCAGTACAGTAATAAAATGAACAAACTAACCTAATCTATCTATCTATCTATCTATCTATATATATCTTTATATATAGATTCTCGTGCCTCAGCCTCCTGAGTAGCTGGGATTACAGGTGCACACCACCATACCCGGCTAATTTTTATATTTTTGTAGAGACGGGGTTTATTCATATTGTCCAAGCTGGTCACGAACTCCTGACCTCAAATGATCTGCCCGTCTCGGCCTCCCAAAGTGCTAGGAACGTGTCCCAGCCATACTCATATATTTTGATCGTACTTTATTGTATTATTGTATTTTTTTCTTGAGACGGAGCTCGTCTTGTTCACCTCAGGCCTGCTGGAGTGCAGTGGCCAGATCTCTAGCTCACTGAAGCTGCCCGCCTCCGCGGGTTCCACGCCATATCCTCTCTGCCTGCATGCTCTCCGAGTAATGCTGGGATACAGGCGCGCTTGCCACCTCTCCCGACGCCTGCTGTGCGTCGCCCGGCCCTAGTTTTTTTGTATTTATTAGTAGCAGATCGGGGTTTCACCGGGTTAGCCAGGATGGTCTCGATCTCCTGACCTCTGGTCGATTCTCACCGTCTAAAGGCCGCATCCGCCCAATAGTGCTGGGCTTCGAGGCAGGGCTTGAGCTGCGCCCCGGGCGCTATTTTACTTTTTAATTGTTTTCGAGACCTTAGGTCTCGTTCTTTTCTCCCAGGCTGGTAGTGGGCAATTGGCACGAATCTTGGCTCACTGCAGCCTCCCCACGCTTCTGCCCCACCTCCCGGGTTCAAGTGATTCTCCTGCCTCAGCCTCCCAAGTAGCTGGGATTACAGGCACCTGTCACTACACCTGGCTAATTTTTGTATTTTTAGTAGAGATGGGTTTTCACCATGTTGGCCAGGCTTGTCTCAAACTCCTGACCTCAGGTGATCCACCCGCCTTGGCCTCCCAAAGTGCTGGGATTACAGGCGTGAGCCACTGTGCTCGGCCATAATCTATGTATGTTATATAACTTTAAAATATTCTCTTGTGAACCCCGAAAATCTGAGACAGGTTTCAGTTAATTTAGAAAGTTTATTTTTCCAAAGTTGAGGATGTACGCCCATGACACTGCCTCAGGAGGTCCTGGCAACACGTGCCCAAGGTGGTCAGAGCACAGTTTGGTTTTGTACATTCTACGGAGACATGAGACATCAAACAACATACGCAAGATGAACATTGGTTTGGCCTGGAAAGGTGGGACAACTCTAAGCAAAAAGCAGAAAGACTCCAAGCGGAAAGGTGGCTTCCAGGTCATAGGTAGATAAGAGACTAATTGTTGCATTCTTTTGAGTTTCTGATTAGTCTGTCCAAAGAAGGCAATCAGATATGCATTTACCTCAGTGAGCAGAGGGGTGACCCTGAATAGAATAGGAGGCAAATTGGCCCTAAGGAGTTCCCAGCTTGACTTTTCCCTTTAGCTTAGTGATTTGGGGGCCCCAAGATACATTTTCCTTTCACGGTCTTTATAATTCGAATTTTAGATTTTGAATGAATCTAAGAGAGGCTCAAGGAGGTTAAGTTGCTTCAAAGTAGTTTAATAGTAATGACTTAGTACTTGTGCCATTAGAACCTAGGTTGAATTCCTACCCACAGAGTGTGAGAAAATCTTCACAATCTATACCTCTGACAAAGGACTAATATCCAGAATCTACAACAAACTCAAACAAATTAACAAGAAAGAAACAAACAATCCCAATCAAAAAGTGGGCTAAGGACATGAATGGATGATTCTCAAAAGATGTACAAATAGCCAACAAACATATGAAAAAATGCTCAACATCATAATGATACTGCAAATCAAAACCACGATGCAGTATCACCGTACTCCTGCAAGAATGGCCATAATAAAAAAAAATAGATGTTGGCATGGATCCAGTGAACAGGGAACACTTCTACATCGCTGGTGGGAATGTAAACTAATACAACCACTGTGGAAAACAGTGTGCAAACTCCTTAAAGAACGAAAAGTAAAACTACCATTTGATCCAGCCATCCCAGTACTGGTAATCTACCCAGAGGAAAAGAAGTCATTATACAAAAAGATATTTGCCCATGCATGTTTATAGCAGCAGAATTCACAATTGCAAAAACGTGCAACCAACCCAAATGCCCATCAATCAATGAGTGGATAAAGAAACTGTGGTATATATACACAATGGGATACTACTCAGCCATAAAAGGGAATGAATTAATGGCATTTGCAGTGACCTGGATGAGACTGGAAACAATTATTCTAAGTGAAGTAACTCAGGAATGGAAAACTGAATATAGTATGTTCTCACTCATAAGTGGGAGCTAAGCTAAGAGGATGCAAAAGCATGAGAATGACACAATGGACTTTGGGGACTCAGGAGGAAAGGATGGGAAGGGGGTGAGGGATAAAAGACTACAAATTGTGTGCAGTGTATACTGCTCAGGTAATGGGTGCACCAAAATCTCACAAATTACCACTAAAGAACTTACTCATGTAACCAAACACCACCTGCTCCCAATAACCTATGAAAATTAAAACGAAAACAAAACAAAACGAAAACAAAAAAACCTAGGTTGAATTCCTTTTTTTTTTTTTTTGAACTGGAGCTGCTCAGGCTGGAGTGCAGTGGTGTAATCTCTGCTCACTGCAGCCTCCACCTCCCAGGTTCAAGCAATTCTCCTGCCTCAGCCTCCCAAGTAGCTAGGATTACAGATGCACACAACTATGCCCGGATAATCTTTGTATTTTTAGTGGAGACAGGGTTTCACCATGTTGGCCAGCGGGGTCACGAACTGAATTCCTCATCAAAAAACACTTGCCATTGGGTAGCATCATGACATAGTGGAAACAACCCTAAACTGGAAAACAGAAGTCTTGGGTCCGAGTCTCACAGCAGCTCTGAGTGGCTCTGTGGTATTGATCAAGTTGTTTAACTTCTCTAAGCCTCAGTTTTCCTGGTCTTGGAGTTAGTCAAGACAATTTCTAAGTTTCATTTCAAATCTAAAAGTCTATGATTTTGCCATGTTACTTAGTTTAAAAATCTTTTATTCAGATACACACAGACACATAACACACCCTGAGTTCAATATATAACCAAAATTCCCAGCATTCTTCAGTTTAATCGTTCCAAAGCCAAATAAAAGAAAAATCCAAGATGTAAACACCTTTAGCCTCTACAAATTTTACCCACCACTGATCACCAAATATACAACAGCACTGTAAGAGCTCTGTATTGATAACTTTTGACTCCCTCCTACAGGATTACAATGCCAGGCACTGGAGATAATAGAACATGCAGAAATAAAAGCTTTGAAAATAAACCTTCTTACAGCTAATGAAGGATTATGTAGTGTGCAATTTTTCTAAAACGTCACAGCTATTAGCAAGTTATTTTTTTGTTTGGGACTGTTTCTCCCGTCTCTACTTTGTTGCCTTGAAAAGTTTCCCATAAGTATTATCAGATTTAGAGAATCAAAAACTTCAAAATTATAATGTATATACTTAAATTTATACATTTATATTTACTTCTTTGGGAAAAGTTTTGCTCAGCTTCTGCTATGGACTGAATTGTATCTCCCTCCCTCCCCCAATTCATATGTAGAAACTCGAACCCTCCAATACGACTGTATTTGGAGATACAATATGACATAATTAAGGTGAAATGAGGTCATATGGGTGGGGCCCTAATCTGGTAGAACTGGTGGCCTTGTAAGTAGAGGAATAGGTAGTGGTAAGAAAAGCCCATATGGGCTCACGGTGGGAAGGTGAAGATCTGCAAGCCAGGGAGAGAGCCCACACCAGAAGCTGAACTGGCTGGCACCTTGATCTTAGACTCCCCAACCTCCAAAACTGTGAGAAAGTAAATTGTATTTCACCACAGAACTGTAAGACATTCGATCTGTGGTATTTTGTTAGAGTGGCCCAAGCAGACTAAGATAGAATGCTTAAGCCAGGCACGGTGGCTCATGCCTGTAATCCCAGTGCTTTGGGAGGCCGAGGTGGGTGGATTGCCTGAGCTCACGTGTTCAAGACCAGCCTGGGCAATACGGTGAAACCCTGTCTCTACTAAAATACGAAAAATTATCTGAGTGTGGCAGTGTGCACCTGTAATCCCAGCTACATGGGGGGCTCATACAGGAGAACTGCATGAATCTGGAAAGTGGAAGTTGCAGTGAACCAAGATTACACCATTGTACTCTAGCCTGGGCAACAGAGCAAGACTCCGTCTCAAAAAAAAAAAAAAAAAAAAAAAAAAAAAAAAAAAAAAAGAAAATAGCATGCTTAGGAACTATTTGGACAATTTTCATATGGCTACTAATTTAGAAGTCAAAATTTGGCCGGGCATGGTGGCTCACACCTGTAATCCCAGCACTTTGGAAGACCAAGGTGGGTAGATCACTTGAGGTCAGGAGCTCAAGAAACAGTTTGGCCAACATGGTGAAACCCTGTCAATACTAAAAATACAAAAATTAGCTGGTTGCGGTGGCATGCGCCTGTAATCCCAGCTACTCAGGAGGCTAAGGCAGGAAAATCTTGAACACAGGAGGTTGAGGCTGCAATGATCTGAGATTGCGCCACCGCACTTAAGCCTGGGTGACACAGCAAGACTGTCTCAAAAAAAAAAGAGTGTTATTCTTATTCAGGTATTTGGAGTAACCGATCTTTTGATGATCCTTTTCTTTCAAAATACATTCTGATAATTCCAAGAATTGGGTAAAATTATTCTTTGAAATAGAGGGAAAAGTTTACAATTATATTTGTCTATACCCAATAACTTAAAAAAAAGAGTATACGTCCTTCTTAAGTATAAAATCTTGACCTAAAATATGTTTCCAAAGACTGTAAATTTATTTGATCTTTCAACAATACTTCCTCTAAATACAAACACAGATGTTTACATTCCTCAAGATACAAGTAATTACAAGTACTTTCCTGTTTAGATATTTAAGGCAGTTTTTTTATCCTTCAAAGATTTATTTAAAATTTAGAAATAGAATGAACCTGGCTGGGCATGGTGGCTCACACCTGGAATCCCAGCATTTTGGGAGGCTGAGGCAGGCAGATCACCTGAGGTCTGGAGTTCGAGACCTGCCTGGCAAACATGGCGAAACTACGTCTCTATTAAAAGTACAAAATGAGCTGGTGCCTGGAATCCCAGCTCCTTGGGAGGCTGAGGCAGGAGAATTACTGAAACCTGGGAGTGTAGGTTGCAGTGAACCAAGATCGCACCATTGCACTCCAGCCTGGGAAAATCAGCGACTGTCCATCAAAAAAAAAAAAAAAGAAACATTAATCTTATCTGTCCTTATATACCATCTGATTTTAAATACTCTTTAAAGCTGTTAATGGAACCCATCCTCTATACTACTGCCAGTGTTATCAACCTGAAAGTAAAATCTGACCATGCCACTCGCTAACTTAAAACCCTTTAATCCTCATCATGTACAGGATGTAAGATCCAAACTCCTTGTAGAGGGCATATGAAATCCTCTGCAATCTGTTCCTTGTCTACTCTTGGATCTTGTCCTTAGTAACTCCAGGGCCTCACACTGGATGCTTCAGCTATCTCCAGCTACTTCCCTGAGATATCAAGTAACACCAGTTGGCAAGAAAGGAAGAAAAGTTATCTGCCTTCCTAGCTAACCAGAATCTGTTCAAGAATCTGCTTTCCTTCAGGGAAATCTTCCTGACTGTCCCCTAAGCTAGGGCAGGTTTTTTTTCCTTTATGCTCCTGTAGAAGTGTACTGTAAACATTTATTTCAGACACAGGAATTCACCACACAAGATTTAGGTTATTTTAGGTTAAGTTATCTCTCCATTAGGACCATAAGCTGCTTAAGGTCAGGAATCTTATTTATTTATTTATTTATTTATTTATTTATTTATTTATTTATTTATTTCTGCCACCCAGGCTACAGTACAGTGGCCAGATCTCAGCTCACTACAACCTCTGCCTCCTGGGTTCAAGCGATTTTCTTGCCTCAGCCTCCCAAGTAGCTGGCACTACAGGGGCATGCCACCACGCCTGGCTAATTTTTGTATTTTTAGTAGAGATGGGGTTTTGCCATGTTGGCCAGGCTGGAGGAATTCTATTTATATTACCACTACTTAACACAGTGGCTGATACATTGCCTGTGGTTAAGAAATGCTTGTTGAACTATACCGTCATATGTCAAATGTATTAGGGTGTTTACTTTTTTTTTTCTGAGACGGAGTCTGTCGCCCAGGCTGGAGTGCAGTGGCGTGATCTCGGCTCACTGCAACCTCCACCTCTCGAGTAGCGGGGATTACAGGTGCCTGCCACCATGCCCGGCTAATTTTTGTATTTTTAGTACAGATGGGGTTTCGCCATGTTGGCCAGGCTGGTCTTGAACTCCTGACCTCAGGTAATCCGCCTGCCTCGGCATCCCAAAGTGCTGGGATTACAGGAGTGAGCCACTGTGCCCAGTCAGGTTTTAACTTTTTTTTGAGAGGGAGTTTTGCTCTTGTCTCCCAGGCTGGGGTGCAATGGCACGATCTCAGTTCACTGTATCCTCTTCCTCCTGGGTTCAAGCAATTCTCCTGCCTCAGCCTCCCTAGTACCTGGGATGACAGGCATCCGCCACCATGCCCAGCTAATTTCTTTTGTAGTTTTAGCAGAGACAGGGTTTCACCATGTTGGCCAGGCTGGTCTTGAACTCCTGACCTTAGGTGATTTGCCTGCCTCGACCTCCCAAAATGCTGGGCAGGTGTGAGCCACCGTGCCCAGTGGGGTTTTTACTTTTTTAAAGGAATTATACTAAATGTTTTTGTAAACCAAGTAACCATTACTACTTCATGTGGTGTTGTTTTGAATTACTATTTCCATACATTGTTTTACTTAAAAGTAACTTGACCTTTATTCTGGAAGTTCATTATGTTATTAAACTACATGATATCCAAATGCCAATAATCTCAGAATTATCAGCACTCTCAACTAATTTGTTCAAGAATCTATTTAAATGGACATCTTAAGGACCTGGCATTTGAGATCATTTGATTTAAACATTTATAAACCCCCTTGCAGTCAGAGTCTAGTCTATGTTATTTTTAAAAAGTGAAATAAAATGTATACTACATATGAAATGAATTTTTTTTTTTTTGAGAGTCTTGCTCTGTTGCCCAGGCTGGAGTGCAGTGGCATGATCTCAGTTCACTACAAGCTCTGCCTCCCGGGTTCAAGCAATTCTCTTGCCTCAGCCTCCCGAGTAGCTGGGACTACAGGCACATGCCACCACACCTGGCTGATTT
>NW_016808932.1:782519-792744 GCF_001698545.2 Rhinopithecus bieti | reverse complement strand
GTAGCTGGGACTACAGGTGCCCACCACCATGCCCGGCTAATTTTTTGTATTTTTAGTAGAGATGGTGTTTCACTGTGTTAGCCAAAATGGTCTCGATCTCCTGACCTTGTGATCTGCCCGCCTTGGCCTCCCAAAATACAGGGATTACAGGCGTGAGCTACTGCACCCGGTCCGATTTTTTGTATTTTTAGTGAAGACGGGGTTTCACCGTGTTAGTCAGGATAGTCTCGATCTCCTGACCTTGTGATTTGCCCTCCTTGGCCTCCCAAAGTGCTGGGAACATGCGTGAGCCACTGAGCCCAGCCCCATGAAACAAAAATTTAATCCTGCTATATGACATTTTTTCCCATGGACAGTCATAATACATGCTGGCCTCGTGCTAAGTAGTTTAGAACCCATTACTTGGGCCTGCCTTCCATCAACAAGTCTAAAATATCACTTATATTGATTTATATGGCTTCACTCAGTCTTTTCTCAGGATTTTTTTGAATATTCACTTATTGTTGCCTTTGGTAAGTGAACTAATCTTGGAATAGAAAAGGGAAAATCCATAAGCATTTATCTTAGACTATTATAGGCACTGAAGACAGAAAGAACTAAGAGTTACTTTTCTCAGTTGTGCCTAGTTTAATGTAATCAACATCATCATCACCATACTAACATTTACTGAATGTTCACTCTGAGCCAGGCACTATACATTATCTCATTTTACCCTTAACACTATGAAAGAATTACTATTCCTGATCTCTTATTACAGATAAAAATCTGACGCCCAACTTCACAGAGCGTGTACAGTAGAGCTGGATGCAAATCTAAACTGTCTAATCTCAAGCCCAGTCTTTTTAACAACTATGGTATAGCTTTCAGCTAAATCATGACATGAAGGATTTCAGAAAATAGTGGCTTGATAAATTATAAAGAACTCCATCTAGCCTCCAAGCCTGTTGAATACTAAGCCCCTGCATCTAAAACTTTCTTTTCATTTTGTGCTTTAATAAAAGGCAATGTCGTCATTGGGAATTTCTGTTCGATGAAGAGTGGTGTACCAATTCAAGACAAGGGAAGCCTAAGTATTTATTCCAAAATCTTTTCAAGTAATCCTGTAATGGGACTTTTGGGGATGCTTTTATACCCTAGAAAGCATTTAAAACTTGAAACTCTTGCCTAATTTCTAATGTCGAAAGGACAATTCAGCATTCTTACTTACTTTCAATTTTGCTTTGCCACTAGCAGATATGGCAAGCATCCATACATGCTGACACAATGCATGTTAGAGCAGTTTACTCCTATTGAAAGTTGCTTCACACTGCTTCAGCAATTCTCTCACAGGAACTGGAGAAACTGCCTTTTTCAAAAGCATATGAGACTGTATCTATTCCAGCTAATATACAAGTCAATATTTAATTGCTTTTAAAAAGTAAACAGTCCTATAACAACTGACTTGGGATGCCTCTAAGTTCTTAAAATGACTTTGAGGGGTTAAAGTGTAAAAAGTAGGAAGCTTAATTAATATGCAGACGAATGTTAGCAATCCACACAGTCAAGTTTTATGCTTAAGGTGTTTACTGCATAGAAGGAGAGACGAGCCACTTGGCCAGGTGCAGTGACTCATGCCTGTAATCCCAGCACTTTGGGAGGATGAGGCAGGTGGATCACAACGTGAGGAGTTCGAGACCAGCCTGACCAACGAGGTGAAACCCCGTTTCTAATAAAAATACAACAGTTAGCTGGGCGTGGTGACACACACCTGTAATCCCAGCTACTCAGGAGGCTGAGGCAGGAGAATCGCTTGAACCCGGGAGGCAGAGGTTGCAGTGAGCCGAGATCACGCCATTGCACTCTAGCCTGGGTGACATAGTGAGACTCCATCTCAAAAAAAAAAGGAAACGAGCCACATAAGCAAATAATGATACCTATAGTAAATTCAATCACCTCCTAATCATTTGGCTTCCAACCTCTCCCACACATGGCTCAAAATGTCAACTTCTTAACACATAGCACTCTAATAATATCAATTTACTATTTAAAAATATTTGACGGAGTCATCTAAACTCAATAGCCAGGTATTCTAGGCTGCTAAGACGTAGTTTACATTCAAGTTTACCAACTTTTTTTAGTTAATTCCTTGAATGTGTTGGATACTTTCATAGCCTCTGGGCTCTCTGCTTGGGTCTTATACTTACCTTAAAATATTTTATCCCTTTGTTAGAAGTCAAAATCCTAATGCTCCTTTAAGATGTTACATTCCACCTCATTTCCCTACCTCTGATAGTCAGAATTCAGTTACTATGGCACTTTATTTGTATTCTTATTATAACATGGCTCATCCTTACCTGATACTATATATATATAATATATATAAATAAAAATATATATAAATTATATGATTATATTATATATATATAATATATATAATATATATGTAGTTAATATATAAAAATATAATAAATATATAAATATATAAAATATTATAAATAAAATATATATTTAAATATATATTATATATTATTATATATATATATATTTTTTTTTTTAGATGGAGGTCCTCGCTCTGTTGCCCAGTCTGGAGTGCCAGTGGAGTGATCTTGGCTCACTGCAGCCTCTGCATCCCAGGTTCAAGCTATTCTCCTGCCTCAGCTCCTGAGTAGCTGAGATTCAGGCACTTGCCATTACGCCCAACTAATTTTTTTTTTGTATTTTTAGTAGAGATGGGGTTTCACCATATTGGCCAGGCCTGGGTCTCGAACTCCTTGACGCTTGTGATTCGCTGTCTCAGCCTCACAAAGTTGCTGGGATTACAGGCATGAGCCACCACGCCCAGCTCCTGAACTATATTAATAGTTTACTATGGAGATATTTGTTCCCTCAACTGAAAAATATCTTTCCTTCATACAAAAGTGATTCTTCTGATGGGTGTGGTGGCTCATGCCTGTAATCCCAGCACTTTGGGAGGCCGAAGGGGGCAAATCACCTGAGGTCGGGAGTTCGAGACCAGCCTGACCAACATGGAGAAACCCTGTCTCTACAAAAAATACAAAAAATTAGCAGGGTGTGGTGGCGCATGCCTATAATCCCAGCTACTCGGGAGGCTGAGGCAGGAGAATCGCTTGAGCTTGGGACGCGGAGGTTGCAGTGAGCCGAGATTGTGCCACTGCATTCCAGCCTGGGAGACAGAGCAAGACTCTGTCTCAAAAGAAAGAAAGAAAGAAAAAAAGAATGTCACTAGTGTGGGGTCAAGTTACAATTTTAAACAGGGCAGTCAGGATAGAGCTTACGAAAAAAGGGTGAACTTTGACCCTCCTCAAATTTGGAAGGAGGTGAGGGAGGTACTAATATCTAGGGGAAGAGTTTTTTGGGAAGATGGAACAGCTAGTGCAAAGGCTCCAAGATGAACATGTGAAGGAGGACCCTGTGGCTGAATCAGAGTGAGCACAGGGGTGAGCAGGTGAATAGGCCAGAGTGAAAAATGGAAAGTGTGGGTCATATAGAGCCTTATAGAATCCTCTTGTAAGGATTTCAGCTCTTCCTCTGAGACAGGGAGCCATTGCAGGGCTTCAGGGGAGAAGCATCACAATCCACGTATTTTAAAGGGTCACTCTGTTATGTTGAGAGTAAACTGCAGCAGGGAGTCCAGGTAGAAGGCTGTTATAGGAGGTGCATGGTAGCTCATACCTGTAATCCCAGCACGTTGGGAGCCTGAGGTGGGCGGATCACCTGAGGTTGGGAGTTGGAGACCAGCCTGACCCACATGGAGAAACCCCATCTCTACTAAAAATACATAAATTAGCCATGTGTGGTGGTGAGCGCCTGTAATCCTAGCTATTCGGGAGGCTGAGGTAGGAGAATCGCTTGAACCCGGGAGGCGGAGGTTGTGGTGAGCCGAGATCATGCCATTGCACTCCAGCCTGGGCAACAAGAGTGAAACTCCATCTCAAAAATAAAAATAAAAAAAGAAGGCTGTTATAGTAACTGAGGTAGTGTCACGAACCAAGTAGACAGCAGTGGAGGTGTACAGAATCTATTTTATGTATTTATATTTATATATGTGTATCAATTTTATTGAGGTATAAATTACATAATAAACTATACCCATATAAAATGTACAACCTGATGAGTTTTGTCAGATGTATGTACTCATGAAACCATCAACACAATCAAAGAAAGATTTTCACCCCCCGCAAACTTCCCTTTTGCTCCTCTGCAGTCAGTAAATGTCTCTCTCTCTAAATCTATTTCCTAGGCAAACACTGATACACTCTTTTTCACTACAGATTAGCTTACGTTTTCCAGAATTTCTTTTCTTTTCTTTTTTTTTCTTTTTTTGAGACAGAGTCTCGCTTTGTGGCCCTGACTAGAGTGCAGTGGTACAATCTCGGCTCACTCCAACCTCTGCCTCCTGGGTTCAGGCGATCCTCCAGTCTCAGTCTCCCTGGTAGCTTGGACTACAGGCATGCGCCATCATGCCCAGCTAATTTTTGTATTTCTACTAGAGATGGGGTTTCACCATGTTGACCAGGCTGGTCTTAAACTCCTGACCTCTGGTGATTCACCTACCTCGTCCTCCCAAAGTGTTGGGATTACAGGCGCCAGCCACTGCACCTGGCCTAGAATTTCATATGAATACAATTACACAGCATACACTATATATACTTCTTTGTATCTGGCTTTTGGTCATTCAGTATTAAGATTCTGAGATTGGCCAGGCGTGGTGTCTCAAGCCTGTAATCCCAGCACTTTGGGAGGCCGAGACGGGCGGATCACGAGGTCAGGAGATCGAGACCATCCTGGCTAACACGGTGAAACCCCATCTCTACTAAAAATACAAAAAACTAGCCGGGCGACGTGGCGGGCGCCTGCAGTCCCAGCTATTCAGGAGGCTGAGGCAGGAGAATGGCGTATACCTGGGAGGCGGAGCTTGCAGTGAGCTGAGATCCGGCCACTGCACTCCAGCCTGGGCGACAGAGCGAGACTCTGTCTCAAAAAAAAAAAAAAAAAAAAAGATTCTGAGATTCATGCACATGGTTGTAGGAAAGATACTGAATTTGTGGACAGAGTAGATTTCGAGTTTGAAAAAACGTAACTGAGGATGATTCCTTAAGGTTTTTGGTCAGAGTGACTGGAAAAACGGAGCTAACATCAAGTGAGATAGAGAATGATCCAGGTGAAGAAGCTGGGGAAAGAAGATTAGGAATTAAGCTTTTGATATATTGATGATCCAGGTGGACATATTGAGTTGCATGCTAGATATAAATCTGGAGTTCAAATCTGGAGTTCCAGGTGTAGACTGGAAATATGAATTTGGGAATGGTCAGCATATTTCTTCTTTTTTTTTTTTTGAGATGGAGTTTCACTCTTGTTGCCCAGGCTGGAGTGCAGTGGCGTGATCTCAGCTCATGGCAACCTCCGCCTACTGGGTTCAAGTGATTCTCCTGCCGCAGCCTCCCGAGTAGCTGGGATTATAGGCGTGTGCCACCATGCCCGACTAATTTTGTATTTTTAGTAGAGATGGGGTTTCTCCATGTTGGTCAGGCTAGTCTCGAACTCCCAACCTCAGATGATCCGCCCCCCTTGGCCTCCCAAAGTGCTGGGATTACAGGTGTGAGCCACCACTCCAGGCCAAGCATATTGTTAATGCTATTAAAGTCACAGTACTGAATGAGATCACCAAGGACACGTGGTCAAAAGAGAAGACCAAGGTCCAATCTCTGAAACATTCCAACTTTAAGAGATTGGGGATAAGAGGAAGAACCAAAGGAGGCCAAGAAGAAACCTCCAGTAAGATAAAAGGAAAATGAAGACATTGCGGTATCCTGAAAGTCAAGTGTAAAGTCTCAAGGAAGAGGAGCGGTAACTGTGTCAAATGCTGCTGATAGGTCAAATTAGAGATAAAAGTTGACCTTGATAAAAGAAAATTTGGTGAAGTGGCAGGGACACATGCTTTCTGGGCTATGCTAAGGAGCCATTGGCAGAAAAGAAATTGGAGGCAGCAAGCATAGTTTGGTGAGTTAACCTGTAAACGGGAGCAAAGAAAGGGAGATGTAGCTGGGAGGAAAAGAAGAGCTAAGAGAAGGTTTTAGCTTGTTTTTAAGATGGGAAAAATAAGAACATGTTTGTAGGTTGATAGGAGTGAACCAGGAGGAAGAAAAATTGGTGTAGGAGAAAAGGCAGAATTGCTGAAGCAATGTCCTTGAGCGGACCAGAGAGGGTGGGAGCCAGTGTACCAATAAAGGATTAGCTTTTGAAGGAGGCATAGAAAGTTATCTACTCGCTTTTTTTTTTTTTTTTTTTTTGTGAGAGGGAGTCTTGTTCTGTCGCCAGGTTGGAGTGCAGTGGCGCAATCTCGGCTCACTGCAACCTCTGCTTCCTGGGTTCAAGCGATTCTCCTGCCTCAGCCTCCTGAGTAGCTGGAGTTACAGGTGCACACCACCACGCTCAGCTAATTTTTGTATTTTTAGTACAGATGGGGTCTTACCATGTTGGCCAGGCTGGTCTCAATCTCTTAACCTCGTGATCTGTCTGCTTCGGCCTCCCAAAGTGCTGGGATTACAGGCGTGAGCCACTGCGCCCGGCCTCTACTAGCTTTTTATTACTTAGTCCCTTTAAGCCTTGGTTTCCTTGTTTGACAATGAAGATTGAAAATGTGTTTCAGAGAGGATGAAACTAGAAAACATGTGTCTAACCTTGGTCAATATACTCATTACAGGTTAGCTGCCCTCTCTTTCCTCTCTTCATCTATAACTCTTAAAATGAAAGTAACCACATTTCATCTGTAATATTTAAAAATGTACATGTTTTCTTTCTCAATTATAAACTTCTTGAAGGCAATAATGGTCTTTTGGCCTTATGCTCCTTAGCACAAGGTTCTTGACTGAAACAGTTTCTCAATAAACACTCTATTAATTTGTTTCAATAATATCAGAAGAAACCTCTACAAATTGTCAAAAATGTGAATAATTCTGTCCAGTCTCTATGTTTTAGTCCTGTTTGTCAATCTTTTAAAAAATCTGTACCCATTTCTGATAAACATAAAAATCTTCTCTTTATAAATGATATAAAATTTCAAAATATCTCACCCACATCCATTCTGAGTGCAACACTGCATTTACTAGGCATTAGGAATCATTGTTCTAGTATAAAAAATAGGAAGAATGGGCAAGCTATGGTTAGAGCAGGCAGTAGCTAATACATAATACTCATGTGCCAATTATTCAAATCCCCTAGAAAGTCCTAGGATGATACACTGACAAATGACTAGATCACCCGTGTGTATGTGTATGCATATGTGTGTATCTGAGTGAGTTAGATCCAGGGAGTGGGGAAGAAATAAAACGTTAAATGTGGCAAACACTTAAAATTTGATCAATATAGGTAAAACATATGTGGGATTTTTCTGATTTTTTTTTTCTTTTCTTTGTGCAACAGTGCGATCACAACTCACTGCAACCTCCATCTCCGGGATTCAAGTGATTCTCTTGACCCAGTCTCCTGAGTAGCTGGGATTACAGGCATGCACCACCACGCTCAGCTACCTTTTTTGTATTTTTCTTAGAGACAGGGTTTCACTGTATTGGCCAGGCTGGTCTCAAACTCCTGAGCTCAGGTGATCCACCCACCTTGGCCTCCCAAAATGCTGAGATTATAGGCATGAGCCACCAGGTCTGGCCTGAGTTTTTTCTAATGGACAGAACAATATGAACACAGCTTTTCTGAATTATTCTTATAACTTCTGTAAGTTTTGTGAAAAAAGAATGGGACGGGGAGACTGGCAGTCACCTCTCTTTAATTAAAGAGTGTAATTTTGACTGACAATGTAACACCTAGGCCGTCCATGTAACCTCTGTACCTCATTTTATTTTCCTGTAGCGTGGGTGATATTTTCGTTGTCTTAACAGTTAAGCTACATGACATTTAATTGATATATGTGCATTCTCAAACTTTTACCAAAGCCAAAGTATTTTCACCTAAAATGTTTAAAAAGAATCAATATTTCAAATCACATTTAGCTTGTTACATCTAGCTATTGAGCAGCTGCAATAAACCTCACATAACATAGGTAGGTGGAACTGGGTCATTGTATAGGTATATGGATTTTAAACAACCATAATATAAAAGGCAAAACTTACCAACAAATAGAGCCACTGGCTACTATAGTTATAGAAAATAGACAAACAACTACCTGATTTGACTGCCTTTAGGTGGGACATGAACTCTTTCCTTTGCTTCAGTTTCTACTATGTGTATGGCTTCACACCCTGAAGCTTTACATCTTTATCTTATCTCTCCGGTCCTGAGTTTGCTACTCCTAGAAAGATTTCTTCTTTCTCATGAGTAATAAGAATTTTTTAAAGGATGGATATAGGCCTCAGTCATATCAGAAGAGATCAAGGTAAAAGTTGCTCTGAGAATTAGAATGCAAGATGAAGGGCTTAAGGGCTTAAGCAAAGAGGTTTTGAAACCCCAGATACCAGTCAATAGCCAAATACAGAGATATACTACGACAACTATTAGTCAAATGTTACAGTGTTAAATTTTATGTAATCTGGCCCTTCCTTACTTAATTTCACCACTGCTTTCTATGTCATTCTCTGCTACCTTTTGTCATACTTCAGCTACACCGGCTTTCTTTTCATTCCTCAGAGCTTCACAGGGCTGGCTCCTTCTTTACTTGCAGATCTGTGTTTGAACGTCACCACCTCAGAGAGGCCTTCCGGGACTACCCTTATCTAGAGTGCCTTTTCTCCCTTGTAGCGACCAGCACCAGATGTTTTCATCATAGCACCTGAAATTATCTAAAATTATTTTATTCATATGTTCCTTATACGTTTGTTGTTTCTCTCCTGTCTGTCCTATTCACTGCTATATCCCCTCATACATCATAGGAAATCGCAAATATTTTTTAAAAGAATAAAAGGAGATATCCAAATTACGTTTCTGTACTAAAATCAATTACATGGTAAAAAGTAATCTGCAAAGTCTTCCTAAGAATCCAAAAGAACTAGTATCTATTCAGATAATAGTATTTACACTGAATATTAGTAGTACTCCCAGCTTCTCAGGAGGCTGAAGCAATCCTCCCGATATGTTATGGGGGGAAAATAGTAACAATAATGAAGACTATAAGCATGCACTGCCACACCCAGCTAATTTTTAAATTTTTTGTAGAGATAGGCTCTCACTATGTTGCCCAGGCTGGTCTCAAACTCTTGACTTCATGTGATCCTTCTGTCTTGGCCTCCCAAACTACTAGGATTACAGGCATGAGCCATTATGCCTAGCTACAATTTCTTTTGAACAATAAGTTACCAATTGGAGAAGACATATTAGTCTGAAATGACCTAGTTGATTCTACTTTTGGATGCTTATAGAGGTCACTAAAAACAAAGGGGAGATTTAACAATTAATCTTGACAGTATCAACTCCAAATTGTAAGTAACAAATCAGAAGTTCTCAGACTTTAAGGTATATGCATCACCTGGGTATCTTGTTAAAATGTAGATTCTTAGTTTCAATAGGTCTGACACCAGAGATCCTACATTCCTAACAAGCTTCCAGGTAACACCACTGCTGCTGGTCTATGGACTATATTGAATTGCAAGGCTCAAGATGAAGCTGTAAATAACCTTTAGAAAATCACCGAGAGCAAAATAGTAAGTTATATTGTCAAGATCACAAATAAAGACTCATATAGACAAAACACTAACAAATAAAAACACACACCTGTCCTAATGTTATGAGAATGGATTCTTGTGTTTTGAGATAAAAATTTCTGTGACAGCATTATATACAGGTTCAAAAAGAGCTGGATAGAAGTGATGATATGTTATGGGGGAAAAAAGTAACAATAATGAAGACAAAGATACCAATATTGAAGATACCTATGAAGAAAATAAAATGAGAATGAAACATGCAATGTTTCTAAATTGTTACTATAAACTTGGATATAAACCAACACATTAAATATTCCATATAGATATTTGACTTTTTTGTTTACATTTCCAGAAGTTGGTATATTCAAGGTGGCTAATAAACTTTAAAAAATAATCTTGTTGGCCGGGCGCGGTGGCTCAAGCCTGTAATCCCAGCACTTTGGGAGGCCGAGACGGGCGGATCACGAGGTCAGGAGATCGAGACCATCCTGGCTAACACGGTGAAACCCCGTCTCTACTAAAAAAATACAAAAAAAATTAGCCGGGCGAGATGGCGGGCGCCTGTAGTCCCAGCTACT
>NW_016808932.1:775890-781483 GCF_001698545.2 Rhinopithecus bieti | reverse complement strand
AAAAAAAAAAAAAAAAAAAAAAAAAAAAAAACAACTTTGAGTGTTTATCTTTCTGGCTGACATCTAGGAAAACAACCTCAGTTACAATATAATTGTATTCCTGTAAGTTGGGGGAGTCAAGCTTCTTCTTCCACTTGGGGGCAGTGGGTATTTTTTGCTTTCTTCTCCATCCACCCCCTTACCCCTGGAATTAAAGCTGAATATGTACAAATAAAGCAGGACTACTGGGCAAGAGCCATTTTCACAAGGGTACGAATTGCTTCTGTGCTAGGTCTCGAATATCAGCAGGGAAACATCATCAAAGGAAATAAAGGTGATTCTTTTGCTGATACGGAAATTGTAAAGAATCTCTTTAGAACTAGAGACAGCAAGCTCAGTAATGCAAATGTACTCGCGTGTTCATCTGAAAAACAACAATATCCCCATTTACTATTTAGCAAAAATTGAAAGACTAGGACCAAAAGCTCAAAAGATGGAAGGTGTAAAAGAAAGTCTCTTTTCTGCTCAGCACTTTGGCAGGCATCGCACTGAATTTGCATCTGTCTGAGTGGTAACTTCCAAAAGTCTGAGAAAGTAAATGTGAGCTGAATATCAAGCGATAAAACAGATAATTCTGACAGACTCTGTTTGTGTGGGAGGGTTGGGTGTTGAGTACCAAAGAGGCGAGGATTAGCATAGTCAAGAAAGCTCACAAATCTAAAATCAACCCTAAGTGAAAGAAAATGAACTCAGGGCAAGTTTTCTAAATAATCTCACTATATCATGCACACACACACATGCGCGCATACACACACACATACTCTTTAGCATACTGAAGGATATTTTGCAAAGTACTCTTTTCTTCCTGAATTCTATTGTTCTTTCTGTTCTTCAACAGTTGTATATGTCTATCGCCTAATTATTTCCTTATTCTTTGCTCATCTCTCTCCTTTCTTAGGACCTTCCTTTCCCTTCCTTTTTAATTTTTTTAATTTTAATTTTATTTATTTATTTATTTGTTTATTTATTTATTTAGAGACGGAGTCTACTCTGTCGCCCAGGCTAGAGTGCAGTGGCACAATCTCGGCTCACTTCAAACTCTGCCTCCGGGGTTCACGCCATTCTCCTGCCTCAGCGTCCCAAGTAGCTGGGACTACAGGCGCCCGCCACCATGCCTGGCTAATTTTTTGTATTTTTTTAGTAGAGACAGGGTTTCACCGTGTTAGCCAGGATGGTCTCCATCTCCTGACCTCATGATCTGTCCACCTCGGCCTCCCAAAGTGCTGGGATTACAGGCGTGAGTCACCGCACCCGGCCTTTATTTATTTTTATTTTTTGAGACGGAGTCTTGCTCTATTGTCCAGGCTGGAGTGCAGTGGCACAATTTCGGCTCACTACCACCTCTGCTGGGTTCAAATGATTCTCCTGCCTCAGCCTCTCAGGTAACTGGGACTATAGGCATGTGCCACCACGCCTGGTTAATTTTTGTATCTTTAGTAGAGACGGGGTTTCACCACGTTGGCCAGGCTGATCTCGAACTCCTGACCTCAAATGATCTGCCTGCCTCAGCCTCCCAAAGTGTTGGGATTACAGGCGTGAGCCACTGCGTCTTGCCTATTTTTAAAATTTTTACCTCCCTAATACAGCCAGAAATATCAAATTTGGTTCGCTTTCAAATAGTGATAATTTAGTTCTACAATTTTTGCCCTCTCCACACATACGTGCCTGGGTTTCCTTGGTGTTTAATAAATGTTAGACAGTGTAATGCCATAAGCAGCTGCAAATGTCACCGTCAAGCAAGGCTCCTTTAAAGCTGCAAAGAGGTGGAAACATCAAGCAAAATAGTTAAGGGAGGCTAAAAACAAAACCAAAATCTCTAGAACTTAGCACAGTTCCCGGTACACAGGGAACTTGATAATAAAAGTTTGCTTAAGTGTTTGTTGAAATTTTAAGGACCTTTCTCAAGGAGCCCGGTATTTTGTAGCTACTCTCCTCCTCAAAACTAGAAGAATTCATGAATGAAGATCCAACAAAGATACTTTCTTTTTTTTCCATTTACATTTGCAGTCATTAAAGCCTGAAGTAATAGTCAAAATATTCAAACCTCGGCCGGGCATGGTGGCTTACTCCTGTAATCCCAGCCCTTTGGGAGGCCAAGGCAGGTGGATCACGAGGTCAGGAGTTCAAGACCAGCCTGACCAACATGGAGAAACCCCGTCTCTACTAAATACAAAAATTAGTCAGTTCAAGACCAGCCTGACCAACATGGAGAAACCCCGTCTCCACTAAATACAAAAATTAACGCTTGCATGTAGTCCCAGCTACTCAGGAGGCTGAGGCAGGAGGATCACTTGAACCTGGGAGGTGGAGGTTGCAGCGAGCTGAGATCGTGCCACTGCACTCCAGCCTGGGCGACACAGCAAGACTCCATCTCAAAAAAAAAAAAAAAAAGCAAACTTCAAAGCATGATAAGGGTTAAGTGCATCAAAAGCAAGAAAGGCTGGGGGTTATCAAATTATGATCATATTTTTTCTCAGACTATTCCCCTTTAACTTTTGCAGAATTACATTAATTGTGAAGAAAATTTAATTCAAAATGCCTCTTTTAGAATATTTGTATGCTTCAGATACTTGTCCAGTATGGTGGGGTTTTTGGTCTGTTTTGTTTTTTTTGTCTTTCTCTGTCCCTATCCACTCATCTTTAAGTGGGGAAAGTACAGCATGCATTTCTACACAGATCAAGGAAGGAAATCAGGGTGACCTGTACTATCCATACCATACTGACCACATCCATACTCTGTTGGCAGTAACAGGAGGCAGAGCAAAAATGTTGGCAAGAGGGAAAATTAGGTCAAGAGCCCCAGGTGCTCAGAATGAACGATAGTACAGCCTGGAGGGTTTTGGCACTGCCTCATCTCTCTCGCCAACTGCTGAAGGCAGTCTAGCGTGCTAGGTAAGAACATTACTCAGATGCAAGATTATCTGTGTTTGAATTTTGCTTCTGCCTCTGACTTGTGGTATTTTGGTCAAGTAACTTAACCTCTCTAAGGCTCAGTTTTCTTACGGGTATAATAGGGAAAATAAAATAAAGTGAGAATAGCAGGGTCAGGTACAAGTTTTTTATAAAGAAGAGATCTAGGCCGGGCGCGGTGGCACAAGCCTGTAATCCCAGCACTTTGGGAGGCCGAGATGGGCGGATCACGAGGTCAGGAGATCGAGACCATCCTTGCTAACACGGTGAAACCCCGTCTCTACTAAAAAATACAAAAAACTAGCCGGGCGAGGTGGCGGGCGCCTGTAGTCCCAGCTACTCGGGAGGCTGAGGCAGGAGAATGGCGTGAACCCGGGAGGCAGAGCTTGCAGTGAGCTGAGATCCGGCCACTGCACTCCAGCCCGGGCAAGAGAGCGAGACTCTGTCTCAAAAAAAAAAAAAATAAATAAAATAAAATAAAGAAGAGATCTTTGCTGGAGAGAGGTAAGAGGTCAAAGGTAAGAAAGAGACAGAACAGCTAATAGGCACTGTTTTTAACTGTGGCAAAGCAAAAAATATTTAGGTATGTTTAAAAAACCTTCTGCACATACCAGTGCAGAATATTAGTCACTCAAGGCATGTTGGATAAATGAATTAAAAAATGGAAGAACAACTATTCAATGCTAATAACTGATAAATTTGGTATTAAAAGGAGATATGGGAACAGATCAATTTTCCTTAACTATGATGACCTCTCAAAATATTTGGAAAACAGAGCATTTTTTTCTACAAGTGAAAATTCCAACATTACAACTACCATTTTGTGAACTTCATAAATGCACACAGATCTCAGGGAAAGATGAGTGGAACCGTGCACTATTCTGTCTTTAGTACCGCCACTTTATTTTGACCCTACCCAAAAACCAAATATACTACTCAACACCCACCCAAACAATCAAAATCTCCAGACCAGGAAATGGATAAATAAAGTACCTGACACCACTCTCCTCCTTTACTGAATCCCTTTCACTTATTATGTCACTAGAGAAATTAAGTGGCCCTATTTCAGCTTGGCCCTATTTCAACTTCAGTTTCTATAGATTACTATGATTTTAATAAAAGATGTATTATAAACCCTACTTACCCTTCTTAAAATTGAAACCAGTCCCCATTCCTTTTCTTCCTTCTCTGCTTTTTGCTTCACAGCATTTGCCACCTTTTAATAAAACAGGTATTTCACTTAATTTGCATATTTTCTCTCTCTCCCTTCTAGTATGTAAACTCTATGAGGACAGGATTTTCAGTCTGTTTTGTTCACTGTTGCATCTTCAATGCCTGAAACAATGTTTGGCAGATTGTACGTGTGCAAAGAGCACTTGCCAAAAGCCTGAATAAACTAATCAACTCCATTACAATAGAACAATGCTATGAGACATTTCTTTTGCACTGACTTTTATCTGTGCACTGTTTTCCCCATGTTAATGTCCATTTACAAACTTCATATTATGTCCTAAGAATTGGTTTCTCTCTAGGCCATAACTTTCTTGAAGGGGAATACTCCATATTATTTTTTAATTTTTCCCTTACTGCTCTCCTATTTTATATTTTAGAGATGGAGTTTTGTTCTTCTCGCCCGGGCTGGAGTGCAATGGCATGATCTCGGCTCACTACAACCTCTGCCTCCCGGGTTCAAGCTATTCTCCTGCCTCAACCTCCTGAGTAGCTGGGATTATAGGCGCCACCACACCCAGCTAATTTTTGTATTTTTAGTAGAGATGGGGTTTCACCATGTTGGCCAGGCTGGTCTTTAACTCCTGACCTCAGGTGATCCACCTGCCTTGGCCTCCCAAAGTGTTGGGATTACAGGTGTGAGCCACCATGCCTGGTCCCATATTTGAAATACTAATAAATAAAGTTCAGTTAACTTCTCTCTTTACACTCCTGGTCTTGCCCTTCCTTTTGCCTCCCTTATGCCAACAACACTTTGCTGAAGAGAGTCTGGCACTGTTTCAGTGAAGTCATTTTCTATACTACTTGGTTATGAGTGAATGAATAGACTATGGTTTTAAGTTGTTGAAAAGGCAAGCAGTGTTTTGCAGAAGAAATTCTTTTATGAGTTCCAATGCAATAAAATAGCTCAGTGATTCAACTGGCTGAATTACATTTCATTCACTCAGAGGTAAATTCCACTAAAGAAAACTAAAGAGCACATACTTCCCCCCTTTAATTTTGGCTCTCTAGAAATTTCTCATTTAGTGATATTTCTCATACTGAGCACTACAACCCTCAAAGGTCTCAGGGAAGAGACACAGGCTGTTTGAACTAGGCCAACTACAAAATATATAATAGTAACCAAAAAGAAGCCTTCACCAATTGGTGCTGAATTATTAATTACCTCTTCCTAGACTTCTTCATATGATATTTGATTATTTCTTCATACCGCAGTTTAGAAAAATTACCACAATTTATGCTTACACTAAGGAAATCCCTAAATATTCTTCAACAAGTTTGTATGGCTACAATGTTCTCTAAAAAAAAAAAAAAATGTAATCTGAAATAAGTCACTGATAAATATTATCTATACTGCTTTAAGGCTTTTGATTTTTGAATGTCATATGTGTACAACTTGTATTTGAGTTTGTCT
>NW_016808932.1:758384-771385 GCF_001698545.2 Rhinopithecus bieti | reverse complement strand
TAAAAAAAAAAAAAAATGTAATCTGAAATAAGTCACTGATAAATATTATCTATACTGCTTTAAGGCTTTTGATTTTGAATGTTATATGTGTACAACTTGTATTTGAGTTTGTCTTCATTTGTGGTGTTTTAGCAATTTTTTCAGATAATGTTCCTAAATCTTGGTATGAACTAAACTTAGGAAAATCGACTGTGCTTATAGGGATGTCAATAATTTCATTAGATATTATAAAATTACAGTTATTCCCTCATTTTCCATTGCTATGAAAGGCAAATGGCGGCTGGGGGCGGTGGCTCAAGCCTGTAATCCCACCACTTTGGGAGGCCGAGACGGGCAGATCACAAGGTCAGGAGATCGAGACCATCCTGGCTAACCCAGTGAAACCCTGTCTCTACTAAAAAATACAAAAAACTAGCCGGGCGAGGTGGCGGGCGCCTGTAGTCCCAGCTACTGGGGAGGCTGAGGCAGGAGAATGGCGTAAACCCGGGAGGCCGAGCTTGCAGTCCTCTGCTTAATAGTGTAGTCTTTAGCCTGCTACCTGGAAAAGCAACCATGGTTAAGAACATGGGTTATGATTAAAGTAGAACTGTGTTCAAATCCCAGATCTAATCCTAACTAACCATAAGGCAAGTTTCAAATCTAAGGTTCAGTTTCCTCATCTGTACAAAGGACATAATATAATAAACGTGGCCGGGCGTGGCGGCTCATGCCTGTAATCTCAGCACTTTGGGAGGCCGAGGTGGGCGGATCACGAGGTGAGGAGATTGAGACCACAGTGAAACCCCATCTCTACTAAAAATACAAAAGTTAGCCTGGCACAGTGCCGGGCGCCTGTAGTCCCAGCTACTCGGAAGGCTGAGGCAGGAGAATGGCGTGAACCCGGGAGGCAGAGCTTGCAGCGAGCCGAGATGGTGCCACTGCACTCCAGCCTGAGCGACAGAGCGAGACTCTGTCTCAAAAAACAAACAAACAAACAAAAATACATATATACATATATATATATACAAATGTGTCGAACACAGGATTGTTTATTGTCAGGATTTAATAAGATAGTATATGTAATTGTGTTAAACAAGGTGGCATGCATAGAATAAGCATTCAATAAACTTAATCCGCCGGGCTTAGTGGTTTATGCCTATAATCGCAGCACTTTCGGAGGCTGAGGCAGGTGGATCGTTTGAGGTCAGGAGTTCGAGACCAGCCTGATCAACGTGGTAAAATCCTGTCTCTACTAAAAATACAAAAATTAGCTGGGCGCAGTGGCATGCATCTGTTATTCTAGCTATTAGGGAGGCTGAGGCAGAAGAATCCCTTTAACCCGGGAGGTGGAGGTTGCAGTGAGCTGAGATTGTGCTACCGCACTCCAGCCTGGGCGACAAAGCAAGACTCTGTCTCAAAAAACAAAAAAATAATAAAAATAAACTTAATCCACAACTACTAACAAATGACATAATTAAATGTGATATTCTATAGAGAATATATAGATCAATTGTCAAGTATTTAACTGTTAATTTTTTACTATTTTATGTATGTCAAAAAAGTTGGCCTGTAATCCCAGCACTGTGGGAGGCCAAGACGGGCGGATCACGAGGTCAGGAGATCGAGACCATCCTGGCTAACACGGTGAAACCCCGTCTCTACTAAAAAAATACAAAAAAACTAGCTGGGCGAGGTGGCAGCGCCTATAGTCCCAGCTACTCGGGAGGCTAAGGCAGGAGAATGGCGTAAACTCGGGAGGTGGAGCTTGCAGTGAGCTGAGATCCGGCCACTGCACTCCAGCTTGGGCAACAGAGCGAGACTCCGTCTCAAAAAAAAAAAAAAAAAAAGTTGGTGGCTGGGCGTGGTGGCTCATGCCTGTAATCTCAGCACTTTGGCGGGCAGATCACTTGAGGTCAGGAGTTCAAGACTAGCCTGGCCAATATGGTGAAACCCCATCTCTACTAAAAATACAAAAATTAGCAGGGGGTGGTGGCGGGTGCCTATAATCCCAGCTACTTGGGAGGCTGAGGAAGGAGCACTGCTTGAATCTGGAAGGCAGAGGTTGCATGAGCTGAGATCACACCACTGTATTCCAGCCTGGGCAACAGTATGAGAGTCCGTCTCAAAAAAAAAAAAAAAAAAAGTTGGCTCAACTGCCATTTGATTTTCTCCTCTGCTGCTTTGGAGAGGTTAGTCTTCTATCATAGGATAGAAGTCACTTTTCAGATATTTACAAGAGGACACCATGTTTCATAAAATAATAAAGAATGTAGAAAGTATTTTGTGTCATTTTTTCTGGATACTTAGACAGAGTAATTTATTTTCTCTCAAAGCTCGATCACTGCTAGTTTTTGTTTTTTAACTTTTATTTTTAAGTTTGGGGTACACATACAAGTTTATTATATAGGTAAACTGGTGTCATGGGGTTTTGGTGTATAGATTATTTTGTCACCCAGGTACTAAGTATAGTACCTGATAGTTATTTTTTCTGACCCTCTCCCTCCATTTGGAGTTTTCTTATTCTTTTCCTATTTACTGATAACTTTATTTTTTATGTTTTTATTTAATTTTTTTTAGAATTTAGACAGGGTCTCACTATGTTGCCCAGACTGGTGTTGAACTCCTGGGCTCAAGTGATCCTCCTGTCTCGGCCTCCCAAAGTACTGGGATTACAGGGGTGAGCCACCTCACCCAGCTGATAACTTTAATTATATCAACACCTGGTCTAAATTTTTCTTTTTGACTTATATTCTTCATGACTGGAAGTGGATGTGAAATTTTCATAATTTTATAAAAATCCATACATGGCCGGGCGTGGTGGCTCACGCCTGTAATCCCAGCCCTTTGGGAGGCGGAGGCGGGTGAATCACGAGGTCAGAAGATCGAGACCATCCTGACTAACATGGTGAAACCCCGTCTCTACCAAAAATATAAAAAAATTAGCCGGGCGTGGTGGCAAGCGCCTGTAGTCCCAGCTACTCGGGAGGCTGAGGCAGGAGAATGGCGTGAACCCGGGAGGCGGAGCTTGCAGTGAGCCGAGACCGCACCATTGCACTCCAGCCTGGGCGACAGAGCGAGACCCTGTCTCAAAGAAAAAAATAAAATAAAATAAATAAATAAATCCATACATGTTTCCCTCAAGTTCTTGAGTCTAAAATTAACACAGATCTATCCTTACTTTTATTTAGTGGACCTTCATGTTCACTGAAGAAATATTACTGATACTTAGAGTAACTAAGCCACAATGGTAGGTTCCACAGTTAAAAGATAATTTTACATATGTTACTTTGGACTTAAAGTAATCATTCCATTGTAAAGTAGTAACATTAAACTTTTGCTCTCAGAGTTTGTTCTACTTCATCAGTGCACTCAAATAGAATGCTCCATAATGAAGAAAATTGTCTATCACTTCATTTGCACTATCCAATAATGGTAGCCATTAACAACATGTGGCTCTTAAGCACTTGAAATGTGGCTAGTGCAACAGAAGAACTGAATGTATAAGTGTTTAATTTTAATTAATTTTCATTTAAATAGCTATTCGGCTAGCAACTACCATGTGGGACAACACAGTTCTAGATAGTTCAAAAAACATCAGTAATTATGTGGAAATCGAATAATAATGATTCGCATAACTAAACTACACAGGTTATATCATTGCCTCAGGAATTGCTGACACATCTCTTGACTAATTGTGCAAGAAGCAATGAGGTTTTGAGCACTGTTTTTTTACCACTTTATGAATCAACTTTCCCACCTCCTCTTCCCCCCCATCTCTGGAGTCCTCATAGTTTTCTCTTTAAAATCATTTGTAAAACAGAAAGCAAAGATCTCAGATCTAACCAGTAGTCTAACTCTGACCTTAGGCTCCCATGGGAATTCAATTATTTTTGTTGGCCTAACCTCCAAGGGATGATGGATTTGCTATCTCTGTGTCCTCCTTCTTCCCTGACTCCCCCTCCCGCCCTCACATCTTCTCCTGTGACTAGTCACATTTAGTTAGTTTCTTGACCTGCTGCCTTTGTTTTAAACAGGAATGAAAGAGAACCACAACTGGAAACAGAAACTGTTGCATGAAGTTATCAGGTCGCAATGGGAAAAATGAGACTGTGTATGTGTTAAGTGTTTTCTCAGGGTTTAGGACAGCAGCTGTAGCTACCCCTTCTTTCCTCCCACTGTCAGACAAATTTCCAAGCACTGGATAGTAGAGTTATACCACTAGCTAGCTAGCTAGAGGTCATGGTATCCTCTATGAACTGTTAATGAAGTTCCGGAAGTTCTTTCCTTAAAAAACAAAAGTTCTGAATGCTGACTCTCTAACCACGGAAATGGTATCTTATTACCAAAACACTAAAAATGTTAAGCTGCATACTGCTCCAAAGAGTAGTCTGTAGACTTGTTACCATTTGTACCGGCCATAGTGAAAAAGGGTTTGACACTACATGATAGTTACTGGTACTTGTTCCCAATAGCTGCTTAAAAGAAGCTGTTGGCAAGTTTGACCGCCTTTTTTTTTTTTTTTTTTTTTACATTTAAAAAATAACAACATTAAACACTTATATTTGTAAATGTAAGAAGGTTAAGGCATTCTAAGTCACAGGATGAGACAGGAGGTAGGCACAAGATATAGGACATAAAGACTTTGCTGATAAAACAGGTTGCAGTAAAGAAGCCGAAACCAAAACCCACCAAAACCAAGATGGCAACGAGAGTGACCTCTGGTCGTCCTCACTGCTACACTCCCTCCGAAGCCATGACAGTTTACAGATGCCACGGCAACATCAGGAATCTACTCTATGGTCTAAAAAGGGGAAGCATGAATAATAGACCCTTTGTTTAGCATATTATCAAGAAATAACCATAAAAATGGGTAACCAGCAGCCCCCCGGGGCTGCTCTGTCTGTGGAGCAGCCATTGTTTTATTCCTTTATTTTCTTAATAAACTTGCTTTCACTTAAAAAAAAAAATTAAACATTTACATTTGTATAAAGTACTTTCACATACCTAATCAAATTCAATTATTTTAACAACCCAGTAAGGCAGGAAAATCAGTTATTATTATTCTGATTTCTTATGAGTGCCATCTGACTCCTAGGATAGCAGCATGTTTCCCAGTATGCCAGTACTTCTACCTGGCAAGGGTGCCACCCAAAAATGGTCTGGGGAGAAAGTAGACAGTGTAGAAAAGTCTGTAATTTGGCCAGGCACGGTGGCTCACACCTGTAATGGCAGCATTTTAGGAGGCCGAGGCAGGTGGATTACCTGAGGTCAGGAGTTCGAGACCAGCCTGACTAACATGGTGAATCCCCGTCTCTACTAAAAATACAAAAATTAGCCAGGTGTGGTGGCACGCGCCTGTAATCCCAGCTACTTGGGAGGCTGAGGCAGGAGTATCATTTGAACCCGGGAGGTGGAGGTTGCAGTGACCTGAGATCACGCCACTGCACTCCAGCCTGGGGAACAAGAGCGAAACGCCGTCTCCAAAAAAAAAAAAGTCTGTAATTTACTTCTTTATAATATTTGTTTGGTTGTAATTAATTGAGTTCTCAAACTTAGTTCCTAAAACTTTTTCTTTCCACTCTTTGAATTATATTATTTTAAATGTTACCGGGCACGGTGGCTCAATCCTGTAATCCCAGCACTTTGGGAGGCCAAGGTGGGTGGATGACCTGAGGTCAGGAGTTTGAGACCAGCCTGGCCAACATGGCAAAACCCCATCTCTTCTAAAAAGACAAAAATAAGCTGGGCATGATGGTGCGTGACTGTAATCCCAGCTACTCAGGAGGCTGAGGCAGGGAGAATTGCTTGAACCCAGAAGTAGAGGTTGCAATGAGCCAAGATTGGGCCACTGCATTCCAGACTGGGCGACAGAGTGAGACTCTGTAGCAAAAAAACAAAACAAAACAAAAAAAACAAAAACAAAAAACAAAAACCCAACCTTCTAGGGTAGATTCTGTAAAAACCAAAATACGGACATCCTAAGTTCTCAGATATATAAACAAGTTATAGCTCTAAGTTGCATCTCTTCAATTTTATTTCTTGAAACAACTGCCCTCCTCCCTGCCAATCTACCCTCCCTTCTTGGCTCAAATCGTGTTTTTTTTTTTTTTTTTTTTTTTTTTTGAATGAAAGTTCCTCTGCTCTTTCGCGCGCTCCGGCTGCGGAGTGCCCAATGGTGGGGTCGGGATTCTTGGCTCACTGGCCCAACACTCCGCCTCACAGGTTCAGTGAATTCTCCTTGCCCTGCCTCAGCTTCCCAAGTAGCTGGGATTACAGGCGCCTGCTACCACGCCTGGCTAATTTTTGCACTTTTAGTAGAGACGGGGTTTCACCATGTTGTCCAGGCTGGTCTCAAACTCCTGACCTCAGGTGATCCGCCTGCCTTGGTCTCCCAAAGTGCTGGGATTACAGGCGTGAGTCACCGCGCCTGGCCACATGGTGGTTTTCCTTATCTTCCTCCTGGCTATGTGCTGGGTAGCCGATTATCCACAATTATTATTGTAGCTCAAAACCTGAGTTTTCCTGTTTCTCTTCTTTTACCATTTTCTTATTCTTTCCCCCCATGGGCACCTCCCTCCCTTCTCATAATTAGCTTAAGACCTTAATGTTGGCTGGGCGTGGTGCTCACACCTGTAATCACAGCATTTTGGGAGGCTGAGGTGGGAGGATTGCTTGAGCCCAGGAATCTGAGGCCACAAGATCTGCCTGAGTAACACGGCAAAACCCAATTTCTACAATAAAATATAAAAATTAGCTGGGCATAGCGGCGTGCACATGTGGTCCCTGCTACTTGGAAGGCTGAGGTGGGAGGATTCCTTGAGTCAGGAAGGTGGAGGTTGCAGTGAGCCCTGATTGTGCCACTGCACTCTAACCTCTGTAACTGAGTGAGATTGTGTCTCATAAATAAATAAGACAGACCTTAACATTTTCTAACAAGGTGGTTTTGATATTTGGTGATATATGTATAGATTCTTCTGAAATGTGAAATATGTACATCTTCAAACGTATAAATAAGGTAAGTTCTTCACACACTATGAAGCTTCACAAAAGGTTCCATTTAAATTTGTATCTTGGTAAAATTATTGAACTTGGGGAGTATCCCTAAACTGTTAAATCAGCAATATTACATCTGTTCCAAACTGGTATCTCATTTTTCTTGGAGTTCACAGAAAACAAAAAAAAGCAACATAAAAATTATCCACAGTTTTGCTTGGACAGATTTCTATTATCTGCCCATTTAATATATAATATCTATTTTATATAATTTATTAAATGTTTATAATCATCCTTCTATTATATAAATAGGTTTACCACATCTGCTTGGTGATGTTGGTAGCTTTTTTCTTCTAAGGGAGAATATGGAGGAAGGATTTAAAGTACAGGAGGTCGAATGGAGTCAAGAATGTATAAACTGTATAGTATAGATAGCCTTAATATATTCTGGACTTAGAGTTTTAGGGCAGTGGGAAAACTAATCACATTCATAAGATATTTTGCAACTACATTATTCCCCCACAAATAATAGTTATTTTAATCTATATCTACAAATAATAGTTACTGGCTATATCTACAAAGTTTGTGTAGATATCTACAGATTCTATGGCCCAACTTTTTCTTACAAGTGTTTCATAGGTATTCATGTAGTACTTTTAAAGTACAATTAATGAACTGGGTCCAGCAAAGGCTTGTACTGGCCTTTCCTTCAAAATTAATGCAATAAAACTATACATTGTTGTCTCAGTAAAAATAAAGGCATAAAGAACTCACAAATAGGGGCCGGGCACGATGGCTCATGCCTGTAATCCCAGCACCCAAGGCAGGTGGATCACCTGAGGTCAGGAGTTCGAGACCAGCCTAACAAACATGGTGAAAATACAAAAATTAGCTGGATGTGGTAGTGGGCGCCTGTAATCCCAGCTACTCGGGAGGCTGAGGCAGGAGAATCACTTGAACTTGGGAGGCAGAGTTGCCATAAGCCGAGGTTGTGCCATTGTACTCCAGCCTGGGTGACAGAGAGAGACTCTGTCTCAGAAAAAAAGAAAAAAAAGAAAGAATTCATAAATAAGTTTGTTATAAGGATTTCCACCATGAGATAGGGAAAACTCTTATTAGCCTGAAACATAGCCTTCGGCCCTTCCTCATAGGAATCCCAAGAGACAAAGAATAAATCTCATTTTGAGTTGAATAATAATAATTTTTTTTAAAAAAAACAGCATTACAGCTATGTAAAGATAGTATTTAAAAACCAAACAAAACTAAGAAATAGGAAAAAGAAATGGCAGGTGAAGAACTCTTTTCAGAGAATAAAAGTTGTCATATAGCAATGGATGCTGTGTCAGAACATACTGCCAATAAACTTTAAGAAAAAAGGAACTCAATGAAGTTACTGTTATACAAAACAGGAGCTCATAGCAGGGATGTAAGAGTTAATGGAAGATATCGTGAGCCAAAACAGGGAATAAAACATGATTTGGCAGAAGTCAAGAGAGATGTGGGGAGAAAAATAAAACCACTAATGAAATGAAGCTGGCAAGAAGCAGCACAAAGAACTGGCAGTGGTGAAGAAGACGTGGTAAAGGACATGGGTGGAGAATTGAGGAAAGTAGCACAACAATAGCACCTTGAATAAAGTTTTTAAAAACTAGAGTAAATTATAGATTTGAAAGATGAATATATTCAAAATCAGTATCCTTGAAAAACAGAAATATAATTTTAAATCTATAATTTTAAAAAACTTTCTAGAAATGAAAATAAACTTGAAGCTACAGACTGAAAAGGCACACAGAACCCAGGGGAAATGGGCACAGAATACTTAAACATTGAGACATAGCCGAATTAAGTTACTAAATTCCAAAGATTAAAATAAGGGCTCAACATTAAAAAAATTCTAGTCCCTTAATTTAAGACTACTTTAAAGCCTATAGAAAAAATATGGCTAAATTATATAAGCAAGTATAATTTTTAAAATAAACAATGCTAAGATTTTAGATAACAGTTATCCATAATGTTCCTATAACCTACAACTAACCATACATTGGACAATTAAAATAAATTAAGATTTTTCTTGGTCTGGGGAAGTAGACGGTAGCGAGGGATATTTCTTGAAATTATTTATTAAAGGCTTATTACTAATATTTAATTCAATAAGCATCACAACCTACAAATGTTTTATAATAGAATTATTCACAAAATCCACAAGACAGCTTATGTTAGCCTGATTTTACACATGAAGAAATGAAAGCAAAGCTAAAGGAAATTAATTGTCCACAGTTGCACGTTGAATCATCAGAAACAGGAGAGTATCACTTCTAGTACAATTTTTTGTTTGTCTTTAACAGCTTTTGTCACAACCTTGCACTCTGACATTATTTTTGGCTACTGGGTAACACCGATCTTAACTAGGGGCCTGTAGTATCATGATCTAACACAACAAAACTATAATGAATGTTGAAAGACTGTGGAGAAAAAAATACATTTGGGGAAACACAACAGATGTGAATTCCATCAATCAAAAATGCTAATCTGCTGCTGAGGCTCTATTCTGCTGAGCCCTGTATTAAAGTCTGGAGTGAAAATAAAACTGAACCAAAATCCCTAACACTAAAGAGGGAAAATGCAGAAAACAGGCTAAAGAGCTATTTTAAAAGAGTTAAAAGCAAACAAAATGAAATCTTTAAAAACTGAAAATTTAAAAATCATATATAAAGAGACAGCTATCCAACTAGGGATAATGCTAGATCCTAGTAGGACAGTCAGGCAAGACATTACAGAAGACAGACATTTTCAACTCTTTTACAAAGAAAGAGAATGGTTGTTTATTTTCTTTTCTCTTCTTTTTTATTTTTTATTTTATTTTTTATTTTTTTTTGAGATGGAGTTTTTGCTCTGGCTGGAGTGCAATGGCATGATCTTGGCTCACTGCAACCTCTGCCTCCTGGGTTCAAGTGATTCTCCTGCCTCAGCCTCCCAAGTAGATGGGATTACAGGCACCTGACACCACGCTTGGCTAATTTTTGTATTTTTAGTAGAAATGAGGTTTCACCATGTTGGCCAGGCTGGTCTCAAACTCCTGATCTCAGGTGATCCACCCGCCTCAGCCTCCCAAAGTGCTAAGATTACAGGCGTGAGCCACTGCACAGGCCGAGAAAGGCTGTTCTTATAACTTCACCTAAGACTGAGACCGTCTAATATTTAAAAGGGTTTTATTTTGTCAAAAGTAACCTCATGGTAAGGTTGTACAAGACACCTGAATAGTACACTTTTACATTACAGAAATGACCAAACTGTCCAGTAATCTAAGGCTAAAATTTAGGAAAAAGAAAATCAAATCTATATTAAAGAATAACCAGAAGAACTTCTTATGTAAAAGTCAAAGTGGAATAAGTAATTATGGATTTATCTTATTTGGCGACTGAGTCAAAGAAGTTAATTTATCCTTATCGCCATTGAAGTCGTCTTTGCTCTTTTGCACAGTACAGTATTTCTCAAATTGTTCTCCTTGCCATGCCTCTAATCCTGCCTGCCTTTCTCTGGAAGTAGTAAAATGCAAGAGCCCATTAGTGAAGAGAACAAAAGCCTAACAAGGAAGTCCTAGGCCTTTCCAAGGCCACAAAATGCAAATCTTTTAACAGTGACATTTTAATTTCCATCACAGTACACATTACCTATGTATCTTCCAGAGCAGTAACTGCATATTTGCTAGGATTTCCTGAAATTAACATTACAGGAAGCCTCCAACTTGCAAAAGAGTTGGGTTCCAAAAGTTCACTTCTCAGCTAAGTATTTGTAACTCTGAATATGCTTTTATCCAAAATCAATGTTTCATATGGAATTTAGGTTTTCAGGTTAGTCCACAAAGGGTTTGTCCTTCAAGCAAATTCATTATCTTATTTTGCATTTTAAAAGATCTTTTAAAATACTATTGAGATACAACTAATTATGCAAATCAAAAAATATTGAGTAATAACTCTTAAAACACTATCGTGAATTAAGATGGAGTGCATAAAAATGACATGGTAAATGGAGACTTGAGGATATCCTGAACTTAACTTTTGGATTATTTGAGGATTTGGGGACATTAGTCCTTTATTATTAGTTCTTTATTAGATCTAATTTCATTTTAAAATGTATGACTCTTATTTCTCTTGAAATACAATAAATCATTAGCACTAAAACCACAGAACATCCAAGGTTGGAAAAGACTTCAGAGATCATATTCAATCTGACCTTAACTTGGAGATGGAGAAACTGAGACTCATATGGATGGACTAACCTGACAGAAGTTATCCAACTAATTAGTTCTGGAGCTGAAATCCCATCCTGTGTCTCTTCCACCATAACAATGCTTATCAGTTATTATCAAGACCAGGTTTTTGCTCAGAATTAGGTGAAAAAAATTACTACAACCGTGTTATCAGCATAATTTAGCAATATCTAGTGAAGTTGAAGATGTGCATGACTATTGCACGGGCACATGAAGTTTTTTCTTCTTTTTTTTTTTTTTTTTTTAAGATGTAGTCTCTCTCCGTGGCCCTGGCTGGAGTGCAGTGGCATGACCTAAGCTTGCTGCGACCTCTGCCTCCCAGATTCAAGCAATTCTCCTGCCTCACCCTCCCTAGTAGCTGGGATTACATGCATGTGCCACCATCCCTGGCTAACTTTTATACTTTTAGCAGAGATGGGGTTTCACCATGTTGGTCAGGCTGGTATTGAACTCCTGACCTCAAGTGATCCACCTGCCTTGGCCTCCCAAAGTGCTGGGATTACAGCATGAACCACCACACCCAGCAGGAGTTTTTTCATAATGGTAAAAAATGAGCAATGTATTAAACATCCATCATTGGGGGAAAGGATAACTGATATAATCATCTGAGGTAATGCCATGTTGTAATTGAAATCAATGAGCTAAATCTATCTGTATAGACATATCTCAAAAACACAATAAAGGAAAAACCAAGTTGAAGAATCATATGCAGGATATATTCAAATTGATGCAAATTTTAACACACCCACAAAAATGTATTGTTTGTAGTGCACATAAATAAGAGTACAAATGGTAAAAAGAACAACATGCATCACCTTCAGGAGAGTAGATGGATTTGGGGTGGATGGAAAAGAATGGGATTGCAAAGAAGTACAAAGGAGACTCCAAATGTACGTTTTTATTTCTTTAAAAAATTAATTCTGAGAGATGGGATCATAGATATTGCTTATATTCTGCAAGTTCAAAATATTTTGTTAATATTTTAAAATAAAATAATCCTCCTCCCCTAAAAGGAAAATCTAAAATAAAAGCGATAGGATTGAACAATTGTTTGAAGTAATTACGACAGTCTTGGGAAAGAGGGAATACATACACGCACATGAGAGAAAAAAATTGATTGGGGTAAAAGGAGTCAAATGCAAGTATAAACGACAAAGGAAAATTGAAACAGATAGTAAATAAAGGAGATTGTGAATTTTGGATCAGATAGTTCTCCAGGCTCACCATGAGGTAAATGGCATTGACTCAAGACAGCTTGGTTGCTGCTGGGATATTTTTACAATGCGAAAAGGAGTAGGGAGGTTATCAGGAGGTACTGATACCAAGAGGTATACTGGCAAAGATCCCAAGGGGAATTTATGTAATGGGACATCATGTACATGTGACTTAGAGACTGCCTCTAATTATTTGATTTCTTATATCTCCCTTCAATTTATTCCTAATAATGGGTGATTCTGCCTTCTTAAATATATTTATGCGCAGTGTCTGGTTTAAAAATGTTCAAGTAAAGTAATCTAAAAAATGGCCTAATGATCATGGATTTGTTAATGTAAATCTTACCTTTTAACTTCCCTTTAACCATAGCATACATGCTACTCATAAGAGTCTGGTTAAATATACTAGTTTACATACTGCCCTACTGAAAGAGCTCCTACTCTATTTGGCATAAATTATTTTCTCTGGTCTTATTCATAAAAGATGGGATGGTAAAAAAATATTTTGCCTCAATGACATCTTTTTTTTTTTTTTTTTTTTTTTT
>NW_016808932.1:754129-757238 GCF_001698545.2 Rhinopithecus bieti | reverse complement strand
ACATATACATATATATATAATATTTTTAGAGATGGAGTCTCACTCTGTCACCGAGGCTACAGTGTAGTGGCACGATCTCAGCTCACTGCAGCCTCTGCCTCCCAGGCTCAAGCCATCCTCCCACCTCGGCCTCCTGAGTAACTGAGACTATAGACGCCCACCACCACCCGGAGCTAATTTTTTGTATTTTTGGTAGAGACAGGGTTTCTTCATGTTGCCAGGCTGGTCTCGATCTCCTGAACTCGTGATCCGCCCACCTCGGCCTCCCAAAGTGCTGGGATTACAGGCATGAGCCACTGCGCCCAGCCAGAAATTTTTTAAAGACCTAAATAAACAGAAAGACATTATGTGTTCAAGAACTGGAAAACTTATTGTCGAGGTAACAATACGACTCCAAACAATATACAGATCCAACACAATTTGTATCAAAATCCCAATGGTGTTTTGTACAGAAATGGAAAAACCTGTCCTAAAATTCATATGAAATTTCAAAGGACCCAGAATAGCAAAAATAATCTAAAAAACAAATAAAATAAAAAAGCAGTTGGAGGACTCACATTTCCTGCAGCTTACTACTGGACTAAGGATAGACATATACAGACCAACGGAATAGAATTAACAGCCCAGAAATAAACACTCATATCTACAGCAAATTGATTTTCAACAGGGGTGCCAAGACAACAGGGAAAGGTCAGTCTTTTCACCAAATGGTACTGGGATAACTGGATATCCATAGGCAAAAAAATGAAGTTGGGCCCTTACTTTATACTATGTACAAAAATTAACTCAAAATAGATCAAAGACCTAAATAAGAGATAAAGCTATAAAACTCTTTTTTTTCTCTCTTTTAGATGGAGTCTCGCTCTGTCACCAGGCTGGAGTGCAATGACGCGATCTCGGCTCACTGCAACCTCCATCTCCCGGGTTCAAGCGGTTCTCCTGCCTCAGCCCCCCGAGTAGCTGGAACTACAGGCATGCGCCACCAAGCCTAGCTAATTTTTGTATTTTTAGTAGAGACGGGGTTTCACCAGGTTGGCCAGGATGATCTCCATCTCTTGACCTCGTGATCTGCCTGACTCGGCCTCCTAAAGTGCTGGGATTACAGGTGTGAGTCATCACGACCGGCCAAAACTCTGCAAGACCATGGATTTGGCAATGATTTCTTAATTAAAACCACAAGGAGATACCACCTCACACCTGTAAGAATAGTTTTTATCAAAATGACAAAAGATAAGCTTTGGTGAGCATGTAGAAAAAAGGGAACCCTTGTACACTGTTAGTGGGAATGTAAATTAGCACAGCCATTATGGGAAGCAGTATGGAAGTTTCTCAAAAAATTAAAATTAGAACTACCATATGACCTGGTAATCCCACTAATGATACACATCCAAAGGAAATGAAATGAATATGTGAAAAAGGTATCTACTTTTCCATGTTAATTGCAACATTATTCACAACAGCTAAGATAAGGAATCAGTCCAAGTGTCCATCAGTGGATGAATGGAAAATGTGGCGTATGTACACAATGGAATACTATTCAGCCTTAAAAAAGAAGGAGATACTGTCATTTGCAACAACATGGATGAACATAGAGAACATTACACTAAATAAAATAAGGCAGGCACAGAGAGACAGAAATTGTATGATCTCATTTATATGTGGTGTCTAAAAAAAACACAACTCAGAAGCAGAGAATACAATGGTGCTTTCCAGGGCCTGGAGAGGTGAGGAATTGGAGAATTATTGGTCAGAAGATACAAATTATCAGCTGAAATCTGGTGATGGATATGTTAACTAGCTTGATGTATTCATTCTACAATATATGCATGTATCAAAACATCACATTGTGTACCACAAATACAATTTTTCATTTGTCAATTATAAAATAACTATTTTAAAAGCAAAAAACCCCTCAACAATCAAATGACACCAAAAGCTTTTACAGGAAAGAAACAAAAGAAAAATAAATTGGACTTCACTAAAATTAAGAACTTTTATGTATCAAAGGACGCTATCAAGAGTGAGAGAGAAAATATTTGCAAATCATAAACCTGATAAGAATTTAGATAATAATCTAAAATTATTATATTAGAAACCTGACAAGAATCTAGAACATATAAGGAACGTCTGTAACTTAACAACAAAAAGACAAACGACCCAATTTTGAAATGAGAACTAGAAAACTTAATATTGTCAAGGACTTGAATAGACATTTACTCAATGAAGATGTACAAATGGCCAATAAACACATGAAAAAATGCTTATCATTAATTATTAGGGAAATGCAAAACCACAATATCATTTTATACTCATTAAGATGACTATAATTTTTTTAAAAACCAGAAAATACTTAGTGTTGGTGAGGATGTGAAGACACTGGAACCCTTTCGCACACTACTGGTGGGAATATAAAAGGATGCAGCCTCTATGGAAAACAGTTGAGCAGCTCCTCGAAAAGTTATACATAGAATTACCATGACTCAGCAACTCTACTCCCATTTATATACCCCAAAGAATTGAAAACAGGAACTCAAACAGATACTTGTATGCCAGTGTTCATACCAGCATTATTCACAATAGCCAAAAGGTGGAAACAAAGTTAAGTGTCCATCAGCAGACAGATACACAGATGAACAAAATGGGGGCAATAGATACAGCAAAATATTACTTAGTCATAAAAAGGAATAAAGTACTGATAGATGTCACAACATGCATGAACCATGGTGGCTAAGTGAAAAAAGCCAGACCAAAAAAGGACAAATATTATATGATTCCACTTGTATGAAATATTTAGAATAGGCAAAATTCATACACACAGAAAATAGATAAAAGGTTATCAGGGGCTAGGCAGAGAGGAGGAAATGGGGAGTAAGTGCTTAATAGGTACGGAATTTCTGCTTGGGATGATGAAAAAGTTCTGGAAATAGATAGTGGTGACGTTCTCATAATTATTTCCTTATGACAAGTTCCTACAAGTAGCTGGGTATGGTGGCTCTTGTCTGTAACCCTCGCACGTTGGGAGGATCGCTTGAGCCCCAGGTATTTGAGACAAGCCTGGGCAATGTAGCAAGACCTCATTTCTTAAAAAAAAAAAAAAAAAAAAAAAAAA
>NW_016808932.1:742690-754039 GCF_001698545.2 Rhinopithecus bieti | reverse complement strand
AAAAAAAAAAAAAAAAAAAAAAAAAAGTATATAATAATTAAGATACTGAACAATACTCTAATGTACTTGATTATCAATCCATCTCTGGGTAATTTGCTGAAAGTCCAAGGCAAATAAATGTATCAGTTTATAGTCACTACTAACATTTTACAAACAAAATAATTAATTAGTAATAGTTATAATTGATTGGATACATACTGGCCAGTCACACTGGACTACAAGCTATTGAGACCAGGGTTATTTTATTATTAAAGAAACAAAAAACAAAAAGGACTTCTGGTTAGCCTGCTGCTTTATACAACTGCTTAAACAATGCTGTTTAAACTAAAAGAACCTTTACACTGCTAGAAGTTTGTGAAAAAAGAAGGTCCCCAAGCTGAATATTTTAGAGTCAGAGTAGAATAATTGAAAATGAATCATGCTGCTATTTATAATGATAATTACAGCATGGTTTGTAATAGAAAACAACTGGAAACAACCCAAATGTCCATCAAAAAGGAACTGGCACAATTACACAGTTTTCTAATGTGTAGCTAATATAACAAGAAGCAGATCTATAGTAAGTCCTACTAAAGTACTATTAAGTAGTATGTAATGTGCATATGTATATGCACATTGTGATTATGTTTTAAAATAATTTTACTAATATAAACAACATTAAAAAAGATCATGGAAAAATCTAGAAGAACATACCCAAACTGCTTATAGTGGCTATATGTTAGGGAAAAGGTTGGTATGGTTTCTAACTTTTATATTTGATTGGGGACATCTCCTTTCTATGTTGTATATTACTACATTGTTTAACACTGTTATTGTTTAACATGTATACATGCAAATACACACACACACACAAACACACACACACACATTTTTTTTTGAGAGAGGGTCTCACTCTTTCGCCCAGGCTGGAGTGCAGTGGCACAATCACGGCTCACTGCAACCTCGACCAGACGGGCTCAAGCTATCCTCCCAACTAAGCACTCTGAGTAGCTGGGGCTACAGGTGCACGCCACCACATCTGGCTAGTTTTCATATTTTTTGCAGAGATGGAGTTTTGCCATGTTGCCCAGGCTAGTCCTGAACTCCTGGGCTCAAGCAATCCTCCTACCTCGGTTTCCCAAAGTGCTGGGATTACAGCCACCACGCCTGGCTGCAAGTATGTTTTTCACAAAAAAGTTCAAACAAAAGAAAACTAATCATTTTGCCTTCGACTCATAATTAAAATGTATGCTTCAGGAATGAAGTTAGATTACAAGACATTTCAAAAAAAGAGAACCTAAAATTTCAGAAAATAATTTTTCTACCACCATGTATATTTTTACCAAGTACATAATTTCCATTTTTTTGTTGTTTCACTTATTTGAGATGGCAGTGTTGCTACAAAAGGACCTTATAATATGTCATCGCTATTTTTGTGAGTATATTTTATTTTTGTGTATTTTTTTTATTTTTTAGACGGAGTCTCACTGTCTCCCAGGCTGGCGTGCAGTGGTGCGATCTCCACTCACTGCAAGGTCCGCCTCCCGGGTTCACGCCATTCTCCTGCCTCAGCCTCCTGAGTAGCTGGACTACAGGTGCCCGCCACTAAGCCCGGCTAATTTTTTGTATTTTGCAATACAAAATACAAATACAAATACAAAATATTTTGTAAGCCAGGTCTCGATCTCCTGACCTTGTGATCCGCCTGCCGCAGCCTTCCAAAGTGCTGGGATTACAGGTGTGAGCCACCATGCTCGGCCGTAAGTTTTAAAAAAGAAAAACACACACACACACAGACACACACGTATATGGTGGTGGAAAAGATACCATTAACAATTGCATTAACAACAACCAACCCAAAAAATCCAGGAATAAATTTAAAAGCAATGTGTAAGAACTGGGATGGAAGAAAATTACAAAATGTCACAAAAGATATAATAGAAAATTTGGGCCGGTGTGGTGGCTCATGCCTGTAATCCTAGCCCTTTGGGAGGCTCAGGCAGGCGGATCACTTGAAGCCAGGAGTTCAAGACCAGCCCAGCCAACATGGCAAAACCCCGTCTCTACTAAAAATACAAAAATTAGCTGGGTGTGGTGGCTCATGCCTATAATCTCAGCTACTCCGGAGGCTGAGGCAGGACAATTACTTGAACCTGGGAGGCAGAGGTTGCAATGAGCTGAGATTGCGCCACTACACTCCATCCTGGGCAGCAGAGTGAAACTCTGTCTCAAAAAAAAAAAAAAAAATTGAAGACATTGCTTTTGTTCTTTGATGATTACTCAATACTGAATAATTATTTCTCCTTAAATTAATCTATATATTATATGAAATTCCAATAGATTTCCTTTTAAACTGCTTAAAATTTGATACAGAACAGAGGTCAGAAAACTTTTCTATAAAGCTCCTGTAATCCTTTAGGCTTTGTGGGCCACACAGTCTCTGATATAACTATTCAACTCTGTGTTGTGGTGTGAGAGCAGCCATAGGTAATAATAATAAATGAGTGTGTGTTCCAATAAAACATTACTTATGAACATTGAAATGTGAATTTCATATAATTTTCCCATGTCAAGAACTGTCGTTCTTGTGATTTTCTCCCCCCAAACATTAAAAAATTTTAAATTCTTTTTTTTTTTTTTGAGATGGAGTCTCCCTCTGTTGCCCAGGCTGAGTGCAGTGGCATGATCTCGGCTAACTGCAACCTCCGCCTCCCAGGTTCAAGCAACTCTCCTGCCTCAGCCTCCCCAGTAGCTAGGATTACAGGTGTAAGCCATTTTAGTATTTTTAGTAGAGATGGGGTTTCACCATGTTGGCCAGGCTGGTCTCGAACTACTGACCTCAGGTGATCCACCTGCCTCAGGCTCCCAAAGTACTGGGATTACAGGCGTGAGCCACCCCGCCTGGCCTTAAAAACCATTTTAAGCATCCAGGTGATACTAAAACAGGCAGCACAACAGATTTAGTCTGCAGATTATAGTTTGCCAACTCCTGATCTGGAAGAATAAACATCCCATAAACAGCCAGGTAAATTCAGGTAAAAAGAAAAAATGTGTCATGAAGAAGGTCTTGTCCCATTGGGTAGTAAAACAAATTGTAAACCAACAACATATCAAATATTGACATCTGGCAATGAAATAGAGAGAAAGATCAATGAAACAGAACAGGGTCTCAAAAACAGAACCAAATACATACAGATATTTAATATATATATTGCCTTTCAAATCAGGGTAAGGATAAATTAATTATTAAATAAAATGGCATAAGGACAGGTGAGTAGTCAAAGTAAAAAAATGTACACTCCTTCTCCACACCAAAATAATTTTGATTTTTACATAGGAAAAAATAAAACCATTAAGCCACTAAAAATATGGGGAATATTTTTAGAATTTCAGATTTTAAGTATAACACAAAATGCAGAAACCCAAAGAAATACTTATTAATTTTGCTATAAAAAAATGTAAACCTCTAGGATGATGTTGGGGGGAAATAAGATGATAACTTCAGCAGAAGTGCAGAGAACAACAGTTTAGTACTCAAATAGAATAGGATAGGTATATATGTACTGACCTTATATAATATTAAGTGGAAAAAGCATGTTGCAGAACAGTATATGTCATAAAATCTCATTTTTATTTAAGATATGATATGCATATAATCGTATATGGGTTTATGTAGGTGATGTAGTATTTCACTGTGGTCTGGAGTAGGAGATCACAGGGATCTTATAGGGAGGTCTTCATGAAAAAGATGAGATTAATAGACTACCTGATACATCTGAACAAATTAAGAGGAATAACTTATGGGAATGAATTAATACAAATTAATAAAAGAAATGAAGCAATTGTTTACCCTGGGGAAAACAAAATGCTACACAGAGAAAGTACAATAGTCCACTAAAAATCACAGCTGTGAATAATACAGTCATAATAATGTAAGCACTGACTGCTGAACTAACAAAAAATTATGATATAACTATATCTGAAAGATGGAGGGGAAATGTGTATGTGTAAAAGTCAATTTCTCATCTTTCATCAAAAATGGAAATATTCAGATAGCAGTATAAATATGGTGTTTCGAAATATGGAGAAAAAATTTTAAAAAATCTATATAACTTTAAAGTGATTGCTTCTGAGAAACAGTAATTGGGTGCAGGAATGTAGATAAGAGGCAGAAGACAGTCATTTTTCATTATAAGACTTGAAAATTTTGACTTTTTAAACTGTAGAAATATGTAATACATACACAGATCAAGCATCTATCATTTGTGTTAGGAACATTCCAATTCCACTCTTTTAATCATTTAAAAATATACAACAGGTTATTGTTGACTGGAATCACTCTGTTGTGCTATCAAATACTAGATCTTATTCATTCCATGTAACTACATTTTTGTATCTATTAACCAACCACGGGTCATACTTCTTCCTCCTTCACCTGCCTTCCCTGCTATCCTTCCCAACCTCTGGTAAACATCATTTTAGTTTCTATCTGGCATGAGTTCAATTGTTTTAATTTTTAGTTCCCACATGAGCGAGAACACGCAAAATTTGTCTTTCTGTGCCTGGCTTATTTCACTTAACATAATGTCCTCCACTCTCATCCATGTTGCTGCAAATGACAGAATTTCATTCTTTTTTATGGTTCAATAATAATCCACTGTGCTAATGTGCTGCATTTTCTTTATCCATTCATCTGCTGATAGACACTTAACATTGCTTCCAAATCCTGGCTATTGTGAATAGTGCTGCAACAGGCATAGGAGTACAAGTATCTCTGATTACTGATTTCCTTTCTTTTGGACTATAATAAGAGTGGGATTGCTGGATCGTATGGTAGTTCTGTTTTTAGTTATTTGAGGAATCTCCATACTATTCTCCATAGTGGCTGTACTAATTTATATTTCCATCAACAGTGTACGAGGGTTCTCCTTTCTTTACATTCTTGCCCACATTCATTATTGCCTGTCTTTTGGGTGAAAGTCATTTTAACTGGGGTGAAATGATATCTCACTGTAGTTTTGATCTGCATTTCTCTGATGATTAATGATGCTGGGCATTTTTTCATATACCTGTTGGCCATTTTTATGTCTTCTTTTGAGAAATGTCTATTCAGATCTTTTGCCCATTTTAGAATCAGATTTTTTTTTTCTCGAGTTTTTTGAGCTCCTTATATATTCTGGGCATTAATCCTTGTCAGATAGGTAGTTTGCCGATATTTTCTCCCATTCTGTGGATTGTCTCTTTATTTATTTATTTATTTATTTATTTATTTATTTATTTATTTATTTATTTTGAGATGGAGTCTCGCTCTCTCGCCCAGGCTGGAGTGCAGTGGCATGATCTCGGCTCACTGCAACCTCTGCCTTCCAGGTTCAAGCAATTCTCCTGCCTCAGCCTCCTGAGTAGCTGGGACTACAGATGCCCACCACCATGTCAGCTAATTTTTGTATTTTTAGTAGAGGCAGGGGTTTCACTATGTTGGCCAGGCTGGTCTCGAACTCCTGACTTCAAGTGATCTGCAGGCCTTGGCCTCCCAAAGTGCTGGGATTACAAGTGTGAGCCACCACGCCCAGCCTGTCTCTTCACTTTGTTGATTGTTTCTTTTGCCGTGCAGAAGCCGTTTAGCTTGATGTGATCCCATTTGTCCATTTTTGCTTTGGTTGCCTGTGCTTCTGCCAGACCAATGTCCTAGACTCAAAGTTTCCCCAATGTTTTCTTTTAGTAGTTTCATAGTTTCAGGTCTTAGATTTAAATATTTAATCCATCTTGATTTTATTTTTTGTATATGGTTGAGAGATAAGGATCTAGTTTCATTCTTTTGCATATGGATATCCAGTTTTCCCATTTATTGAAGAGACTGTCCTTTCCCCAATGTATGTTCTTGCCACCTTTGTTGAAAATAAGTTGACTGTGGATATGTGAATTTATTTCTGGGTTCTATTGGTCTACGTGTCTATTTTTAATGGCAATACCATGCTGTTTTGGTTACTATAGTTCTGTAGTATAATTCGAAGTCAGGTAATGTGATTCCTCCAGTTTTGTTCTTTTTGCTCAGGATGGCTTTTGCTATTCTGGATCTTTAGTGGCTCCATATAAATTGTTTGCATTTTTTATAGAAAAGAAATGACTCTGAATTAAAATTATCAGAGATACATTTTAATGTATCTAGCATTGTCAGGCACTTAGGATTAATTATAATTTTAATAGCAACCCCTCTACGTTAATTAATTTTTGTAATCATGGATATAATTCTACTTATTGGTAATGATAAAAAATAACTTCCTCTTGAATTTTACCAGCACACTAGGCAGTTTATTAGTTCCACTTACAGTTGTCACCATATCAGTTACTGGTAAAACATTCAGTGCTCTGTTTTTTTTATTATAAAGGTAATACATGTTCAACAACATTCCAGTGATACAAAGGGGTAGAGATAGAAAGTTTTCTTCTGCACTTAGCCTCCCCATTCTGACTTCTCAAAGGTAATTACTCCTAAGAAACTATTGTGTATTCTTCAGAAATTTTTCTATAACTATGTATAATGATCATTCCCTTTTTGTTACCCAAATGGAGTCACACTTTAATACCAATCTGCAACTTGCTGACATACATCTGTATATATCAGTCTAAATAACTACACGATTATTGCAAAATATCTCAATGTTCTTATTTAAAAGACACATTTGAGCTAATTTGGGATCACAGTGATAAAAAATAAGCAAGGAAGCAAAATAACAAAGTTAATCCCTGCATCTGGTTTTAATAATAAAAGCCACTACTGACTCCACCCTATCACCACGATCTACAATATGCTTACTTTGTGCTGGAGGCTTTATGTATATTATGTTGAGTAATTCTCACGAGAATCCCAAGATGTAGGCACTATTATCCTACTTTTACAGATGAAGAAGCTGAAGTTCTGAAAATGTTAAGAACTAGAACTAGTGAAAAGTTCAATTTCTTAACTTTCTAATCATAGTATGAAAGCTAAAGTTGAAACAAGTTTGAAACACTTATTTATATAATGTAAGTATATTCACTTTGAAAGAAAAACACATATGTTAAGAAATAATAATAGTGAAGGAAAATGTTTAAATATTCTTATAAACGCTATGTGTAAGCTATTTTGATCTTCTGCCAGAAATACTAAAATCAATCTGTGTTAGACAGAGTTAAGTTCATTCAATATCAAGTCCTTGGAGACTGGTTCTTAAACTCAAGTTTCCTTTCTGGCAGAAGAGGAACTTCTATAAAAATCCTAAAATATAATGTTCATAAATAAGCCTTAGGATTATTGGCATGTAGAGTTTCCATTTTATGTCTTCCTGAAAAAGATCTACTTACAGACCACAAACACAATCCTTCTTAATTCCTATTGCTAAATAAAATTTGAAAGGTCCACTTGCTCTGTATCAATTAATTTTAGACCCATTTTGACTGAAAGAGTGACACTATTATATAAAACTGATTACAAAGTTATAATATTCTGAATCCCAATAGGACCCTTTTTCTTATTTTCAGAAAGCATATTATATTTAGATAGTAACTTCCACTTATTAAATCAGTCATAAATGTATTGTACCACATAGCGTTCATATGCAGAACTAAGATCTCCACCGTGTTTTCCCTTTCACGAGTTTATTCAACACATACTTGTTTTGTTTTGTTTGTTTGTTTTTTTGAGACAGAATCTCACTCTGTTGCCCAGGCTGGAGTGTAGTGGTGCAATCTTGGCTCACTGCAACCTCTGCCTCCTGGGTTCAAGCAATTCTCCTACCTCAGCCTCCCGAGTAGCTGGGATTACAGCCACCTGCCACCACGCCTGGCTAATTTTTGTATTTTTAGTAGAGATGGGATTTCGCCATGTTGGCCAGGCTGGTCTCGAACTCCTGACCTCTAGTGATCCTTGGCCTCCCAAAGTGTTGGGATTACAGGCATGAGCCACTGCGCCTGGCCTAACAAATACTTATTGAGTTCTTAAAATGACCAGAGTTTGTGCTAGGTAGTAGACAGAAACATGAGTAACACAAACGCTACTTTCAGGGAGCTTGCAGTCTATAGAACAAATGTATTAAAGAAACATACATTTAATAAATTTAATCCTCTACCCCAACTTACATGGCAATGGAGAACATAATCTTACTGCACTCTCAAGCTCAAAACTCTACAATTAGAGTATAGCAAACTGTATTTTACTATTAAAAAAACAAAAACCACAGTTATTTCAGAAATTCACATTAATGGTAACATTTTATGCTAATTATTTCCTCTGGGATATGAGTTACAATTTTTCTTCAAGTAGAACTGGGATCTCTTACTAAAGAATTCATTTTGCCAGTCCCAAATTTAAAATCTAACCAAATAATTGAAACTTTCCACTTGTATAAAGTGCAATGTTAATCGACATAACAAGTGGATATTTTGGCATGAGGGATTTATAATGGTTTTTAAATCTGAAATATGAAAGTAACTATTTTGCCTGTAATTCTACTCATTCATTTGGCAAATCTATTACGTGCCAGGCTTCATGACAGGCAGCAAAGATATTACCTTGAACATGTTAAGGTCTCTGTCCCTAAAGAGATTACATCTAGTGAGAAAGCAGGCCTGAAATACAGGCAATAACAGAATAATGTAGCACACTTAAAGGGTATTTAACCCAGTCTCTTAGGGAAAGGAAGTAAAGAAGTACTAGAGAAGCCAAAAGATCTTTGAGGAAGGGGGGCAGTTAATGCAAAAGGATAGAAACATGCTTCACGACTAATAAACACAACGGACAGACTGGATAAGAGACTATAGATGTTTGGCTCTTTAAACTTCCTTTAAACTCTACATGATGTTTCCTGAAAGAAAAGGCATGATAGCCCATTCTACTAGGAATGGCGACTTAGTTGCTAGAGTTTGGATTATTTTCTCCAGAATTAACATGAGAACACGCCAGGATTTGTGTCCTGAAGGATATGAATTGCAAAGCAATTCAAATTGATTCTCAAACTTTTAAAATCCAACAAAATGTCAAAAATATTATATCCATTTCAGAGTCTAATTAGGAAAGATAAAATGGAGAAAAGGAATAATTTATTAAAATTAGTATTAAACATCTGTCAAAACCATCATGAGAAAAAGGACTATATTTTATATCATGAGTTATCTTCCATATGTCCCATACTTATGGGGGGGTTGGAAGAGCAAGATTTATATCAAAATATAAAACATGTTATATTCTATGACTTTGGTTTTTTCTAGGAAGGTCATTCTCTCTGCCCTCTTCTTAAAATGGAAAGTAACATTGAATTAACTACTGCAAAGCTAAATAAAAACAAGGGACACGGAACACAAAATACTCCCTTAATTCTGATTATTTCATATATAGATCCATGATAACTTCTGATATAATAGTGATAAAAACTTAAGATTTGCATAAAGATTTGTATATAGCCACTTCTGCCATGACTTAGAAATGAAACTCTGGTATAACCAAAAACATAAGGTAAAACATTGGTTATTTGCCTTTTAAGTTTCATAAGTAATGACAAGAGAATGATAATATACCATCAATCTTTCCATTCAGTCAGAACTACGTATCAACAACAACACACACAAAACATGTGGATATCTTCAATATTTTGGAGGAAAAATATATCAGGGGTTCAATGATGTATGCTTTCTAGAAAATAATGGCAGAAGTCCTAAAATCTGACCTCTCGTTTCCTGTCTTCTTTTTTCACAATTTATTTATATCTGGAGATGTGAGGATGAGAAACAAAATAGAACCCTCACTATAAAAAGTCAAAGTGACAGATGAGAAAATAAAAGTTAAGATTCCATTCAAGTCTATAAATGAAATTGTTTCAAAGTTGTTTGCTTAAGTTATATTAGAACAGTGAGGTCTGACAGGTCTTTACCTCTTTTGTCTGTATGAACAGTTGTGTTTTTATATATGCCAATATAAGTATATCTATTGGTGGTAGAAACAAAAGTCTCATTTCTAAGCGAGTTTTAAAATGTGCAAAAGCAGCTTTGTATATTTTTAGATAGTGTTCAGATTCCTGACCCAAACTACATTATCATAACTCAGGCCTCAGGCACTCTCCAGATGGTTAAGATATGGTGTAAGTGTATGTGTGTGTCTGGCTGCAGTTGATAGTTGGGTAAAGAGGAAACCATCACAAAGAGGAAGTATACTGCATGGCAGCTCCTTTAGGTTACAAAAGAAGATAGCTGCTAATAAAACTTTAAATGTGTTGACTGATTAAAAAAGAGAAGAAAAAGAAACCAAGAAAAAAATAATTCAAAAAAAGAGGTAAAGAGGAAAGGGAAAAGAAAAAGAAGAAGAAAGAGGAGGGAAAGAAAGAGGAAGAAAGAAGAAAGAAGAAGGAAGAAGAAGGAAGAAGAAGGAAGAAGAAGGAAGAAGAAGGAAGAAGAAGGAAGAAGAAGAAGAAGAAGAAGAACAAGAAGAAGAACAAGAAGCAGCCAGAAAGTGGCAGAAAGAAGTTACAAACGCAATCTCAGTGAACGATGATCCTTTGGTTTGACAGTACCCATTTATCTTTATGAGGTTCATAAGTCTGAAACTGCCATAAACTGTGTGAAAATGTGAGACATCTGTTTCCTTTGGTATGAAGAACAAGAATATAGAATTTATTTCATCTATGCCCAACTGCCACCTACCAAAAACAATCAAAAGAAAAACAAGTAACACAAAACTCCAGATTATGGCACACACAGGTCTGCAGTCTCATTTTATATTAGAGGGCAGAAATTCTAGAACAACATATACTACATATGATTAGTACTTTTAAACAGTGACTAATTACTAGAGAAAATAAATATAATTTGGAATTCAATTCCATTTCCTCTAGAACAAGATCTATAATGCTTAACCTTTGATTACTGAATCAACTTAGAGAGGGAATGAATGTAAGAGGCAGACAGCATAGAGTCCCAGAAAATGCTAACACCATGCTGAATCAGGAAGTAAGGAGCTAGGTTCTGCCCCCAGCTGCACCATTTGCCAACCCTGTGACTTTGGCCACTGCTTACTCTACAATGAGAATAATGGCCAGGCATGGTGACTCACACCTGTAATCCCAGCACTTTGGGAGGCTGAGGTGGGTGGATTGCTTGAGGCCAGAGATTTGAGACCAGCCTCGCCAACATGGTGAAACCCCATTTCTACTAAAAATACAAAAATTAGCTGGACATGGTGGCACACGCCTGTAATCCCGGCTACTTGAGGGGCTGAGGCAGAAGAATCATTTGAACTGGTGAGGTTGAGGTTGCAGTGATCCAAGAACACTCCACTGCCCACTGCACTCCAGCCTGGGTGACAGAAGAACGAGACTCTTGTCTCAAAAAAAAAAAAAAAAA
>NW_016808932.1:737571-740495 GCF_001698545.2 Rhinopithecus bieti | reverse complement strand
AAAAAAAAAAAAAAAAAAAAAAAAAAAAAGAATAATATCTGACTTTACAATAGTCTTAAGAATGAAATTTAAAACGCATGTAAAAGTGCTTTGCAAATTGCTATAAAATACTATTAGTATTAATAAATAAAAGCATTTTGAAACCTATGAAGGTAAAGTATGATTATCACACTACAAATACATGAATTTTTTTTTTTTTTTGAGATGGAGTCTTGCTCTGTCGCCCAGGCTGGAGTGCAATGGCACGATCTCAGCTCACTGCAACCTCCGCCTCATGGGTTCCAGCAATTCTCCTGCCTCAGTCCCCTTAGAGGCTGGGATTACAGGCGTGCACCACCATGCCCTACTAATTTTTGTTTTTTTAGTAGAGGAGGGGTTTCACCATGTTGGCCAGGCTGTTCTCGACCACCTGACCTCAGGTGATCCTCCCGCCTTGGCCTCCCACAGTGCTGGGATTACAGGTATGAGCCACCACGCCCAGATATGAATTTGTTTTTAACACCTATGATACCTCTGAATAGGCCAGAAAATTAGGAAGTATTTCTAGAGTTTATACTAATAGTTTGTTTCTTAAGAAAGACAGACAGTCTTTATGTATTTTCTTCTCCCTATCCACCTCCACCCTTCCCCCAACCCCCACCCATATCCACTTTCCAGCCTTCAGTTTCCATTACATTATTTTTTTGTACTTAAATATAAAGCTATCTTTTCTCAGATACTCTTCTCTTGTTCCACTTTTGTTTTTCATTAATAAACCTATCCTGAAGCTTCTCTTTTTTCTCAGTCTTTTTTTTTTTTTTTTTTAAGAATTCATCATTTTCTAAAAGTACCAATACAGAAATCTTTTTCTTCTTTTTGCAGGCTAACGGACATCTCCATAGCACCTATATCTTATACTTCTTTTTTAGTAGGAAGTACTAAAAAAGTTAGATAAGAATAAATAAAGAAGATAGAATAAGTTACATAAGAATAAATAAAGAAGATTAAATCTTTATTTTGCTGCATTCTTTCCTTAGGATACACAGAAAGAAGCCATGTTACTGTCCTGACATTCATTAAGTCAATTAGCCATTCCCAACTGCAGGATGACATAATTTTCCATAAACAGTCTCATACACAATAGTGTGGGTTGGTGGTGTAGAAGTAGATCACGTAATCAACTTAAAGCAGTTCCTTTATTTAAATTAACCATCTGAAATCATGGGAGACCTTATCTCTTAAAAATATAGATACTTGAGTAGCCATATTAATATCAGATAAAGTAGACTTCAGAGAAAAGAAAATTATTAGCAAGAAAAAGAGACATCACATAGTGATAAAAGAACCAATCTACCAAGATGATATAGTAAACTTAAATGTACATGCACCAAACAACAGTTTCCACACACACACACACACACACACACACAGAGCGAGAGAGAGCGAGAGAGAGCGAGAGAGCGAGAGAGCGAGAGAGAGAGAGAGGGCGAGTGTGTGCGCTAAAAGAGAAATTAGACAAAGCTATAGTTATGCTTGGGGGTTTGAACGCTCCACTCTCTGCAACTGATAGAATTACTAGACAGAAAATTAACAAAGACAAAAGAATTGAACAATGCTATCAATCAACAGGATCTAACTGATATTTAATAAACACTCCTTCCAACAACAGTAGAATATACATTCTTCTCAAGTGCCATGGAATATTCACCAAAATAAAGCAGATTCTGGGTCAGAAAAGTAACTCCAACAAATCTAAAACAACTAAAAATCATACTGAATATGTCTTCTGATCATAATGAAATCAAACTAGAAATCAATGACAGAAAGACAACAGGAAAATCTTCAAACATTTGGAAATTAACATATTTCTAAACAACGCATGAGTTAAAAAAGAAGTTTCAAAGGAAATAAGAATGATGCATAGATCTGAATGGAGGTGAAAATCAGCATATCAAACTTTGTGCAATGCAACTAAAGCAATGCCAGGAGGGAAATGCATACTATTAAATACTTACGTTAGGAGAGAGAAATGGCCTCAAATTAATAACCTAAGTTCCTACCATAAGAACCTAGAACAGGAAGAGCAACATAACCCAAAGTAAGCAGAAAGAAAGAAAAAATAAAGAGCATAAATCTATTAAATTGAAAACATGAGAAAAATCAATGAAACCAAAACTAGTTATTTGAAAAAAAAAATCAATAAAATTGGTAAACCTTCAGGAAGACTGACAAAAATAAAGAGAGAGGTAATATTTTTTCCTCAAAAAATTAAAATAGAACTACCATATGATTCATCAGTCCAGTTCTGGGTATTTATCAAAACAAACAAACAAACGAACAAACAATTGAGGCTGGGCGCAGTGGCTCACGCCTGTAATCCCAGCACTTTGAGAGGCTGAGGTGGGCGTATCATGAGGTCAGAAGTTCGAGACCAGCCTGGCCAACATGGTGAAACCCCCGTCTCTACTAAACATACAAAAAATTAGCTGGGCGTGGTGGTGCGAGCCTGTAATCCCAGCTACTATGGAGGCTGAGGCGGGCGAATCGCTTGAACCCAGCAGGCAGAGGTTACGGTGAGCAGAGATTGCACCCTTGCAGTCCAGCTTGGGTGACAGAACAAGACTCCGTCTCCAAAGGAAAAAAAAAAAAAAATTCTGTTTCAAAGGCTGGGCTAGGTGGTTCATGCCTGTAATCCTAGCACTTTGGGAGGCTGAAGCAGCTGGATCACCTGAGGTCAGGAGCTCGAGACCTGCCTGGCCAATATAGTAAAACCCTGTCTCTACTAAAAATACAAAAAAGTAGCCAGGTGTGGTGTGGTGGTATATGCCTGTAATCCCAGCTACTCAGAAGGCTGAGGCAGGAGAATCACCTGAATCTGGGAGGTGGAGGTTTCAGTGAGCCAAGGTTGCGCCATCCCTCTTCAGCCTGGGCGACAAGAGCAAAAA
>NW_016808932.1:723503-737134 GCF_001698545.2 Rhinopithecus bieti | reverse complement strand
AAAAAAAAAAAAAAAAAAAAAAAAAGAAGAGATAAATCACTAATATCAGAAGTGAGACAGGAGGTATTACAGATCTCGTAGCTATTAAAAGGATAGTAAGGGAATACTATGAACAACTTTATGCTCACAAATTTGACAACTTAGAAGAAATCGACCAATTTCTCAGTTTCTCTAAAACCACAAACTAGTATCTTGAGTAGTTCTTTAACCATGAAAGATACTGACTTTGTAATGAAAAGCCTCCTGGAAAAGAATTCACAAAGCCCAGAGACTTCCTTGAAAATTTTTACCAACTATTAAAGAAGAATTAACACAGCCAGGCATGGTGTCTCACACCTGTAATCCCAGCACTTTGGGAGGCCGAGCTGGGTAGATCAACTTGAGGTCAGGCGTTCAAGACTAGCCTGGTCAACATGGTGAAACCCCATGTCTACTAAAAATACAAAAAATTATCCGGACGTGGTGTTGCGCACCTGTAATCCCAGCTACTTGGAAGGCTGAGGCAGGAGAATTGCTTGGACCCAGGAGGCAGAGGCTGCAGTGAGCAGAGATGGTGCCATTGCACTCCAGTCTGGGCGGCAGAGTGAGACTTTACCTCAAAATACAACAAAAACTATCACTTATAATTACTCTAAGCAAAATAAAATACTTTGGTATAAACTTTAAAAACATGTCTATAAATATTCATGCTGATAATTCCAAAATGTTGATTAAAGAAATCTAAGTAAATGAAGAGACATACCATATTCATAGATTGAAAGCTCAACATAGAAAAGACATCAATTCTCCCCAAATTGTATATAGTTTTAATACAATTCCTATCAAAATCCCAGCACGGATTTTTGTAGACATAGGCAAGCTTAATCTAACGTTTACATGGAAAGGCAAAAGAGTTAGAATGACTAAACAATCTTGAAAAGGAAGAATATGAGGAATCAGCTTACTCAATTTTTTTTTTTTTTTTTTTTTTGAGACGGAGTCTCGCTCTCTTGCCCAGGTTGGAGTGCAGTGGTGCGATCTCGGCTCACTGCAAGCTCTGCCTCCTGGGTTCACGCCATTCTCCTGCCTCAGCCTCCGGAGTAGCTGGGACTGCAGGGCACCCACCACCATGCCCGGCTAATATTTTGTATTTTTAGTAGAGACAGGGTTTCACCATGTTAGCCAGGATGGTCTCAATTTCCTGACCTTGTGATCCACCCTCCTCGGCCTCCCAAAGTGCTGGGATTACAGGCGTACTTTACTCAATATTAAGGCTTCCTATGTAGCTACAGTAATCAAGGCAGTTTGTGCTGATAGAAAGATAAAAATACAGGTCTACTGAACAGAATGAAGAAATAACCCAGAAACAGACATACACAGATATGTCCATCTGATTTATTTACAAAGATTATTATTTACAAAGTGATTCAACGGAGAAAAAATTCCTTTTCAACAAATGGTGCTGGAAGAATGGGATAAACATAGGCAAAAAAATAAACCATGACCTAAACCTCTTATCTTATACAAAAATTAACTCAATTTACAGATTTACAGATTTAAATATAAACACAAAACTATAAAACATTTAGGAAAAAAGTACAGGAGGAAATATGGGGATCTAGGAATAGGCAAAGAATTCTGAGACACCAAAAGCATGACTCAGGGAAAGAAAAAAAAATTGATAAATTGTACCTAATCAAAATTTAAAGCCACTGCTCTGCAAAAGACCCATTAAAAATATGAAAAGGCAAGCTATAGACAGAAAGCATTTGCAAACCACATATCTGACAAAGGACTAGTATGTAAAAAATATCAAAAACTCAAAATCCAACAGTAAATAAAAGGAAAAAACTCCAATTACAAAAAGGGCTAAGAGGCTGGGGGCAGTGGCTCACACCTATAATACCAGCACTTTGGGAAGCCAAGGCAGGAGGATCACTTGAGGCCAGGAGCTCGTGACCAGCCTGGCCAACATGGTGAAACCCTGTCTCTACTAAATATATAAAAATTAGCTGCCCGCCTATAATTACAACTACTGGGGAGGTGGAGGCATGAGAATCACTTCAACCTGGGAGGCAGAGGTTGCAGTAAGCCAAGACCCCACCACTGCACTCTAGCCTGGGCAACAGAAGGAGACTCTGTTTCAAAAAATAAAGAAAAAAGAAAATGGGCAAAAGACATAAAACAGGAATTTCACTAAAGAGGATTTACAAATGGAAATAGCAAATAAACATATGAAAAGATGTTCAATTTTGCTAACTATTAGGGAAATGTAAATTAAACCCACAAGACAACATTACTACCTACCTATCAGAATGATTAAAATAAAAAATAATGACAAAACCAAATGCTGGTGAGGATATGGAGAAACTGGATGTTTCCAGTGCCCAACTACTCTCTTACATGTAAAATGGTACAGCCACTCTGGAAAATAGTGTGACAGTTTCTTATAAAACCAAACACATAATTACCATACAACGCAGCAGTTGCATTCCTGGGCATTTGTCCCAGGGAAATGGAGAATTATGTTTACATAAAAACTTGTACGAGAATGTTCATAGCAGCTTTATTCCTAATCACCAAACGCTGGAAACAACCCAGATATTCTTAATGGATAAAGGATTAAACAAACTATAATACATCCATACCATGGAAAAGTACTCAACAACAAAAAGGTATTAACTATTGACACACACAACTTGGTCAAATCGTCAGAGAATTACACTGGGTGGAAAAAAAATCCACAAAGGTTACATACTGAATGATTTCATTTGTATAACATTCTCGAAATCACAAAATTATAGACATGAAGAACAGATTAGTGGTTGCCAGGGATTTAGGATAGAGGGTGGTGGAAGGGGGATGGGAGGGAAGTAGGTGTGATAATGTAGCCTCATGATAACACTTCTTTAATCTTGACCATTGTGGTGGATATATAAACCGACATGGGAAAATTTCATAGACCTAAATACACACACACACATGTAAAACTGAGGAAATCTGAACAAGGATGGGGAATGGTATCAATATCAATATTCTGGCTGTGATACCATCTTACAGTTTTGTATGTTCTTATTATTAAGGGAAATTAGGTAAAGGGTACACCGGACCTCTCTGTATTATTTCTTACAAGTGTGTGTGAATCTACAATTATTTCAAAATAAAAAGTTAAAAAAAAATCCATGTAGCTCATGTACAGTTATATATTCATCATTCACTTCTTCAAGCATTTATTGAGTTGCTCTTTTGTGTGAAGCATTAGCTTATGTGCTGGTGAGATGGGGGTGGGAAGATGGAAGGTGGGCAATACACAAAGAGATCCTGAACAGAGACCCCACCTTCACAGATGTCACAATTGTGATTATATGGATGTTTTTGTCATTCTTTGACATATGTGTCCTCCACTAACAGAGGGAAGAGACAGTGACTGTTTTAATAACTCTATTCCAGTACCAAACAGTGTCTAGAACATAGTACCTTTTAGATTAATACCTCCAAATGAATGAATGATTGCATCAATCAATAGAAGGGATGATTACCACCAAATGGTTACAATACAGTACAAAAAGTGTTTATGAAAACAGAGAAGTGGGCCGGGCACCATGGCTCACGCCTGTAATCCCAGCAGTTTTGGAGGCTGAGGTGGGCAGATCACAAGGTCAGGAGTTCGAGACGAGCCTGGCCAATGTGGTGAAACCTACTAAAACCTCTACTAAAAATACAAAAACTAGCCGGGCGTGGTGGCCACGTGCCTCAGGAGGCTGAGGCAGGAGAATCGCTTGAACCTGGGAGGCAGAGGTTGCAGTCAGCCGAGATTGTGCCACTGCACTCCAGTCTGGGCGACAGAGTGAGACTCCGTCTCAAAAAAAAAAAAAAAAAAAAAAAACAAACGAGAAAACAGAGCAAGTGAAGAACTAGCCCTGTCTGAGGGAACTGATGAGGCTTCAAAGATGTGTTCTTTTAGCTGGGTCTTACAAGACAGGAGATGGGAAGTGGAGAAAAACCACTCCAAGCAAAGAGAATAGAACATTCAAATGCACAATGTGATAAGAAAAGCATTGCGTACCCTGGGCCCAGCAAAGAGTCTGGTGTGCTGCTTGAGTTCTTTGCTGAGAGAGGCAAAGGATGAAGCTAGAAGTTTGACTGTGGATGCGGAAGGAGATTTGGACTTTCACATGAACAACATGGTGACACTAGACTTTTGAGGCCAGTGAATGATAATCAGATTTGTCAGTAAGTTAACTCTAAAGGCAGTGATAGGATTCAGAGCAGGGAGAAGAGACAAGCTGAGAAGCCAACACAAGAGTAGGAAGTGAATGAAAATTCTCAGTTCTTCATTGTATTTTTTTTTTTTTTGAGACGGAGTTTTGCTCTTGTTGCCCAGGCTGGAGTGCAGTAGCGCGATCTCGGCTCACCGCAACCTCTGCCTCCCGGGTTCGGGCGATTCTCCTGCCTCAGCCTCAACTTTCCAGAAAACTTAATTCCCAAATATACTGCGTTAACGGAAGTTAAGTCTTCAAAACTACTGTCCCGAACGGTTTATAACATTGTTATCTTTAAATCTGTGTAATGAATCATATCAGAGGGCTGTGAAAGAGAGATATTTATTGAGCATTTCAGTTGCTCTTTTTTCTTTTTTTTGAGACGGGGTCTTGCTCTGTCACCAGGCTGGAGTGCAGTGGTGCGTTCGGCTCACTGCAACTCTGCCTCCCGGGTTCAAGCGATTCTACCTGCCTCAGCCTCCCAAGTAGCTGGGACTACAGGCACGGGCCACCATGCCTAGCTAATTCTTGTATTTTTAGTAGAGACGGGGTTTCACCATGTTAGCCAGGATAGTCCCGCCTCGGCTTCCCAAAGCGCTGGGGTTACAGACGTGAGCCACCGCGCCCGGCTTTAGTTGCTCTTTTCTATAGATTCTTCCAATATGAGCATGCTACTTTATAGATTTTAATTTGAAATTCCTCTTTTCCCAACTTTTATAAGTTTGAAATAATAAACTACTATTCATACCTCACAAAATCTTGCATGTTAGTGTCAAATTATTAATATCTTAACCACCAAAAAACGATCACTTCCAGATAACATTCCAGCTATTGAGTAATTACACTTATTTCTCTTAAAACACAAAATAACTCTTTTAGCAAAAAGTTAGATAGAGCTTCAGTAACTGAGATATTGATCTCTGGAGAGAATAAACCATATGCCTGAAATACAGAGAGTAACTAAGTACTTTCCATATATTTCTCTGTATATATACATGTATTTGTTTGTGATAAGCTGCAGATACAGTTGGATGTTAACTATAATATAACAATAACTTGCCTATGGCCACCCCACCTTCCCTCCCAAGAACAAAAAAAAAATTTAATCAGGTTGGAAAGGGAAGAAAAGTAAAGGCATTACAGAAAATTCATTGTAGGCACAGTAAAGTGACTCGTTCTCCGCCTTGTTTTCTTTTGACATCATTCGACAATTTTAATAGCTCTTTTCTCACAGTAGAGAATAAGGAATATGGATTATGAAAAGAAAATTTTTTATAAAAAGAAAATGGGGTGGAATTTATTGTAGGTAATGCTTTTGTATCATTTTACAAGGAATAAAGACATCTAAATGGTTTTTATAAACCTCATAGATGGTTATTAAATATTATTTTTTGGACTTTCTAATTATGGAAAATGTTAAATAAAAAAGTAACAGAAGAATATAATAAACTGCCTCATACCCAGCTTTAACGGTTATCAATTCATGGCCCACCTACTTCCCACAGCACTCTGTTATTTTGAAACAAATCGTAAATAAATCATTTCATCTATAAATATTCAGAATGTATGTCTAAAAGATAAGAACTATTAAAAAAAAAAAAAATTGGCTGCACATGGTGGCTCATGCCTGTAATCCCAGTGCTTTGGGAGGCCAATGAAGCAGGACTGCTCGAGCACATGTAGTCAAGGCTGCAGTGAGCCACATCACACCACTGCACTCCAGCCTGGGCAACAAGTGAGACCCTGTCTCGAAAGCACAAAAAGAAACAAAAAAACATGAATTATACCATTAGTATACCTACTTTTTTTTTTTTTTTTTTTGAAACAGAGTCTCACTCTGCTGCCCAGGCTGGAGTGCAGTGGCGCCATCTCAGCTGACTGCAACCTCTGCTGCCCTGCCCCAGGTTCGAGTGATTCTTGTGTTGTGTCTCAGCCTCCCAAGTAGCTGGGAATACAGGCACCCGCCACCACGCCTGGCTAATTTTTGTATTTTTAGTAGAGACAGGGTTTTGCAATGTTGGCTAGACTGGTTTCAAACTTCTGACTTCAAGTAATCTGCCTGCCTCGGCTTCCCAAAGTGCTGGGATTACAGGAGTGAGCCACAGCACTAGCCTAAATTTTTTTTTTTAACCTAAAATTTAACAATAATTTTAATGCCATAAAATACAAGGTCAAATTTTCAAATTTCCTAAATCGTCCCATAAATTTCTTTTATTCTATTTTTTTCCATATAAGTCCAAATTAGGTCCATACATTGTGATCAGTTGTTCTGTCCAAATTTTATTTTAATGGAAATAATGCAATGTATTTTAAAAATTAAACTTAGAAGTTTTAATAAATTTAAATAATTAAATCTAATATAAAAAGGGTAAATAACCAGATTAAGTTGCCCTAGCAGAGCAGTGTTGATCGTGTGTACTACAAATGTATGGACATGATCAAGTTAAGCACTTAGGAGAAAAGGAGGGGAGGGTTGACTGCATTTTTGCCTTTTATCAAAACACTTCCTTCATTCACAAATTTTAGTATGATTTTTATCAAGGAAGTCCACTAAACCATGCTAACAAAACCCTTCTGTGTTGGTTAGGTGTGGTGGCTAATGCCTGTAATAACCCCAGCACTTTGGGAGCCCAGGCAGGTGGACTGTCTGAGCCCTGGAGTTGGAGAGCAGCCTGGGCAATATAGCGAGGTCTAATATCTACAAAAAATTAAAAAATTAACCAGGTGTGGTGGCATACCTTGTAGTCCCAGCTACTTGGGAGGCTGAGGCAGGAGGATTGCTTGAGCCCAGAGGTCAAGGTTGCAGTGAGTTATGATCGTACCGCTGCACTACTTCCTGGACAACAGAGTGACACTCTGTCTCAAAAAACAAAACAAAACAAAAAAACCAAAACCTTATGTGATCTCTCATTCTTTTTTTTTTTTTTTTTTTTTTTAACATTTTCACTATTTTACTTTGACCAACTACTTTCTCCATCATTTGAAATTAACTTGAAATCATAGGATTTCAGAGTTGGGAGCAATTACGTGGATTCCTAATCTCAGAGAGTAGGCAGCTTTGGTATTATTGCAATATTGGTGTTTTCAGTGAGAAAGCTACCATGAGGAAGCAATCTGCTCACAGCTACAGGCTGTGTTCTAATTTGTTAACAGATACTACTATGTAAGTATGATCAGGAAAAGTTTTATTAGCACAACATGGAATAACCTTGAATTTGATCCTTTCATAAAGGTTGGTAAAGCTAATATTTCCTTTGACATGTTGAAAATACCTTGTTATACAAGTAATAAAGTAGCACATTTCATTTAAAATTTGAAATAAAGGTTAGAAACCTGTCATCCACAGAAGCATGCAGGAATCAACATAGTTAAAGTCAGACTTTTCACTATGCCATGATGAGATAATATAAAATTGTGTACTATCCATAAATAAAACATGCAGTATAAAATATCTCATGGTACTCTGTTTCGGGACATTCGAAACTCCAGTTAGAAATTAACTAGAAAAAAGGTCATCTGGGCTCTATGGCTCATGCCTGTAATCCCAGCAATTTTCACAGCTGAGGCAAGCAGATTGCCTGAGCTCAGGAGTTCGAGAGCAGCCAGGGCAACATGGAGACACCCTGCCTCTACAAAAAATACAAAAACTAGCCAGGCAAGGTGGCACGTGCCTGTAGTCCCAGGTACTGGGGAGGCTGAGGCAGGAGGATCACTTGCATCTGGGAGGTCAAGGCTGTAGTGAGTGGCGATCCCGCCATTGCACTCCAGCCTGGGCCACAGAGTAAGCCTCTGTCTCAAAAAAAAAAAAAAAGAAAGAAAGAAATTAAGAAGTCTTCCAATATTTGCATATCAACTTCAGATGGTGTTTCTTAGGCTTAAAAAAAAATTATCAGTGGTTCCTGCTACATCTATCGGCAGGCGACTTCTAGATAGCATTTCATTGTGGAGTAACTTTATCAATCAAAACGAAAAATTTTAATAGAAATTCATGGCCAAGTGCAGTGGCTCATGCCTGTAATCCCAGCACTTTGGGAGGCTGAGACGGGCAGATCACCTGAGGTCAGGAGTTCGAGACCAGCCTGGCCAACATGGTGAAACCCCGTCTCTACAAAAATACAAAAATTAGCCAGGCATGATGGCAGATGCCTGTAATCCCAGCTACTCAGAGGGTGGGGTGGGAGAATCGCTTGAACCCAGGAGGCGGAGATAGCAGTGAGCTCAGATTACACCACTGCACTCCAGCCTGGGTGAGAGTGAGACCCTTTCTCCAAAAAAAAAAAAAAAAGAAATTCATGAGTTTCAGTGCAGTCTATGTAAGTGACCCTTTACATTAAACCTAGAAATCAGAATGCCCAGTAAAACAATTTAAGATACTAGTTGAGTGTTTGATATGTACAGGGAACTGTATGGGGTGCATCTGCAAACTGCAGAATAAAGTATCAGACTGATACTAAATTAAATCATTAATACATTTAGTTGAAAGGAAGTACTTAAAGTCAGTAATTTAAATACGAGAATTTTGAGATTTAATTTTAACTCTATGAGTCTTATAAAAAATCCGCTAGAGATCGAGACCATCCTGGCTAACACAGTGAAACCCCGTCTCTACTAAAAATACAAAAAATTAGCCGGGCATGGTGGCAGGCACCTGTAGTCCCAGCTACTCGGGAGGCTGAGGCAGGAGAATGGCGTGAACCCGGGAGGTGGAGCCTGCAGTGAGCTGAGATGGTGCCACTGCACTCCAGCCTGGGCGACAGAGCAAGCCTCTGTCTCGAAAAAGAAAAATAATAGTAATAATCCACTAGAATTTATTTGTTCCAAGCTCTACAAGATTTAGAAACAAAACCCTGTGTGGATTTTGCAAATTTAGAACATTGACAATGGTCTGACTTCAATCCTGTTTCTTTTATTGTTTAGATTGACTCCATTCATTTTCTCCCAGAGCCCCTAATGTACTAAGACTCCTTTATTTTGTATGCTGTCTGAATATTTTTCCTGATTTACCAAAATACAAAGATTCAAGCTCTTGATTATTTTAAAACAAGGCAAAAGCATGTGTCATAGTAAATATATTCCACCTGATTCAGGTAAGGCAATTACAGAGTTGATGTGTTCAGTTACTATATAAAAGTGCAGGTGTAAATCTCTGTTAATATACAGAACAGACAGAAGACTACATTGTAACACATCCATTCATCTTGCCTGGCTCACAGGGGAGAAGCAGTGTTCATATCAACAATACCTATTCATATTTTGAGAATGATGGAAATCCCACCTAAGAAATGTGACATCAACGATACCACTTTATGGCATGTTCGATAATGCAAAAAATACACGGCAATTGGAACTTTTTGATTTCACAGTCCTGTTTTTTAATCACTTGCATCTGCCTCTCTCTCCACTGTCTCAATTCATATTTGAAACGAATGGGAAAACTTTTGCAAAAGTAACAACAACAAAAAAAGCTTCCTCTTAACTGCAAAATAAATCATGACCAATGAATAATATCACTGTTAAAATGCTATTAACAGTATTATGGCTTTAAAATAATAGTACTTTATTTTCTGATAATTAATAACATTTATTTTCTTTTCTCATGCTTTTCAAAGTCTGGTGCCCCTGTTATATTTACACTTTATTTCTTCAGTTCTTTATTGAATCACCCAGCATGCCTTTGGTTAACTTCCTCCTGTTAATACCCATGCCCCTCTTCACCTTGTCAATGCTAATTAGAACCTTAATCTGTTTTTCCAAGGTGTTAGCCAGTTAAAGGATCACTAGCAAATTTCATGAGGTTAGTCTACTGAATCACTTACTTATTTAGTAAAGTGTTAAAAAACCAATCTTACTGAACCATATCCACTTTCTCGAAGCAGCTTCCACTAAACTTGTATTTATATTTAGTGTAGCGACATAAATTTGAAGACTTTTACTAAGATGGGAATGAAAATGTCTATTTTTTAAGGCCAGATCAGGATAGAAACTTTAAAAATAATACAAAGTAGAATAGATTAAGAAGGCTGAAATATAGTCCTTAGAATGGACAAGAAATATTCATTAATTCCTGTAATAACAGGTTACTTTGGACAAATTCAACATTTCTCCTTTCTTAAGGATGATCTTAAAAGGGTTCGTAACCAAGACGTTTGAATGCAAAACGAACAAAGTAAAAAAATCCTGAATAGGCAGGAATAGAAGAGGAAGGAAGGCTGGTGATAGTCTAAGAGAAGATTTGTAGCAGGAGCTCCTGTAGAGCAGATGAAGACCAAGGAAAAAGCCATGTGTTTGGGGAGATAAGTGTGCATGCTTTCAAGCCCTGGCCGCTCGAAAGAAATGTCAGACATTGGCTTATGTTTCTGGTGGAGAAAAAAACAGACATGTTCTCAAGCCATGAGTGTCTTTGTTAGGACATACAATATAATAATGCTGCTCACCCATTCTGCTTGAAGAAAAAAAAAAAAAATGAACTTATGTTCCTGGAAACCAAGTTCTTATGGTCTACCTGCTGTAGAATCTCCTTCTAACTGGAAAGAAACCAAGAGTTGTATTGGAGACAGAGATATTGATTAAGGAGTGACTTAGAACACTTTATAAGAATAAAAACTAAGAAAAAAAATCCACCTTGAAAAATCCATGCAACAATGCAGGCTTGAAAATGAAGTGGAAGAAGTATAGTTAGAGACAGATGAATATTGATATGGTAATGATATACTGTTAAAGTAAAAAAAAAAAAAGCAGCATAAAAAACAATATATGTACTGTAACTGTCCTAATTACTATTTCTAAAAATACTTTACCTGAAAAAAAAGTCTGAAAGGCTGTCAAAATATATCTAGGTATAGAATATAAATTTTATTTTGTTCTAACTACTCACATGTATTTTTTATTTATTAAAGCCAAAAGCATGTATTACTTATATAGCTATTAAAAATATATGAAAAGAACTGTCTTGGGTCAGGGACTTCTCACCACTTTGTTGGGAAGAGGAGAAAGTGTTAAGGGTAACGAAGGAGGTCTTAGCTTCCATATCTACTCATTTACTAATAAGACTTCTAGTTGGAAACTCCCAGGATCAGGACTGATAAAGAACTGATTTGGCAACATCTTAAAATAGGGAAATTATAACTTCAAAGTGACATATATTTGTCATTACTTTGAGTGAAATGAATAATTGTACAGTGTGCCTGCTAAGCTATAGAACATATTACTAATAAATTTCTATCCTATAGAAAATACAAAATATTGTTTTTTGGCATCTTTTAGAAAGAATAAAACATTTAAATAAAAATTTCAAACTGAGGGTTATAAACTAATTTTTAAACAAAATACTGTACTTGAGTTCCCACTATTATTAACACTCAAAATACACAGCTTGAATAATTAGCTGAAATGTGGACTCAACAGGCCTAACTGGTAGCCTATATAATTACATCACATCGCTATGTTTTTGGCAGGCAAATGCACTTAAAAGCACAGGAAAAGATATGTTCAATACATAGCTAAAAGAATGAAACATTTATACAGAACAGAAAGTTTAATCTTTCTACATATGCCTGAGATAACTCACGGTATTTTCTAATTCTAACTTGTCTATGTGTATGTAGTTACTATTCTATCTGGAGGTACTCCTAATAAGCAATACTACTATAAATTTTACATTGAAGCCATTATGTAAGCTTCCTCAATTTTAAAATCTCTTTGTATATGCATTTGTCTTCATCCTTCAGTTTTCCTTTATCAGGTCAAGCACTTCTCTCCAACAATAGGCCTTTTTTCTTTTTTTAGACCAGGTCTTGCTCTGTCACCCAGGCTAGGGTACAGTGGCATGATCATGATCCTGGCTCACTGAAGCCTTGACTGCTCGTGCTCAAGTGATGCTCCACCTCAGCCTCCTGAGTAGCTGGGATCACAGGCATGTGTCACCACACCCAGCTAATTTTTTTTAAAAAAATTATCATTTGTAGAGATGAGGTCTCACTTTATTGCCCAGGCTAGGTGGGCTCCCGCATTCCTTCTACTTAGGCCTTCCCAAGTGCTGGGATTACAGGTATGAGCCACAAGGCTCTTAATTCTTTATCCTACTACCTTCTTACTTCATTAATGCACCCCTCCCATTTGTCTTTAATCCACAGTTGCCTCCTCTCTCCCAAATCCTCTTTTTGGCCTATAGCATGCTCAAGGAGAGGGAGCTTTTCCTGACAGGAAGATGCTCTGGCAACTCACTAGCTCCAGCCTCCTCATTTCCAAATCCAACAGGAGGCCTCTCAGGTCATATCCTTCCATAACCCCTATGCAGCATCTCCTTACAAGGTTGTTTCTTGGTTTGTGTGGCACTGTCCTCTAGGAGTTTCTTTCCAACCCACCTCTTCTGGCTTATCCTACTTCTCTCCACCTCTTAGCACAAAACTGTGCTGAGCTTCCTCTCTCTACCCTACACTTTCTCTCATTTATCTGATTCACTCCTATTCTTTTAGCTCTCTATGCCAAGTCGTTAATGCCCTCAATAAATCTCTCACAAGCTGCTTTTCTCCTTTTCCATTGAGGCTGTCCTACTTCCAGAACCTCACTACTAGTCCAAGTTCTCATTCTCAATTTCTTTCTTCCTTTAAGTCATTCTACAAACTATTGATGGAGTAATCTTTCAAAGGCTCTGATTGCATCAGTCTTTTCTATTCAGATATCTTAAATGGTTCCTCACTACCTACTGTTCAAAGTTCAAACCTCTTGTTATGTGGCTCTAAGGCTTTTGATTTGCCACTATCCCTGAGTATCCTACATTTTGTTCACAATGTCTGAACTAGGCCAAAAAATACATTATGTCCACCACACCTGCTGAAAAAGTATCCAGCATTCAAGACTCAGTTCAAACTCCATCTCCATATTACCCCATCTCCCTAGTACGGAAGTAATCTCTTCCTTCTTCATGTAGAGAAAGTACCTGACAACTTCTTGTTGACCTTGATGTCATTCTGTCTTGCTTTTAAAGGACATGGACCTTTCTTAATTCCATTAATTGAACACAACTTGCATCAGGAGTATTTGCTTTTCATACTGCCTTCAATGGAGGAGGAAGTGTTAAACACAGACTGTTCATCTGGAATTAAAGACTACTTGTCCAGCATCTGAGCTAAAGTCTGCTTCTGTCTTATTTCTGAGGAAGAGATATGGGATAACAAATTAGCTAAATACACAGTATTATATGTGTTTTTGTGAGGGGTGGGGGAGGGATAAGTGCTAAATAAATGACTCAAATAATTTCTTTTTTTTTTTTTAGAACATGTCTCACGGCCCGGCGCAGTGGCTCAAGCCTGTAATCCCAGCACTTTGGGAGGCCGAGACGGGCGGGTCACGAGGTCAGGAGATCGAGACCATCCTGGCTAACACGGTGAA
>NW_016808932.1:708636-723153 GCF_001698545.2 Rhinopithecus bieti | reverse complement strand
GGGGGGAAAGGGCGAGACTCCGTCTCAAAAAAAAAAAAAAAACATGTCTCACTCTTGTCGCCCAGGCTGGAGTGCAGTGGCATGTTTTTGGCTCACTGCAACCTCTGCCTCCCAGGTTCAAGCAATTCTCCTGCCTCAGGCTCTCAAGTAGCTGGGATTACAGGTGCTCACCACCACACCCAGCTAATTTTTGTATTTTTAGTAGAGTCAGGGTTTCACCACGTTGCCCAGGCTGGTCTCAAACTCCTGACCTCAGGTGACTGCCCGCCTTGGCCTCCCAAAGTGCTGGGATTACAGGCATGAGCCACTACGCTGGCTGATTCAAATCATTTCAAAGCAGTTTCATTTTAGTTATTTTACAAAAAGTAATTATGAGCAATTCCACTCTAGGTATATACCCAAGAGAATGGAAAATACGTTCATGTAAAACTTGTATATTTACAGTCAAAGAAGCATTATTAATAGCCAAAAAGTGGAAGCAACCAAAATATCCATCAACTCTTGAATAATCAGAATGTAGCATACAGATATAATGAAATATTATTTGGCCATAAAAAGGAATCATCACTGATGTACGCTACAATGTGGATGAATCTTGAAACATTGTGCTAAGTGAAGATGTCAGACACAAAAAGACATGTATTGTCTTGTTCCATTTATACAAAATATCCAGAATAGGCAAATCCATAGAGACACAAAGTAAATTAGTGCTTACCAGGGGTTGGGGATAACTGCGAGTGGCTGGTAACAGGTACAAAATTCTTTTTGGTATAATGAAAATGTTCTAGAGTTAGATAGTGGTGAGGGTTGTAATAACATCACAAATATGCTAAAAATATGAATTTTATACTTTAAAAGGTACATTTTATACCATACAATTTTATCTAAAACAAAACAAAACAAAACAAAAAAAAAACACAGTTATGAGTTTCACCCCCCATATGACAGCTTCAATTTGTGGTATAATGGAAAAGAGCTCTGACCTTTTCAATCAGCAAATCTAGGTTTAAGCCAAATCTGCCACTTAACTCTCTTACTTAACTGTGGCATCTTTAGGATGTGGCTAAACTTCTCTAAGCCTTCATAACCTCATCTACGAAGTGAGGACATAATGCCTTACAAAGTCACTGTGAGACTCACAATATAACATAAAATTATTATTTCAAATGAACAAAACCTTTTAGTTATTTCGTATGCCTAAAATGATTTTTTAAAAATCCTAAACTGTATTGAATAGCCCGTAACTTCACTGAATAGTCCACAACTTTTTATTGTTGCTATGTTATCTAACCAGCTTTTTTATTGTCATATATGAATGACATCTTGGGGCTATGTAGCACTTATCCTGTAGGCACTAATAGAACAGTAGAGAGTTATTTAATTCTAATCTTCACAATGAGAGGTAGCATGGCACAACAGTTATAAACACAGGCATAGAACTGAGTTTAAGTCCAGGTTCTGCCACAGATCTTGAACAAACCACTTAACTTCTCTGAACATTAGTATACACCCCTGTAAAGTCTATGTAAGAATATGTGTGTGAATCTACAAAAATATCCATTATAGAAGTTCGTCGAGATACTCATTATATAAAGCATATATTGTAATACCTAGCACCTAACAAGCACTCATTCAGTAATTGTTACTGCTTTTGTCCATCCCGTGAAGCAACAAGTTTAAATGACTGGTCTTCAGCTACAAGAAAAGTTTGAGGCCAGGAATGGTGACTCACACCTGTAATCCCAGCACTTTGGGAGGCCGAGGAGGGTGGATCACCTGAGGTCAGGAGTTCGAGACCAGCTTGGCCAACATGGTGAAACTCTGTCTCTACTAAAAATACAAAAAATTAGCTGGGTATGGTGGTGGGCACCTGTAATCCCAGTTACTCGGGAGGCTGAGGCAGGAGAATCGCTTGAACCTGGGAGGTAGAAGTTGCAGTGAGCCGAGGTCGTGCCATTGTACTCCAGCCTGAGCAACAAGACCAAAACTCCATCTTAAAAAAAAAAAAAAAAAGGCTGGGTGCGGTGATTCACACCTATAATCCCAGCACCTTGGGAGGCCAAGGCGGGCGGATCCCTTGAGGTCAGGAGTTCGAGATCAGCCTGGTCAACATGGTGAAACTCTGTTTCTACTAAAAATACAAAAATTGGCCAGGCGTGGTGGCACATGCCTATAATCCCAGCTACTTGGGAGGCTGAGGCACGAGAATCGCTTGAACCCGGGAGGCGGAGACTGCAGCGAACTGAGATTGCACCATTGCACTCCAGTCTAGGTGACAGAGTGAAACTCTGCCTCAAGAAAAGAAATTAAAAAAAAAAAAAGGAAATCTGAGGCATAACTAGGAATCGAGAAGTAGTTTGTATACTTGTTTAGGTAACTGGAACAGGGGATGATTCAGTGCCCTTCCTTTGTGTTTTTCTAGTATCATATGGGTCTCTGCAGCATTGCTGTACCTAAATAGTTTAATTGTTTCCTTATTAGTTAAGGAAGAAACATAGTCCTATTCAGCACTAGTCCAAGGCCTGACCCGAGTAGATGCTCAGCAAATATTTATTGAGTAAATAAATGGACAGAGAATATTTACAGCCAAGCATCAAAGCAAACTCAAAGCATTAAGCAGACATTTTCAAATATCCATACTCTTACATATATAAAACATTTAACATTTTAAAAGTTTTCATTTCGGTGTCCTATAAGCTCCTTGGCATTAATACAAAGCAAAGTATATATTATTTAAAAAGATAGGAGACTGATTATAACACCCAATTGAAGTAATAAGTATTCCTATCTTTAAGCATCTGAATAATACTTCATCTTGCCTAACAGAATTCCCTAATAGTTTTTGCAGGGCACACCTTCACAGAGCCTCACCTTATAACACAACAGGCACTTAATTGTACTTAGGTTACTTGAAGAATTGGGTAAAAATGCTTCTTGGTTGTGTAAAATTAAATGATTTTATTTAATCTATAGTTAAAGATGAAAAGCTGTTAATATCAAAACTACACCTCTCCAATGGCAGCTGGCTATATCACTTTAATCCCAGCACTTTGGGAGGTCAAGGCAGGTGGATCACAAGGTCAGGTGTTTGAGACCAGCCTGACCAACACGGTGAAACCCCGTCTCTACTAAAAATACAAAAATTAGCTGGGTGTGGTGGCATGCGCCTGTAATCCCAGCTACTCAGGAGGCCGAGGCAGGGAGAATCACTTGATCCCGGGAGGCAGAGGTTGCAGTGAGCCTCTGCAGATTGCACCACTGCACTCTAGCCTGGGTAACAGAGCGAGACTCTGTCTCAAAAAAAAAAAAAATCATATATACAAATATATGTATGTATGTGTATCTGTATAGATACACACACATATATAGTTTCTCAAAAAGAAAAGCAAACATATCAATCTGTAACCAATTACAAAACTGTCTTCATTTGTCTCACATTTTTCTGTAAATGAGGTGACAGACTGGACACAAATAGGAAAACTATTCAGGTACCTTCAACATTACCATATTACTAGGGTTACTGATTTTATTTTATTTATTTTTATTTTATTTATTTTTTGAGACAGAGTCTCGCTCTGTTGCCCAGGCTGAAGTGCTGTGGCACGATCTTGGCTCATTCTCGGCTCATTACAACTTCCACCACCAGGGTTCAAGCAATTCTCCTGCCTCAGCCTCCCAAATAGCTGGGATTACAGGCGTGCGCCACTATGCCTAGCTAGTTTTGTATTTTTAGTAGAGAAACAGTTTCACCATGTTGGCCAGGCTGGTCTTGAACTCCTGACCTCAGGTGATCCATCTACCTCAACCTCCCAAAGTGTTGGGATTACAGGAGGGAGCCACCATGCCTGGCCTGAGTTGACTTTAGACAAGCATGATGAAATACATTTACTATTTGTTCTTTCTCTTCAAAATCAGTTTCTTCCACATTATGCTAGGAACTGTGAAAGATTCAGCTAAAAGATATGGTGTTTGTATTCCAAATGTTTACATTAGTGAAGGTACAAGAGTGTGTGATATAAGACACTACACACATTTTTGTTCGTTGGTTTGCTAAATTAAAAGTCACCTGAGAATTTGCAGGAAAATAGTAGGAGTAGGAAAAGCATCCAACAGGAAGTACACTTTACACAGGATCTTGAAGGAATGGTAAAATCTGAGTAGGCAGCGACAAGCTCCAAGCAAGGGCTTTTTTGGTGAAGTAAAAGGCACAGACTTGAATGAGTTTGTTGTGTTTGAGAGACTGACTTCAACAGAACAGAAAGAATAGGCCCAAGATCATAGGAAATGAAGTTGGATAAACAGTGTACGGGCAAATTAGAAAGGGTGTTGAAAGTTAAGGAGAAGTTAGATTTAACATAGTGGAAAACAGGGAGCCACTGAAGCTCTCTGAAAAGGGAGTGACATGCTAGAAGTAGCATTTAAAGATTCATCATGATGAGTTGGAAAAGAGACTGAAATGAAGGCAGGCCACTGTGGTAGTCCAGGAATGAGGCAACAAGGGTCTGAATAGGATAGGTGCAGAGGTACAATGCATTTTAGCAGCGATGTAATGAGCCTTGAGACTATAATGTTAGGAATTCTCAGAAACAAGGAAAAACATGGAATAATCCAGGAGTTGGCTAGGAGACAAAGGGGTTACACCACAGATTAACGCCCTGAAATTTTAAACACTAGAAGTATATTCACAACGGCTAAACATTTTTTTTCAAGTATCCTATAAGGAGTTTCCCTGTTTGGTTTAGTGAATTTACTGCGGGTGTCCCCTAAATTTCACATCTGTTTTGCTAACACATCCCCATGAAAATCTGCTTCTGTAAGAATTAGTTTTAATATTTTCAATACATCAACAAAGTTAACCCATTACAAGATACGAACCCTAGAGTCTCAGATGGTGAGAACAGAAAACATTCTTTATATAGTAGTTGCCCTTATGTGTGGGGAATATGTTCTAGAACACCCAGTGGATTTATGAACCATAGATAGTACAGAACTCTATATATACTATTTCCTTTCCTATACATACATAACTATGATGAAGCTTAATTTATAAATTAGCCACAATACTCTTGCACTTTGGGGCCATTATTAAGTAAAATCAGGGTTACTTGAACACAAGCACTGAGGTACCACAACAGTCAATCTGATAACCAAGACAACCAGCTACTAAGTGACGAACAGGCAGGTAGCATCTACAGTGTGGATAGGCTGGACAAAGGGATAATTCATTTCCCTGGCTAGGAGTAGGTCAGCAGGAGATTTCATCGCACTACTCAAAAGGGTAAGCAATTTAAAACTCATGAATGGGGCCAGGCACAGTGGCTCACGCCTGTAATCCCAGCACTTTGGGAGGCCAAGGTCAGAGGATCGCTTGAGGCCAGCCTGGGCAACATAACAAGACCCTGTGATATGGTTTGGCTACGTCCCTACCCAAATCTCATCTTGAATTGTAGCTCCCACAATTCCCAAGCATTGTTGGAGGAACTCGGTGGGAGGTGAGTGAATCATGGGGGTCTTTCCTGTGCTGTTCTCATGAGATCTGATGGGTTTATCAGGGGGAGTTTCTCCGCACAAGCTCTCTTTTCTGCCTGCTGCTGTCCATGTAAGACGTGACTTGCTCCTCCTTGCCTTCCACCATGATTGTGAGGCCTCCCCAGCCATATGGAACTGTAAGTCCATTAAACCTCTTTCCTGTATAAATTACCCAGCCTCAGATATGTCTTTATTAGCAGCATGAAAACAGACTAATACACCCCATCTCTACAATTTTTTTTTTTTTTTAAATTAGCTATCTGGGAGGTTGAGGCAGGAGGGCCCCTTGAGTCCAGGAGTTTGAGTCTGAGGCTGCAGTGAGCTACGATCGCACCACTGCACACCAGCCTAGGTGGCAAAGTGAGACTCTGTCCCAAAATAAATAAATAAAATAAAATAAAATAAAATAAAATAAAATAAAATAAAATAAAACTCATGAATAGTTTATTTCTGCAATTTTCCACTTTAGTATTTTCAGACCACAGTTCACCATGAGTAATTAAAACCACAGAAAGCAAGACTGAGGATAAGAGGGGACTATCGTATTCAAATATACATGTAAATATCCATGTTTTATTGTCACCAAAACAANAACCCGGGAGGTGGAGGTTGCAGTGAGCCAAGATCACAACACTGCACTCCAGCCTGGGTGACAGTGAAAGTCCATCCCAAAATAAATAAATAAAATAAAATAAAATAAAATAAAATAAAATAAAACTCATGAATAGTTTATTTCTGCAATTTTCCACTTTAGTATTTTCAGACCACAGTTCACCATGAGTAATTAAAACCACAGAAAGCAAGACTGAGGATAAGAGGGGACTATCGTATTCAAATATACATGTAAATATCCATGTTTTATTGTCACCAAAACAAAAAAAAATTTTTTTAGCTGATCTAAAATCTTAAGACATAGTCCTAACTTTATCTGAGGGGTGCACTCAGAAGAAAACAAACACACTCTACTGAGAAAATGACATTTTAAGAAATCAACACTTCACCATGTTGTTTCCTGAGTTGTTCCATCAAATTGGGAGGAAATTATCTCACTTGAAACAAAATGAAAAATGTTACTAAAGTGAAATTTGTCAGAGTATATAATCATTTTGATGAATAATTATTAAATCTACAGTCAATCCCTGCCTCCTTCTTCTGGTACTTTCTAAATACTTCTATTATTATAATGTTGATTTTATTATCTATACATAATGCCATGTGTTGTTGTATCTCTTTCCAGGATCATTTTCTGGTGAAGTTATGAATGAGAACTGAAATATCCAAAAATGGCAAAAATAAGCATAACTATTCTTGCACACTGAGCTCCTCCTTTACAGTGTGCGGCCAAAATTATGCTTTTTATACATTATTTCATTTAATCCTCACAACAATCCTGTGTGGTAGGTACTATAATTATATCCATTTTACAGAAGAAGAAACTGAGGTTTCGGGGAGGTTAAGGGATTTGTGCAAAGTCACAAAGCTAGTAGGTGGCAGACATGTTTATCTGCCACACTCTTATTAAACATTAAACTACCCTGCCAATCCCAAACCTATGTGACAGAAACCGAAAGTAAGAAATATAAGAAAACTGGACATGCTGCTGATCGTGTAAAAGGATTAGGGAAGGGCATCAATTCTAAGAATTGTGAGATACAAATGATAGATTCCTTGACTCACTTCCAACCTTTCCTTGAACTGAAAACATGGCATTCTATGCCTGAAGGAGAATGGGACACTACTATGCACTGGGAATTTAACTGTCCCTTCCCCTCTTTTAGTAGGATAACTTGCATTACTATTTGATGGTATTGACAGGACCTCAATATCTTCTCAATGTGGTCCCTTTTTTTTTTTTTGAGATGGGAGTGCCGCTCTGTCGCCCAGGCTGGAGTACAGTGGCTCGATCTTGGCTCACTGCAACCTCCACCTCCCGGGTTCAAGTGATTCTCATGCCTCAGCCTTCTGAGTAACTGGGATTACAGACTTACACCACCACACCCAGCTAATTTTTGTATTTTCAGTAAAGACGGGGCTTCACCATGTTGGCCAGGGTGGTCTCAAACTCCTGGCCTCAAGTGATACACTCATCTCGGCCTCCCAAAGTGCTGGGATTACAGGCGTCAGCAACCATGCCCAGCTTCAATTTGGTCACATTTAAAAAAATGCTATGGCCATGTGCAGTGGCTCGCACCTGTAATCCCAGAGCTTTGGGAGGCAGAGGCAGGAGGATATCTTGAGGCCAGGATTTTGAGACCAGCCTGGGCAACACAGCAAGACTCCCTCTTTTCAAAAAAAAAGAAACTTTAAAAAATTAGCCAGGCATGGTGGCACATGCCTGTAGTCTTGGCTACTGGGGAGGCTGAGGCAGGAGGATTACTTGAGCTCAGGAGTACAAGGCTGAAGTGAGCTATGACTGTGCTGCTGCACTCCAACCTGGGTGACAGAGTGAGACTGTCTCAAATAAAATAAATAAATAAGCAAGCTACTATAGATCAGCCAGTTTAAGACTAACTAGGTTGGTGACATAAAAATGATTTCTTAATAGAATATCCAGTGACCCGAGCAACTTGCGTAACTCCTACCAGTGAAACTAACCTTTAAAAAATGTTCTTGGTACATGAAATGTATTCATAAGATACTTCTAAAAATAACTCCCCACTGTAATTCCCTCCTTATGCATCTGGGCAGAGATGTCATATTTCCTTCACAAAGCTTCCTTTTATGTTGCAACAGTAAGAATCTCAATTTCAAGCTAAACCAGAACAATCGAGAACTATAAACTTTTTCATAAGACATGATTATTTGTATTAGTATGCTATATTTTATATAAATTGTCCACATGTGATGGGACATCCTTACATTTTAACTCAGAACTATTTTTAACTAGAAAATAAAGCAGTTGTAGTTTTAAATTCTGTCATCCTTCCCCCGTCTTTTTTTCTGCTAACACGTGGCTTTCCACAAAAGGGTCAGTGTGATCTCTGCAGATCAGATATAAGGAATATGGCCACGATAAACTATAGAAGGTTAAGCACATTTTAAGTAATTCAGGAGTTTAAAACTTGTCATCTGTGTATAAAACAAGCAAACAGTTATAAGTGGTTAAATAAACATGTACAAATTAATAGGATGCAGTTTGTAACTTCTACTTTTTCCTTCAACGAGTGTCATTTTGGCAGGCAGCCATATAATCTGCAATAATCTGTCATCATGAAGCACCACCCACTTCCTCTGCTTCACCCCCATCCAGGCTATGACTGGGATATTTCTGGACTGCTAATATAACATTCAGACAATCATAAAAGGCCTCTCTATGAAAGCTGAAATTTACATAATTTGTACTTTTAAGTTCTAAACATTCATCTTAAGGAAAAAGCACATGCTATAAGACATCACATTTTAAAGATTATCTGACACTTAAAATTTCCTTTCTCATACATTAGAAAGAATAGCGCCCCCATTAGTAATATCCACTGCAATGCTTCTTAAATGAAAACATCCTATGTATAATTATAAGACTTAATTTACGCATTTAACCTGCACAGTATTATGAGTTTGGATATCACAGTCACATGTTAGCCTATGCATTTCATTTAAACCTCATTCCAAGAGACTAGTGAAGTTGGTAAAGAAATTATTAAGGTAGCTTTCCTGATTTATAACATATTTTGCATTAACTGTTTAACATACAAATGATGACATGTCAAAAAAAAAAGTATCTGTTTTCCTACTTTAACTAAATTCATTTTATGGGACTAAAGTAATCATGTAAATTGTTAATAACCTAATGGCCAACATGTTTTATTTTTATACTGTAATAAGTAGCTAATCCTATGTATTAAATTGATTTTAAAAGTTACAAAACAAAATAAATGTGACTAAACCCTCTGACTTTTCTGTCTCTAAATTTAGTGTTACATTCAAGAAACTGCTCTGCTTTCTATACTATTTTCCCTTTCTGTGAATGAAGAAAAACAGGAGGCAGGCTTGTTACTTTTAAAGATCTCTAGCATGAATAGTTTGCCACTTTGAGTAACTTGATTGTGAAATATTGTTTTAAAGTAATAATATCATCCATTAGCATAAACTGCATCCATTTAAGATGACCTTTAACATATTTCAAGTTTTTTGTTTAAAAGACTCTTCTGACAAAATTTTGGTATTTTATTTGATGCTCAGCATTTACCTTGCCTAATCAGGAGAAAGCAAAAATGCCACTTTTATTTGTAGAATATCAAACTACAAATTAAATAGAGCACATGAATCCAATGACTTTTGAGGTTGATTACTCTCAGCTGGATTTTGAGCTAAGGCCATAAATATTTCACATGAAATTCAACAGAGTTTACTCATTTTTTAACAGTGTTTAGACACAAACCATATTTAAAATAAAACATTAAATGTAAAATAAAATACCAATGACACTTACTCACAGTAGATCTCAAGTGCATGTCCTATATTTCCAGTTCAACAAATTAAGACTTTACAAATTCCGTATTTAGCTACAACAATCAATACGATTTCCCCAGAGATGGCTTCATTTAAAAAACTGCCTCTTCCTCACAGGAAAAACTGAACTTAAGTTATAAGAACACCCCAGGCTATCAGCACCTTCATCCCGAGAAAGGAAGTTATTACAGACACTTAGTTTTATAAGTGAGGCTTAAAGAGAGTACTTCCTGGTCAGACAGCTAACGTCAACAGCAATTTATACAGCTTTGCATTTCGACATTTTAGAAAGAACTCTCTAAAAATTCTTCCAGAATTTCCCCCCAGTACCTACAAAAGAGGAAAACTTGCTCAAGCTAATCTTATATAAAAAATATACGAAAGTCTATCAATGCTCACCGTTATGGTATCAAGTAGATATCAGAACTGGTTACTATTATTGATAATTATATCAGCTTAAGTTTTAATTATTTTACAACTTAGGCACCCTCCACTCTCCCTGCATACCAGAGTAAGGTTTCATGGAATACAATATTAGAAAGAAAAGAGCCAATTTACTTACAGGAGGACAACTCACCATTTCTTGATAAGAAAAGGCAACCATTCTCATTTTAATTTGCAAATTGAAAGTTAATTCTCTTTTAAACTTATATATTAAAAAATTATCAAGAAACTTTGTACAATACTAAAAAGGAACTGCAGATAAAAACAGCGTGACCTGGGTGCCACACATTACTATCAGTATTGCAAGCTGAAGTATTTCCTGTTACAACGCCCATTGGTTCCCACAGGTGCAAGTGCCTATGGGTGGCGGCAATTCACCCTTCCTTTTGTTAGAGATCCACTAAAGGAGATTTAAGATTGGCACAAGCAATGCTAGGAACTATTCGAACAGAACTACCTTGGGCTAATACCGAGAGACACCCAAACTAGACTGATTGTGAATTGATGATTACCTAATGCAAAAAAGCTGGAGAAAATTGATTTCAATACTTTCATTATTTTTCTAAGATGCACGTTTATTAAGAATGCATGGGGCTGGATGCAGTGGCTCATGCCTGTAATCCCAGCACCTTGGGAGGCCGAGGCAGGCGGATCACTTGAGGTCAGGAGTTTGACACCAGCCTGGCCAACATGGTGAAACCCCATCTTTACTAAAAATACAAAAATGGCTGGGCATGGTGGCAGGCGCCTGTAATCCCAGGTACTCGGGAGGCTGAGGCAGGAGAATCACTTGAACCCGGGAGGCGGAGGCTGCAGTGAGCCAGGATCACACCACTGCACTCCAGCCTGGGTGACAGAGCTAGACTGTCTCAAAAAAAAAAATTATGTGATTTCATTCAACAAATATTTACTAATTGGCTTCTATGTGCAGGGTACTGTTCTAGGCACTAGGTAGGAATACAATAATGAACAAAATAAAGTCCCTGTGGTCATCCATATACTATCTAGTGTATACTTTCTGAGGATTTCATACATAATGAGGAAACTTCCATAAAGGCAGAGACTAAGAAATTTGTATGGAAATTTGGAAACTCAATTGTAGTTAGTGTAGTTACTAAGAAGCATTGTAATAAGTGGTCACCACTTTAAACCTAAACAGAACTTTTCCAGAAACTGTCACACAAAAGTAGCATTCTTTATGTTTTAATTGTTTGTAAAAGGGCATGTTGGAGGTAAAAGCATATGTTCCAGCGGGGAAAAGGAAAAACTTCTCACTATGAGTCATCAGTGACTAAGTTCTTTTAATTCAGGCTTAAAACACATTTCAAACCCAATTACATGTACATGCAGAAAACTGATAACAACCCTAAATTAACATCAGAAGCTTGATTTCACCAATTTTCAGGGTCAATATCAGCATCTAAGCAAAACAAGTAGTGAAGTTTTCTTATCAAGGGATAATGCCCCTGTACTGAATTTTATTATTATTTTGATCTTATTGACTTTAATGCCTAAAAGCCATGTCATCAAGCTTCCACTAGACTTCATTACAGTGAACAGTTTTCTTAGGTTTTAGCCAGAATGAGATACAGTCATCTTGGATGTATGGTGTGGTGGTAGGAATGGCTTGCGTTTGTATTCAATGAAATAAAAATATAGTAAATTCAAGGCTGCTCACAGACAAATGTAAAACCCCGAAAGCAGAGTTTGCAGATGAATACTATTCTTCCAAACTATCATTCACTTACTTAGTTTTTTTTTGTTTGTTTGTTTGTTTTTTGTTTTTGAGACGGAGTCTCACTCTGTCACCCAGGCTGGAGTGCAGTGACACAATCTTGGATTACTGTAACCTCTGCCTCCCGGGTTCAAGCGATTCTCATGCCTCAGCCTCTACGTAGCTGGGATTACAGGCGTGCACCACCACATCCAGCTAATTTTTGTATTTTTAGTAGAGATGGGGTTTCACCATGTTGGCCAGGCTGGTCTTGAACTCCTGATCTCAAGTGATCTACCTGCCTCAGCCTCCCAAAGTGGTGGGATTACAGGTGTGAGCCACTGCACCTGGCTAGGATTTTATTTCCTTATTATTTTTTTTTAATTTCAACTTTTATTTAGATACGGGGGTACATGTACAGGTTTACTACATGGGAATATTGCATGATGCTGAGGTTTGGGGTATGGATCCCATCACCCAGGTAGTGACATAGTCATCAAAAGGTAGTTTTTCAAACTATTAATAAATAATAATAATAATAATAATAATAATAAACATGCCGGTGAGGCTTCAGCGAAAAGGGCCTGCTTATGCACTGATGCCGCGAATGTAAATTAGTCCAGCCACTGTGGAAAGCAGTCTGGAGACTTCCTTATTTTTAAAATAATGAAACCTTTTTAGCCAACAAATCGGAGGAACTCTCAAAGCCAAATTTCTCTAGTTTAGTCAGTCAAGAAATATTTATTGTGTAACTGCCAACTGCTAGGCACTGTTCTATGAGTTGGAGATATAGCGATTAATAAAATAAAAATCCTCGCTTTCATACACCCTAAAATTTAGGGGTGTCCCATCTTTTGGCTTCCCTGGGCCACATTGGAAGATGAAGAATTGTTTTGGGCCACACATAAAATACACCAACAGTAACAACAGCTGATGGGCTTAAAAAAAAAAAAGTCTGTGCATAAATCTCACATAAATCTCATAATGTTTTAAGAAAGTTTACAAATTTGTGTTGTGCCCCATTGAAAGCCATCCTGGGGTGCATGCAGCCTGCGGGCTACGGGTTGGACAAGTTTGCACGTAGGAATATAAGACAAACAAACAAAATATCTGGCATGTGAGAAGGTGGCAAGTGCTATGGAGAAGGATCCGGTAGGAAAGATGGAACAATAAGTTTATTTGTTCATAGTTGCAAATTGCCTAGATCACACAGTAAGAAAAATTGCTTTGGAAGACCAGAGTGCTAAGCCTCCCTCTCCCAGGTTCTACCTCTGACTCAAGTGAACATCTACCTTCTGTTGAAAATGACAGTCTTATTTCAATTGTTGCTAATAGCTAGAGAAAGGAAAACAGGCCAGATGTGCGGCGGCTCATGCCTGTAATCCCAGCACTTTGGAATGCCAAGGTGGATGGATCACCTGAGGTTAGGAGTTCGAGACCAGCCTGCCCAACATGGCAAAACCCCATCTCTACTAAAAATACAAAACACTAGCTGGGTGTAGTGGCATGTGCCTGTTATCCCAGCTACTTGGGAAGCTGAGGCAGGAGAATTGCTTGAACCCGGGAGGCAGAGGTGGCAGTGAGCCGAATTGTGCCACTGCACTCCAGCCTGGGTAACAGAGAAAGACTCTGTATCAAATAAAAAAAGAAAGAAAGAGACAGGAAAACAAACTTCCAAATACCAATCTGATAAAAATACCACTTAAGGAAATAAAATAACAAATACGAAACACTGAGTCAAAGGCCACTTTAGAGAATATTATCAATGTTAAAAACAAACATACAAGTTTCCATATCCTTGTTACCAATGGCATCAAATTCACCAACTGTCAGGATCACAAGTGAATTCTTCTCTAGGAATCCACATTATCTCCACTGGCAGCAATAATTATATCTTATAATAGAACACAGAATTGTATGTATAATTATATTTAAATATTATTTTGAACCTAAAGTATTTAAATTTCATACAATTTGACGAGATACTAGTTGCAAGACACTAGGTTAGATGTATAAAACACTGTCCTTTTAAAATTAAGAATATGGACATCTAAGAAGGATCCTATAATTTAGTATTAGAGAGAATATTATATAATAAGAAAAAGTACAAATCAAGTACTTAGGGAATTCAAAGGAGAGAGTAGCAAGGAGGATAAGCAGAGAAGGATTCATGAAAGATGGCATTAGAGGTGGTTCTGGAAAATGAGGAACAGAAGGCATACTAGGCAAAAGAAATGGAACAAAATCCTGAATGGGGCACATCAGTAAGCACTCGGCTAGTAAGACCAGTCTGGTCAAGGCACTCTGTGTGTGTGTGTGTGTGTGTGTGTGTGTGTGAGAGAGAGAGAGAGAGAGAGAGAGAGAGAGAGAGAGAAAGAGAG
>NW_016808932.1:637026-708425 GCF_001698545.2 Rhinopithecus bieti | reverse complement strand
AGAGAGAGAGGGAGAGAGAGAGAGAACAGACAGACAGACAGACAGAAACAGGCTGATAGGAGCCTAAAAACAGGTTTATAGGCTGGGTGCGGTGGCTCATGCCTGTAATCTCAACACTTTGGGAGGCCGAGATGGGCAGATCACCTGAGGTCGGGAGTTTGAGACCAGCCTGACCAACGTGGAGAAATCCTGTCTCTACTAAAAATACAAAATCAGCTGGGTGTGGTGATGCATGCCTGTAATCCCAGTTACTCGGGAGGCTGAGGCAGGAGAATCACTTGAACCCGGGAGGCAGAGGTTGCAGTGAGCCGAGATCGCGCCATTGCACTCCAGCCTGGGCAACAAGAGCAAAATTTCATCTCAAAAAACAAACAAAAAACAAGTTTATAAATCTGTACTGAGTTTGGTAGGTCATGGGGAATTACTAAAGGTTTTGAAAACGTGAGTGTCAAAATCAGAGCCATACTTTAGGGAGAATAGGAGAGTAACAGTGTATTTAGGAAGAATGAAAATGAAAAGGAGACTGGAAAATTGTCACGGCTGTCCTTACCTTGTCTCTGTGACCTTTGGAAGTCATTTATCCTTTCTGAGTTTCAATTTTCTTATGTATGAATCTATTAATTATTCTTTTTGAAAAAAGTCAGGAGCCAGCTATGAGATTCAGCAAATGATTAGATAGTAGGAGTAGAACACACACATACACAATACAAAATTGTTTCAAGTGATTAAAATAATAAAGAGGCCAGGCACAGTGGCTAATGCCTGTAATCCTGGCACTTTGGGAGGCCAAGGCAGGAGGATCGCTTGAGCCCGGGAGTTTGAGACCAGCCTGGCCAACATGGTGAAACTCTCCTACTAAAAATACAAAAATTAGCCAGGCGTGGTGGCGGGTGCCTGTAATCGCAGCTACTCCAGAGGCTGAGGCAGGAGAACTGCTTGAACCTGGGAGGCGGATATTACAGTGAGCCAAGATCACACCACTGCACGCCAGCCTGGGTGACAGAGCAAGACTCTATTTCAAAAACACAGGCCGGGCGCGGTGGCTCAAGCCTGTAATCCCAGCACTTTGGGAGGCCGAGGCGGGCGGATCACGAGGTCAGGAGATCGAGACCATCCTGGCTAACTCGGTGAAACCCCGTCTCTACTAAAAAATACAAAAAACTAGCCGGGTGACGAGGCGGGCGCCTGTAGTCCCAGCTACTCGGGAGGCTGAGACAGGAGAATGGCGTGAACCCGGGAGGCGGAGCTTGCAGTGAGCTGAGAGCCGGCCACTGCACTCCAGCCTGGGCGGCAGAGCAAGACTCCGTCTCAAAAAAAAAAACAAAAAAACAAAAAACAAACAAACAAACAAAAAAACACAATAAACAGCTACCATTAAGCACACTTCCTATGTGTCACTGTGCTTGGCACTTTAAAAAAATCACTTCATTTATTCTTTTCACAGATCCCGAGAGGTATGGATTCTTATTTTACAGTTCAGAGAACTGAGAGCTTTAATGAAGACTTAAGTAACTGCCCAGGGTCAGGCAGCAGACATAGTAATGGAGCCAAAATCTTTAGCTGCCCAGATCTTTCCCAGTCTAAGGCCCTCTCTCCTTCCACTGTCTCTTGCTGTTTTTTATGTAGCAGATGAATAATGCTAACATTTATTCTTACATTCCAAAGGAATCATTATCTCTCTCACGTTTTATTTTATTTTTATTAGATAGGGTCTTGCTCTATCACCCAGGCTGGAATGCAGAGGGGTGATCATGGCTCATGCAACCTCCATCTCCCAGGTTCAAGTGATCCTCCCACCTCAGCCTCCTGAGGAGCTGGAATTAGAGGCATGCAATGCCATGCCCAGCTAATTTTGTACTTTTTGTAGAGACGGAGTGGGGGGTGGGGGTTGGGAGAGGATTTCCACTGTGTTGCCCAGGCTGGTCTTGAACTCCTGGGCTAAAGCAATCCTCCCGCATTAGCCTCCCAAAGTGCTGGGATTACAGGTGTGCCCATCGTCTCTTTAATACCTTTTAGATATACGTATTTTAAAAAGCACTCAATGAGGATAAGAAACAAAGTGTGGATATAAATATAACCTACTAGTTTGCTTGATCATTCATTAATTCATGCAATTCCCATTGACTGAGCATCCTTCATACCCTGTGCTTCGTACTAAGCATGGGGGATGCAAAGATGAATAAAATCCATCTCTGTCCTCACCAGCTAGTAAATAACACGCAGAAACAGGAAACTGGTATAAAACAACAGAAGAGAATTTTGCCAAGAGACGATGGAGGCATGTTACTATAATATTAAATCTCGGCTTTAAATCTTGACCTAGGTCATTTAAAAACTGTATGTATATGGTTTTGAAAGTATTTGTGTATTTACACATACAGACCCTGAAACTAAAAGCTAATGTTCAGAACAGAATAGAAAATTGGCCATGGGCTGGGCACAGTGGCTCACACCTGTAATCCCAGCACTTTGGAAGCCTGAGGCGGGCGATCACCTGAGGTCAGGAGTTCCAGACCAGCCTAGCCAACATGGTGAAACCCCGTCTCTACTGAAAATACAAAAATTAGCCGGGCGTGGTGGTTGGCGCCTGTAATCCCAGTGGAGGCTGAGGCAGGAGAAACGCTTGAACCCACAAGGTGGAAGTTACAGTGAACCAAGATTGTACCACTGCACTCCCGCCTGGGCAAAAGAGTGAGACTCGATCTCAAAAAATAAATTAAAAACAAAAAAAAAATAGAGAAAATAGGCCACGAACTATGATTCTGTTTAGTGTGCCTACTACCAAGACTAATGCATCCTGTCTTGATTAGTGCCATCTATTGTAATGGGTAAATAAAATATATTTGAATTGTCATACATAGCCTTGATTGCCATGGACATAAGCCAATATTAGAAAGTGAAACACATAAAATTAAATATGTACTGCACAGCATCCCTATTTGACTGGAAATAAAAGGTTCTCTTACTGACACTCAAAAATAGTGGAAGAAAGTAAAATTGATCCGTTCAATGAGTACTTTGATAACTGACTAAAACATTAATATAAAGTATACAATGTGAGGTTGATTTCACCACCCATCATTTCACTGAGGCCAGAGGTGAAGTGAAAGGGCCCAGAACACTAGACTCCAGCATGTAAACTCCTACTGCTAGGAGTTAAAGTCACGTGGACCACACCTCTTTGTTTAATGGAACTAGGTTTTTCTAAGTATAAAATGTTTACTCCAGGCTAGGTAAGGTGGCTCACGCTGGTAGTCCCAGCACTCTGGGAGGCGGAGGTGGGCGGATCACTTGAGGCCAGCAGTTTGAGACCAGCCTGATCAACACGATGAAATCCCCATCTCTACTAAAATTACCAAAATTATCTGGGTGAGGTGGTGGGTGCCTGTAATCCCAGCTATGAGAGAGGTGGAGGTTGCAGTAAGCCGAGATGGCGCCACTGAACTCGTCTGGGCGCCAGAGTGAGGCTATCTCGAAAACAACAACAAAAAAATGTTTATTCCAGGCCATCTTCTTTTTTTTACACACTCTAGGGATTAAAAATGTTTATTTGTGAGACAGGCTGACAAATGGTTAGGAGACTACTTTCCGATAACAAATAAAGAAATTGGCCCCTAAGTCATTCTTTTTGCCAGAGAATTAGCCCTTTAACTAGAAAAGTAGAAATAACTTAGAAAGATTTTAAATATACTTCAATATCCCTAACAAAGCTAAAGTCAGACAGGAAAAAAAAATATTAAGTTGATTTATAAAGCAGGTAACTTTAACAACATATGTCTGGAACAAAATTGATCAATTAAATTCTATCAGTTATTACACAAATTTGAAATATTTTATTTTCTTTAATTTGGTGCTTGTACCTTGGAAATGAGGGAGATCACATTTGGCCCATAAATTCAACATAACTGATGTATAATTAGAGGTGTATAGATAATATCACTTATGTTTCTTTTACTTAGCTGAGCCTAAGAAACAGTAAAAAAAACTTTTAATACAGCTTACAAATAATAAAGCAACCAATTAAATGGGTGACAAAGCTAAATTGTCACAAATTAAATTCCCTATGCTGATATGCAATCTTATAATATCCCACAACTTAAAAGTACAAATTCAAAAACTATCCATTACTGAAAAGTCGTCTTTTTTCGGAGAGTCACAAAATCCTCCCTCCCTCTCTCCCTTCTGTCTTTTTTCTGGGGGGGGTGGGGTGGGGTGGGGGGCGCAGCGAGGGAAGAAATTAAAACTAGGGAAAAAATTATTTTAAAAAAGAGGCATTTAACTAAGAATCTATTTTTTTAAAAAGTACCAACAGTTTTCATCTATTCCCCTATGCTACTGATATCAACAAATGTGAATACTGGCAGGCAATGAGAATGTTTATTCAGGTTGGCTTAAACATTACACCAAATTAGATATCAAGGTAGTCTCTAAGATTACAATAGTTTGCCTGTATCTGACTCCAGTAGTATAGAAAGTGTAAAATGTGTTATTGTATATACTGGGCAGTATTTGCATCCTGCTAAACAAAGACTGAAAACAGTTTGAGAATTAAAAAGAACTTGCAATGTGTGGTTGCTGTAAGCCTTCATATGGAACTGTAAGGCTCCATCTTAATGTATTTTATTACTATATTTTGAGACGGAGTCTAGCTGTGTCGCCCAGGCTGGAGTGCGAAGGCGCTATTTCAGCTCACTGCAAGCCCCGCCTTCCGGATTCAAGCGATGCTCCTGCCTCAGTCTCCGGAGTGGCTAGGATTACAGGCACGCCACCACACCCAGCTAACGTTTGTATGTTTAGTAGAGAAGGGTTTTCACTTTGTTGGTTAGGCTAGTCTCGAATTCCTGACTTCAGGTGATTCATCTGACTTCAGGTGATTCATCCGACTTCAGGTGATTCATCCGACTTCAGGTGATTCATCCGACTTCAGGTGATTCATCCGCCTTGGCCTCCCAAGGTGGTGGGATTACAGGCGTAAGCCACCATGCCTATTTTTCTATTAAAAAAATAACATGTCTGGGCGCGTTGGCTCGTGCCTGTAATCCCAGCACTTTGGGAAGCCGAAGTGGGTGGATCATTTGAGGTCAGGAGTTCTAGACCAGCCTGGCCAACATGGTGAAAACCCGTCTCTACTAAATATACAAACATTAGCCGGGCGTGGTGGCGGGCACCTGTAATCCCAGCTACTTGGGAGGCTGAGGCAGGAGAATCGCTTGAATCTGGGAGGCAGAGGTTGCAGTGAGCCGAAATCGTGCCCCTGCACTCCAACCTGAGTGACAGAGTGAGACTCCGTCTCAAAAAAATAAATAAATAAGATAAAATAAAATAAAATGAAATAAAAAGAAAATAAAAAGTTTAAATGAACAAAGGGGCTGGGCATAGTGGGTTTATGCCTGTAGTCCCAGCATTTTGGGAGGTGGAGGGGGGTGGATCACTTGAACTCAGGAGTTTGAGACCGTCCTGGGCAAGGTTGTGAAACCCCATCTCTACTAAAAATACAAAAAAAAAAAAAAAAAAAAAAAAAAAAAAGAAGAAGGAGAAAAAAAAAAGCCAGGCGTGATGGTATTTGCCTGTGGTCCCAGCTACTCAGGAGGCTGAGGCAAGAGGATTGCTTGATCTTGGGAGGCAGAGGCTGCAGTGAGAGGACATCCTGTCACTGCACTCCAACCTGGGTGACAGAGAGCTACACCCTGTCTCAAATAAATTAATAAATAAGCAAGTAAAGGTATAATGATTTCATATATTTATAGCTTCTCGTAGTATAGCTTTAGTTTTTTGAAACAAATGAAAACAATTTTCACAGAATCCCTACTCTCATAACCCCCAGGGAATGTAGTTATTACAGGCCTTTACTATCACTACAACTTCTACTGCAAAGAATCTCTCTTTAACGTCTCTGGATCAATACCATAACGTCATGTGGTTGAAATGACTGCTTTAGTCATCACTTAGGGGAGTATCAGAGCACCTTCTTTTCTTGCAAGGAAATAAATTTAATGTTTTGTCTTAAGAAACGATCATTTGTACCAGTCAGAAATGAGCTAAGAAATATGGTGGCAGCGCATCTGCTCAAATATTTCCATTACTTTGTAGAATTATCGGTGTTAAGATTCTCAATCCTTCCATAGACCATTTCATACATTGTATGCATTGCAAAATGAATATATGCCTGTTCTAAATACCCTTTCGAGTTAACTGACCTTATTTTTACTTGAATTCAACCTAGCATTCTGGAAAAATAAATTTAATGTAAAAAAATTACACTCGATACATCTTAAATATAGTGTCTCATATTTTAAATCTATATTTGCTGTTGCTGTTCCTCTCATCTGTATAATTTCTGTAACTCAGGAGAGGACTTCTAGTTAGTGGAATTTTCTTTTTTTCTTTTAGAGATGGAATCTTGCTCTGTCGCCAGGCTGGAGTGCAGTGGCGTGATCTTGACTTACTGCAAGCTCTGACTCCTGGGTTCAAGAGATTCCTCTGCCTCAGCCTCCCAAGTAGCTGGGACTACAGGCACACACCACCATGGCCGTCTAATTTTTTGTATTTTGGTACAGATGGGGTTTCACCATGTTGGCCAAGATGGTCTCCATCTCCTTACCTTGTGATCTGCCTGCCTCGGCCTCCCAAAGTGCTGGTATTTGTAATCGCAGGTGTCAGCCACTGTGCCCGGCCATGTTAGTGGAATTTTCATAACCACATCAAGCTCCACAATCTCTGAAGCCATATAAGAATGGCTCTGTATCAGATAATGTCAAATAAAATCCCTAAACACTGCATCTCCTCTACTTATTATCACTCTGATAAAAATAACTTCAGTAATTTTTGTCTTGGATTTACATAGCAGTTATATGTAAGGCATCTACATTATATCTTCAGAAAATAATACAACATTCCTTTATTCCTCTTAGTTGAAACTGCCCATATGGAACATTGGCAAAAGACTTCTAATAAAACATATTCTAAACCTGAAACAAAGGTAATATCTAAATAACTGACATTATATAATAATTATATTCCTCACTATTTTCCTGAAACCATCATTTTCGATGTCTGCGTCTATAAAAAAGAACCCAGTCCAAGAGAAGAGGTGAGGAGACACAATCTATAAACATTGAAAAGGAGGTTTTAAAAATTCAAATACAAAACTGCTGGTACAACCATAACAAGGCATGTGCATTTGAGTTTGAAACGTAGGTAGGGCAGTATTAACATATCCTAAGTACTGTGAACGACTAGCCTGATCATTAGTTTAATTTTCACATCCCTCAGAGTAGGAGGCTGTCCCTTAACTCCCACCCCCTATTGCTTTCCACTATTTGTTTCAGCCTTTTAATAGACACACATTTGCCTCCCACCAGGACACACTGTGTCTGGTTTAAATAGGTTTATCTCTCTCCTTAGCTTGTCCTGGAATTACGCCTTAAGCTCAATCCTGGCAGCTTTTAGGATAAGAAATCTAACTGGAAAGAGCTCTTAGTTATGCGACTCCAAAACCTCTTTTGAAAATTTAGTTTGACCTTCCAACTATCTCCAACAGATCAAAGCTAATCAGTCCGGATTCCAAAACTAGTATAGTTCCTTTAAATCTGCATTGTAAATAAACATTGATACTGATATGCTGCCAAATCTGAAAAAGTTTCTTAGCTCCTTGAGCTAAAATGAAAAACCAGTAGTCCAGGAAAACACAGTGGCCTATCAAAGAAACATTCTCATTCATCTAGAACACGGGTCTCCAAAAGGATCCCTGTCCCTTTCAACTTCTTGCGGTGGGGGAAGTGGGGGAGGTTTGAAGAAGCCCCTTCCAACTTTTCACCTGACCTTTTCATTAAGATCAGGAAGCCCCTCGCTTTCAAGGCGTCCACATCAAACTCTAAGGAACGAATGCGAAGCCAGCGGGCCAGTGAGAAGAGGTAGTAAGGCCGCGCAGGTCTCTTCATCATTCCAAGATCTTCGTCCTGCGGCCAGCCCCACCAGCCCCTCCAGCTCCTCCAGCCCGTGCATTCCACTTCGGAGATGTTTCATTACATAATCCGGCTCCAGAGTCCCCCCGGAGTCCTGGGGGCTCACTCTCCACCCTCAGGGAGGTCGCTGATGCCAGACCCTGGGAGCACCTCCCAGCCCACTGGTCTGCGCTGCCGCCGGCTCCTACTCGCTCGACGCCGCGACCGCGACCCAGGCTCCCCGCCGCGGCCGTTCCTGGGGGGCTCCCGCAACTTAGGGGGCGCGACCCCCCGCCCGCTCCCTCGCTGCTCACGCCGGGCCCCCGCTGTGCTGACTGGGGGCCCGACCCACAGCCCTGGCGCACTGCTCCTCCCTCGGGGTCCGCGCCTGCAACCGACGCTCAAAGCCTCTCTCGGGGTCCCACGCTCGCATGCGCTGTCCCGTGCCCTCTGGGGGTCCCCTCCTCTTACCCCGCCGTCCTGGCCCCTCTCGGGGTCTCTCTCCTCACACCCGCTGTCCCTGCCTCTCTCGGGGTGTCCTGCTGTCAGTTCCGCTGTCCCAGCCCAGCCCCTCTCCGGGACCCCTCCTCTTCTCCCGCTGTCCTGGCCTTTCCTGGGGTCTTCTCAACTCTGTTCTAAGCCCTCTTGGGGGGGGTCCCCTGTCTTCACATCCCCTGATCGGTCCCCTCTCTTCACTCTGTCCCGGCTTCTCTCTGGGTCCCCTCCCCTCAACTCAGGGTCTCCTCTCCCCGAGTGCTGTCCCAGCCCCTCTCGGGGTCCCCATCTCTCAGACTCTCAGTGCCGGCTCCTCTCGAGGACCCTTCTCCTCTCCGGGCTGTCCCGGACCCTTTCCGGGACCTGGTCCCTCGGGGGACCCCTCCCATTCCCCTATCCTAGTGCCTCCTGAGGCACCCACCCCTCACCCCGCTACCCCAGCCCCTCTCCGGGTCCCCTCCTCTCAAGCGCACTGTCCCGGCCCCTCTTGGAGACCTCTCCCTTCAGACTTTCAGTCTGGGATCCTCTCGGAGTCCTCTCCACTCAAAGCCACTGCCTCGGTACCTCTCGGAGTCCCCTCTCCTCACCCGCAGTCCCGGTCCCTCCCGGGGTCTCCTCTCCACAGTCTGCACTGTCGAGCCCTCTCCCGGAACTCCTCTCACTCGGGTCCCCCGCGCCCTCACTCCGCCTGGGGTCCCGCCGCTTCGGCTCCCACTGTCACCGCCCGGCGCCCCGGTGCTCTCACCTCAGACCTGCTGTCACCACCCCCGGGCCCGGCGCCGCCGCCGCCGCTTCCTCTCCCACACTTGTTCCTGAGTCGGTCTCCTGTGGCTTGTTCCCCGGGCGGATCCTTGGGGTCGGTCGACTGATGCCGGATCAGGCTGTGCAGAGCCTCTGCTCGCGAGCTCCGCGTTGGCGCCCCACTCTCACGCAGGACCCCGCCGCCCGGCGCCACACGGACCCTCCCGCGGGCCGCCGCTGCCTGCTGCTGCTGCTGTCCGAGGGGCGGCTCCTGCCAGGGGGGGCCAATCGCACCCGACTGCGCCGAGCACGCCCCGCCCCACCGACTCAGTCCGCCCGCCCCTGCCCCGGACCACGCCCCAGCTCAGCTCCAATAGGCAATCTACTGACCTTCCCTGATCGCGGGGCACAGGGCCGGGGCCGTATATAGGTATTTGATTGATAGAGCCTGGGAAGCCGAGCGGTCGATGGAGCCCGAAGATTGGCGGAGTTGTCGGTGGGCGGGCCAGGGCAGGGCGGGGTCTCCTCAGACGCGGAAGACTTTGCAACTTTAGTAACCCACGGGCCCGCCTGGGGTGCGGTCAGTCTTGTATGTGCTGCTCTCGGGTCAAAGTTCATGGCGCTTCTCCCCACGCCTTTACTTTTCTTGGGAGATTCCCAGGGACCACCATGTTAAAGCCTTTGGGGAGGACCCCAGTCACTCGCTAGACCTTGCACAGCTTTCTTAGTAATTCTGCCATGAACTAATATAGCATTTATTTGCCCAGGATTTGTAAACATTTCCTGGATTTAAACCATTTCTTTTTAAAATCTCTTGCAAGGGAGTTGCTTCTCCTTGCATTGAGTTCAGCAGCCGTCAGTTTGGTACCGTTGGGGGAAAATAAATCTCTACACAGTACTTGGTGCATACTTTGCCCAACTAAGCGTTCAATGCAGGGCACATTTTGGTGGGTGCAAGAACAAAGCTTTAGAAATTTTCAGTTTGTAGGTTTTTATGACAGTATGAAGACTAGTAGGAACCCTATTATTAGCTTAACAAGGTTTCAGCAAACCTATTCAGTATAACCTTTTTCCAGGGCCACAGGTTTTAATGATTTTATGTGAACGAGTGGCCAAAGGATAATGAGCTTTGACCCAAGTGTAATATGTGATAATCAGAGACTCCTCTTGATCCACGCTAAAGGATAGTGCCTGCCAGGGGTGAAAGTGCATCATGCTACTAAGACCCATTTGTGTTATTTTTGTGAAACTGGATACGCTGATCAACACCGGAAACAGAAAACTGCTTTCCTTACTCTTAACACCCTAAGTAAGTTTATGGACTTTAGAATTTAGCATTTTATGAAGAAATTGTTTCGTTTCAGGAACACATTTTGATCCTCAGTTTTGTCAGATGTATACAGGGCCTTAGTTCTCAGAGAACCCTCGATTGTTAACTTTTTAACTCCAGCTGACAAAATGGGTTTGTGTACTAAACAGTATACATGTTTCTTCTAGTGTTTAAGGATCATACTCCATTCATCACCTGAGGTCAAGAGTTCCAGACCAGCCTGGCCAACATGGTGAAATCCCGTCTCTACTAAAATTACAAAAATTAGCGGGGCGTGGTGGTGCACGCCTGTAATCCCAGCTACTCAAAAGGCTGAGGCAGGAGAATCACTTGAACCCAGGAGGTGGAGGTTGCAGTGAGTCGAGATGACGCCACTTCACTCCAGCCAGGGCGAAACAGCAAAACTCCGTTTCAAAAAAAAAAAAAAGAAAAAAAAAAAGAATCACACCCCATTCCAATTGTGATGTCCCCTTTTAAAGTTTCAGTTTGGGTGTTAGGGTAGGCAGAGAAGGCCTGGAAGCAAAGAAGTTGTGGAAATGGGGCTGGCAGCGCTTCATTTCAAGTCGAGTTGCTGAGCGGTGTGGCTGAGTACCATTTTGAGAAGGCATACAGAAAAAGATTTCAAGGTGGTAAAACTTGGTTTTGAGGGAACTTGATTTTTACAGGAGATTAGCGACTGTCCAAAATCATATTAAATAAATCTAAAGGTTGGGTAAGACTAAAGCCACAAGATAATTTTTTTGAGTAGGTCCACCTTCACTTAAGAGCATTTTTTAGTTCTGCAGCTGGCAATCTGGGTACAAAAAATGGGGTAAGTTTTCATCACCCAAGTGCTCAGTTGTGTCTGTTCATTACATATAAAAAAGAAATGCATGACCATTTACAGATGCTGTTTGCAGTCAAGAAGATAGCAGTAAAACATAAGCATGATAAAATCTCAGCATCTTGAAAGGAAACCATTTAGCAACGAAATAAACTTAAAAATTCATTGTATCAATGAACTCTTGATTTCTAAAATCTTTGCTTTTTCTGCACTATGATTATTGCTACTGATAGGAACGCAAGTTACTCAATATAGTTGATTGCAAATAATTTAGATGTGCTCCAACAGCACAAAGAAAGAAAATGACTTCATCTTTTGGACAAGAGACAGTTCTGAAATCCTAGTTTAAATATAGATGGCAGACCTACGGTGAGATCTGAGAATGATTCTTATTTAGAAGGCGCTTCAGAAGATCTCGGAACTCCTGGAAAGACATCTTAGCATTCCATTCTGGAAATTCTTTAGTTTTGTTGGGACAAAAAATCCCTTACAAATAGAGCCAAGATTTTAATTAAAGCAAGGTAGTAAATAAATGTCAAAATAAATGGGATGGGAATAATGTTTAATTTTTAGAAGAGTCCATGGGGGCCAATTCAGAGATAAATTTGATCACAAAGGTCTGGGAATGGGAATATTCGGTTCCACCCTGGTTTTCACAGCTGTGTTCATTTTCACTACTGGTTGCGTTTCCTACGGAGACTCGGGTGGAACATAAAAGTGGGGCTACTTTGGACAAACCATTAAAAACCTTATCCTTTTTTCTCGCTACACACTAGACCACACTGCTCTTAGCTAAAGGGACACCTTAAATCTATTCGTTGAGCAAAACTTATAACACCGTGTCTCTCTTCTACTCAGAGGGAATCGCACAAATTAATTCTTGCAGATACTCAGCTCTCCTGTTTTTTAAGCTTCCATGTAGGTCTTGCTTAGCCAAATAACTTCTGGTAGGCAAATTCTCCCCTTCTTCAGCTGAGAGCTCAGAGCAAGCTGTTGGATTAGGCAAAAGCACCTTTGAAAAAATTAATGTTCAAGGCAGCTGTACCGCAGAGGGCTTGGGTCTCCGAGTCTAAAAAATCAGACTGGACGTTGCTATTTTTTTTTAGGCAAACGACAGCTCGTTTCTCGTTTGTAAAACCGGGGGACCATCTTATCGAATAAGACTTACACAAATAGAAAGGATTCCTAAGGGCTGGGAAAATACTGTTTTGCTGTCCTCAGGATGGAATATCAGCATCCTTGTCTTTTAGCTCTTAATAAAGCTCTAAGTAGTCACAGGAGGAGCCAGGCTGCATGATCACGCACACTCTGGATGTCTAGGTTTTCCGACCTAACAAGGGGCAGTTCGCGTGGTTCCCCTGCTTAGATTAGAGACCACCTCCACCTGCCAAGGGCCCTTCAAACCCTCCGCCCCTAGGTCGCTAACGATCCCCGCTTTAGTTCTAGCTCCAGGCGCCGCCTGGTGGCTGTTTCCGGAAGTCGCCTGGGAGCCTCGGGGCCCTGACGGCTGCTGGGCCTGCCCGTAGATTTGCCTGACTCTAGAGAACCTGGCTCCGCCCCTCCCCCACTATACTTTAAGGATTTTAAGACGGCGATGAAAGGGCTGAGGCTGTGGCGACGGGAGCGTCCAGCGGCATCTCCACTCCCCCAAGGATGGCGGAGTCAGGCCGTCGTCGGGCAGCTCTCGACCCGGAAGTCGCTTGCGGCGCGAGGCCCCGGTTGCCGAGCGCGGGCGCGGGGGGCGGAGCTCGGCGGAGACCGGGAAGGGGTCGCCGCGGCTGTCGCGGCTCCCGCTCCTCGAGTTGGGGGCTCCCTCGGACGCTGCTAGGCAGACGGCGAGTACCGAGGGCGGGTGGCCGCGGTGTCCCTGGGCCACGCTCAGCTGCGGTCAGAGGCGACATGAGTGCCGCGGGGCTGCTGGCCCCGGCCCCGGCCCAGACTGGAGCGCCGCCGGCCCCCGAGTACTACCCCGAGGAGGACGAAGAGCTGGAGAGCGCCGAGGACGACGAGCGCAGCTGTCGGGGCCGCGAGTCGGACGAAGGTGAGTCCTGCAGCTCTCCTGGCAGCCGGGAGCGGAGGTGGGACCGCTGGGGAGGGGTGGGGCTGCTTGGGAGAGGGGCGGGGCGGCCTCTGGGGCCTGGGGCTGCGTGGAGGGGCCGCGGGGAGTTGCCGGACTCGGGGAAGTTACTCCCGTCCGCGCTGGAGTAGCGGGGAAGCCCTGGGTGCGTTACACTCGACTGTGATGGGGAGAGGGGACTTAGACGTTGTCATGCTGGGGGTCCCTTTAAGACCCCGTCCTCCCTCCCAGCCGTCTCTGATTGAACCTGAAGTCTTCACTAGTAGGAATGAGAAACTCATTTACTGAATGCACCGAGTGTAGTTCCCCCCTTTTTTGTGTCTGAGAGCATGAGTCCAAAGTTGCCCCTCCTCACCCCCGAAATGCATGTCATCTATGTTTTAGGTAGGACAACTCAGGTTGATTAAAGGAAAGGGACCTAGAACCAGCCAGATACAGGTTTAAATTTGGCTCTGTCACTTAACTCAGCTTTGTAAACTAAAGTTTCCGGCCTCGATTTACCCAGCTGTAATGGAGCTGTTTAATTCCCACACCTGACCTAGAAAGCACTTCCTAGGGTCGGTATAGGGATTAAATGACATGCGCATAAAGTACTTGGCCTGGTACAGTAAATACTCAGTAAATGTTCTCCCCACCCGCCCCCTCCCGGAAACAGGTAAGAGAGGGAGGGATTTGCTTAATGGTCCCCAGGTGTTGTGTTTTCAGTTCCATGCTCTTTACACTGTCATCACAACGTCTCAGAGCCTTGCTTTTCAAACTGAGCTTTATAATTTGAGGACGCTATTTTGGAGGGATGGAGGAGGAGGAGGGTCATGAAATATGAAAAATCAAGGGAGAAGAAAGAGGAGATAAAGAGAGATCTATATGTGAGTGGAATATTCTGGGACAAAATCGGGCCGTGGAGCAAAAGCTGGACCAGCTGTTTGGAATGGTGCATACGTTTTATTCATCTGAATTTCCCGAGTGCCAAGTAATGTGGCTGACCATGACAGGAACTCAGGGAAGGCCTCTTAACTGAAGGAGGGGAGAAGGGTTTGTGGGGAATTGGATCTGCCACAGCCTTACAAAAGACAGCTGCATATGCATGACACAGAAAGTTGAAGGACTGTCTTCGGTTTAACTCCATCCGAAGACGCGGCTTAACTAGAGATTTTGAATGTGAAGCACTTGCGCTGCATCTCATCCTCACGAGGGGGCGCGGTGGAGCCAAAATTGAGGGGTTTTTTTTCCTTCCAGTATAGGGGCTGTTAAAAATTTGTAGACACCCCAGCCATTAGCTTGTTCTAAGAACAATGTTTAAGATGTTTTGAAACAATTTTCGTTTGAGCATCTGGCCTCCTCCTTGTTCCCTTTAGTTATAACTTGGAAAATACTTGTGTCAGATTCCCTTTTTTATTGTATACAGTTGGTGCTCCATGTCTGTGGATTCTGCATCTGTGAATTCAACCAAGCGCAGCTCAAAAATATTCCGGAAGAAATTGGATCTGTACTGAACATGTGCAGACTTTTTTGTTATTCCTAAACAGTGTAGTGTACAACTACTTACATAGTGTTTACATTTTATTGGATATTGTAAGTAACCTTTCTTTTTTTTTTTTTTTTTTTGAGGTGGAGTCTCACTCTATCACCCAGGCTGGTGTGCAGTGTCGCAATCTCAGTTCACTGCAACCTCCATCTCCGGGGTTCAAGCAATTCTCCTGCCTCAGCCTCTGGAGTCGTTGGGATTACAGGCACCTGCCACCATGCCTGGCTAATTTTTGTGGTTTTATTTGTTGTTTGTTTTGTTCATTTTTTTTTTTTTTTGAGATGGAGTTTTGCTCTTGTTGCCCAGGGTGGAGTGCAATGGCACGATCTCAGCTCAAACCATTCTCCTGCCTCAGCCTCTCAAGTAGCTGGGAGTAGCTGGGATTACAGGCCTGCGCCACCACCCCCAGCTAATTTTGTATTTTGAGTAGAGAGAGGATTTCTCCATGTTGGTCAGGCTGGTCTCAAACTCCCGACCTCAGGTGAACCACCTGCTTTGGCCTCCCAAAGTGCTGGGATTACAGGCGTGAGCCAATGCACCCGGCCTTAACTTTTGTGTTTTTAGTAGAGATGGGGTTTCTCCGCGTTGGCCAGGATGGTCTGGAGCTCCTGGCCTCAGGTGATTTGCCCACTTTGGCCTTCCAAAGTGCGGGGATTACAGGCATGAGCCGCCATGCCTGGCCTGGATATTGTAAGTAATCTAGAGATGATTTAAAGTGTACTGTTGTCTGGGCATGGTGGCTCATGCCTGTAATCCCAGCACTTTGGGAGGCCGAGGGAGGCGGTTCAGTTGAGGCCAGGAGTTCAAGACCAGCCTGGCCAACATGGTGAAACTCTGTCTCTACTAAAAATACAAAAATTAGCTGGGCATGGTGGTGCACCCCTGTAATCCCAGCTATTTGGGAAGCTGAGGCAGGAGAATCGTTTGAACCCAGAAGGTGGAGGTTTTAGTAAGCCAAGATCATGCCACTGTACTCCAGCCTGGGTGACAGAATGAGACTGTGTCTCATAAAAAAAAAGTATACTGGAAGATGTGCGTAGGTTATATGCAAATACTGAGTGCCATTTTGTCAAAGACTTGAGCAACTGAGGATTTTGGTATCCAAGGGAGTTGCAGGAACCGTTCCCCCACGGATACTGAGGGACAGTCATGTATCCTGATGTAAAATGTGTGAAAGGTTCCAACTGGGTATGTATCAAAAGAGAATGTACATACTAGTTTTTTTCTGGAGCAGTGACTAAGGCTTGACTGCTTGCAGTATCCACTCTTACGCCCGCATCTCCTTTCTTGAATTGCCAGCATTGTTGTTTCTGCAGAAGTAGCAGCCTTCACCATAACTGCCTGTGTCTGAGACACCCTATTCTGTGGCTGCATTTCAGGTAAAGGCAAGCTTTTTGCATAAATCTGACTGTAAGTTGGAAATGGCCTTTTCTTTTCTGAAGTACAGCTGTCCCTCAATATCCATGGGGGACTGGTTCCGGGACTTCATGGATATCATAACCTCAGGATACTCAAATTCTTACATTGGCCTTCCATGTCCACAGGTTTCACGTTTGCAGATAGGGATGGCCTGCTAACTGTATGTAATGTTTTTCATGGATGACTTTGTGCCAGCCTGCATTGAATAGAAATTGATTTTATGGGAGTTTATTGAGTGCCTACTCTGTGTCAGGTGACGCCAGCTCTGTGAATTATGATTTTAACTAGCCCCTCTTTCCTAACTTTATTCAGACACTGAGGATGCTAGTGAAACTGACCTGGCAAAGCATGATGAAGAAGACTATGTAGAAATGAAGGAACAGTGAGTATGATTTGCCTGTGTCTTTACTAGAACATAGAATTGACAACAAAATCTTTTTATAGGTTGAGCATCCCAAATCTGAAATCTCAAATGCTCCCAAAACTAAAACTTCCTGAGTGCCAGCATGATGCTCAAAGGAAATGCTCATTGCACTATTTCAGATTTCCGAGTTTTGGATTTGGGATGCTCAACTGGTAAGTATATTGCAAATAATCTAAAATTTGAAAAAATCCAAAACACTTCTGATCCCAGAGCATTTCAGATAAGGGATACTTAATCTGTAGTGACCTTGTGTATATGATTTTGACCATAGCGCTTCCAAAGACCATGTATATTTGCAATTTCTCCACTTTAAATTAATTACATTTAATCAGTCTTCGCATTATAAGACTGTTGAGTACTCGCTAGAAAGAATCTTGAGGGCAATGGACACGGGGGAGGGAATGAGGCTGTACAGCAGGAAAGGACCTTTTACCACTTACTGTTTTTTTTCTTGAGACAGAGCCTCGCTCTGTCGCCCATACTGGAGTGCAGTGGCAGGATCTCGGCTCACTGCAACCTCCGCCTCCCAGGCTCAAATGATTCTCCCGCTTCAGCCTCCCGAGTAGCTGGGACTACAGGCACATGCTACCACGCCCAGCTAAGTTTTGTATTTTTAGTAGAGACGGGGTTTCACCACGTTAGCCAGGCTGGTCTCACACTCCTGAGCTCGTGGTCTGCCCACCTCGGCCTCCCAAAGTGCTGGGATTACGGGCGTGAGCCACCGCGCCCGGCCTTGGTTTTTCTTTTGTAATGGGCGCACCGGCGCACAGAGAAGATAATTGGTGTCTTTTTTTTTTTTTTGAGAAGGAGTCTTGCTCTGTCACCCAGGCTGGAGTGCAGTGGCCAGATCTCAGCTCACTGCAAACTCCGCCTCCCGGGTTTACGCCATTCTCCTGCCTCAGCCTCCCGAGTAGCTGGGACTACAGGCGCCCGCCACGTCGCCCGGCTAGTTTTTTGTATTTTTTTAGTAGAGACGGGGTTTCACAGTGTTAGCCAGGATGGTCTCGATCTCCTGACCTCGTGATCCGCCCGCCTCGGCCTCCCAAAGTGCTGGGATTACAGGCTTGAGCCACCGTGCCCGGCCCGATAATTGGTGTCTTGAAGCAGCTGGCTTCTCAGATGAGTGTGAACTCACTGCACTAACGTGCTAGACAAGGCGCTGGAGGCCTGGAGAGCTCAGAGAAGCCCCAATTGAAAAGCAGGGCTGCTGACTCTCATTTATTTATTTATTTGTATTTATTGATTTAATTTTTTTTTGAGACAGAGTCTCACTCAGTCGCCCAGGCTGGAGTGCAGTGGCACAAACTCGGCTCACTGCAACCTCCGCCTCCCAGGTTCAAGTGATTCTCCTGCCTCAGCCTCCCAAGTAGCTGGGATTACAGGCATGTACCACCATGCCTGGCTAATTTTTGTATGTATTTATTTATTTTTTGTGGAGACGGAGTCTTGCTCTGTTGCCCAGGCTGGAGTGCAGTGGCATGATCTTGGCTCACTGCAACCTCTGCCTCCTGGGCTCAAGCAATTCTCCTGCCCCAGCCTCCCGAGTAGCCAGGACTACAGGCACATGCCACCATGCCCCGCTAATAATTTTCATATTTTTAATAGAGACGGGGTTTCTCCATGTTGACCAGGCTGGTGTCAAAGCTCTTGCCCTCAGGTAATCCACCTGCTTTGGTCTCCCAAAGTGCTGGGATTACAGGCATGAACCACCCTGCCTGGCCACATGCTGACTCTCAGGCCAGTGCTCTGTCCGTGTTTGCACGTGCTCTCATCCAAGACTTCTCATTGTCTTCAAACAGAGCCACAGCTGAACAGATTCCAGAGAAACAAAAACCTCACTCACTTTTAGCGTACACCCAGATAGAAAACAGTATAAAGTATATTTAATATGTATTTGTTGAATGTGTCAGATTTTTAAAGTTCTTTACCTTTTAACAAGATGATCCACATTCCTTTCACTTGAGGTCCTTTTTGCAAATGTTTTGTGGCCATCCTCTGGATTCTCTCATTGTTTTTGTGCTTTAAAATTCAAAGGGGTAATTCAGCTAGGTCTAACCAGTGCTGAATAAAGACGGATTACTTTTTTTTTTTTTTTTTTTTTGGAAACAGAGTCTCACTCTGTCACCCAGGCTGGAGTGCAATGGCACAATCTCGGCTCAGTGCAACTTCCACTTCCTGAGTTCAAGTAATTGTCGTGGCTAAGCCTCCTGAGTAGCTGGGACTACAGGCATGTGCCACCACGGCTGGCTGATTTTTTTTTTTTTTTTTGTATTTTTAGTAGAGACGGAGTTTCATCATGTTGGCCAGGCTGGTCTTGAACTCCTGACCTCAGGTGATCTGCCTGCCTCAGCCTCCCGTCATGTTGAGATTACAGGTCTGAGCCATCGTGCTGGGCCACTTGTTTTTTGAGACAGGATCTTGCTTTGTTGCCTGGGCTGGAGTGCAGTGGCATGGTAGCAGCTCACTGCAGTCTCAACCTCCGAGGCTCAATCCATTGATCCTCCCACCTCAGCCTTCCAAATAGCTGGGACAACAGGCACGTGCCACCATGCCCAGCTGATTTTTAGAATTTTTAGTAGAAATAAGATCTCACTGTGTTGCTCAGACTGGTCTCGAATGCCTGAGCTCAAGCATTTCTCCTGTTTCGGCCTCCTGGAGTGCTAGGATTACAAGAATGAGCCAACATGCCCAGCCTTTTTTTTTCTTTCTTTTTTAAGAGACGGGGTCTTGCTCTATTGCCCAGGCTGGAGTGCAATGGCACAGTCATGGCTCAATGCAGCCTCAGACTTCTGAGCTCAAGTGATCCTCCTGCCTCAGCCTTCCAAGTAGCTAGGACTACAGGCACATGTCACCATGCCTGGCTGATTTTTTAATTTTTTGTAGAGATGGGGTCTTGTGATGTTGCCCGGGCTGGTTTCAAACTCCTGGCTTCAAGTGATCCTCCTACCTTGGCCTGAGAAGGATTACTTTAATAATTCATTTGATCCTTCTCACAGTTTCATTTCTGAAGCGGTGCTTGCTTTTTATTCTCTTCAAGCAAAAAGTTTGGTTTACCTTGACCATTTGAGAGGTATTTTTACATACCTGTTCTTTTCCTCATGCACAATCTCCATGAATGTGAATTTTTTACTGTTGTTGCTTACTTCTTCAATCTGTCAGTATTGACAGACTCAGAATTCAAAGGTATTGACTGGCACTCTCAAAGTGGAAAATAGCTTGGGTTTCTGAATACTTGTACATGGTTTACTCATTTGTTCCCTCTCCTGTACTTGATAGGTTTCAACATTTTGAGATGATCTTTTGATTGTGCCCCTTAGTATTTTTTTTTTTTTTTTTTTGAGATGGGGTCTTGCTCTGTCGCCCAGGCTGGAGTGCAGTGGCATGATCTCAGCTCACTGCAACCTCCACCTCCTGGGTTCAAGCTATTCTTCTGCCTCAGCCTCCCGAGTAGCTGGGATTACAGGCACCCACCACCATGTCTGGCTAATTTTTTTTTTTTAGTAGAGACAGGGTTTCACCATGATGGTCAGGTTGGTCTCGAACTCCTGACCTCAAGTGATCCACCCGCCTTGGCCTCCTAAAGTGCTGGGATTACAGGTGTGAGCCACCTCGCCTGGCCTCTCTTAGTATTTGATGATATAGAAAATAATTTCGGTTAAAATGGAATGCCTTGTGTAATTCAAGGTGAACATCGAAAGTACGTCAGAATTTGCCCTAAAAGAGTCAGACATGTGTGAGTCTCAAATTCTGCCTACTCTCTTCCCCTTACAGAGGGTTGGGTTGTATTTGCAGCCCTTATTTGAGCACTAAAAAGGTTATCACGCCCATGTGCTCACTTCAGCAGCACATATACTAAAAGGTTATTGTGCTTGTTATATGTTGGACAGTGTTCTTTCAGATCACAAATCTTGTTTTATCACTGTTAAATTGGGGTGTTTTCAGGTAGAAGCAAAAATATTTGCTGAAATGTGATTGATATGTGGAACCCACCTTCAGGCCGACTTGCTGAAGTTATGACTGCCTATAATCCATTAGATGTGAGAGGAAAAAACTAACATACCAAATGCTTTTGCTTTGTGTATGCTATGTGTTCCCATCCAGCTGGGGCTACAAGTAAATGCTGCCTTTTAACTTTTCTTTCTGAATTACTATTATTTCTCTGATCCTAAAAGAGCAGTGCTTGAAAAAATGACATGAAGGTTTATTAACTTAGTTCTCACACTGCTAAGCCTGTCTACGTAGAAAACATGCTGAAGGCATAATGTTACTCCCTTGTAACTTACAATCTAATTGTAGAGTTGATGTAAGAGTTGTGTTTCATGCCATTTCTACATTGTGTGTGTTCTTGCCTGTTTATCATTGTCACTTATTTATTAAAATCTGCTATTGTTGCAAGTTTTAGACGAGTTCTCTAAAGGTGGGATAACATGGGAGAATCTACAAAATTAGAATAAGATTGAGGAACGCGGGGTTCTTGTTCCTTTCTGATCCCTGTGGCTGCTGATGCATTTTAAGCCAGCAAGCAGACTTTACTTTCCTGTCTTCCTTAAAGGGACATTAATGACCTTCCCATAACAGCCCAGCTAATTTCTGTGAGTAGGTTATTTTGGAATTGAGTATTGAATGTTTTTATCTGTTAGTGTGACTTTTTTTTAATAGGATGTATCAGGACAAACTGGCTTCTCTCAAGAGGCAGTTGCAACAACTACAAGAAGGTTGGTGTGTGATTGAAACCTGCATTTCTAAATATGCTTCTTAATATTACAAACCCGTGCAATCTGTGTATTTCACTTATCTGTGGGAGCTATTTAAAGCGTGGTCTGGCTGATCTTAGCTATCCAGTACATTTTGTTATCAGTAAAGTGGTGACTTTCAGACTCCTGGATTTTGAAAAATTTATTTCCAATATGTGTGAGATTCTTTCTTCAAATGAAATCTCACTTGGAACTTTCAGTGGAACACGAATTGAACGCCACTGTGCCTAAAGCTAGATATTTTTAGGAGAGACATTGTTATCAAAGAATAAAGTTCTACTGTTTTTTCTAAACCAAATGTTTATGACCTGTGCATTATTCACACTGTATTTTCTCGTTTTTGCTTGTTAAATTAAAAGTGTATTGTATTTTGTCAAATGCCGCTGGCTGCTAAAGGCAGTGCAATGTCAGAGTTACGGGTGCAGGCTCTGGAGTTTTGTGAGGGGTTGGAATCCCAGTTTCCCTGCTTCTAGTAATGTGACCTTGGGCACACCAGTTTCTCTTGTTTAATCTGTTTTCTGATTTGGAAAATGAAAGTGAGAGTAGATGTGATTATGCACAAGGAGCATCTAGCATAGCAGTGTGCACACTGCGAGGTCCTGGGGACAGTTAGCTGTGGCAGTGAGCTCTTCGGTTTCATATCGTGGAGTCCCCTTGTCAGTGAAACAGCTTTTGCTTTTTCTTTGCTTTTTTTTTTTTCCCGAGGCTGAGTTTCGCTTTTGTCACCCAGGCTGGAGTGCAGAGGCACGATCTCGGGTCACTGCAACCTCCACCTTCTGGGTTCAAGCGATTCTCCTGCATCAGCTTCCCAAGTAGCTGGGATTACAGACACCCGCCACCAGGCCCGGCTGATTTCTTGTATTTTTAGTAGAGACAGGGTTTCACCACATTGGCCAGGCTGGTCTTGAACTCCCGACCTCAGGTGATCTGCCCACCTTGGCCTCCCAAAGTGCTGGGATTACAGGCATGAGCCACCGTGCCTGGCCTGAAACTGCTTTTTTCTAGTATGTGCTTTTATTGCTTGTGAGTGATCCACACCCTTGGACTAGCCCAAGGTTGGGCATTATAATCGGAAACACTTCCCCCACAAGATGTGCACCTCATAATTAACTGTTTTGTGGGAAGAGCAATGGAATGAATAGCGATTTGGTTAGAATCTATACCTGATCTGTTTAATGTTGTCACTAGTCACATGTGACTGTTTAAATTTAGTTAATAATTTAGTTTTTCAGTTCCCTAGCTACATTTCAAGTGCTAAAATAGCCACAAATGGTTAGTGGCTGCCATATTGGACATTGCAAATATAAAACACTTACACCATTGCAGAAAGTTCTACTGGAGAGCGTTGATCTAGACTTTACTGAAGGAGAATGAACCTTTTCCAGTAAAGGAAGGCCCGTTGATTCAGACTGTTGCAGCAACTGATCAGAACAGTGTGGAGATGTTGGTACTGTTCCACTCCCCCTCACTCACTGCAGACCCTTGATCCACTGGGTTGGGTGGACTTTAAATAGGCCCCTAGTGGTTTCTGCTGTGTGCCTTGGTTAAGAACCACAGTTAACTCTGCTGAGGTGTGTCTTCCTGTGGTGTTACTGGAACAGTCAGTGTTGATGCTACAGAATAATTTTAGGAAACAAAATGTAGGGCAGATTGATATTCACAATAATTTTATTTTTTAAATGTTGAAATCAGGTACATTACAGGAATATCAGAAGAGAATGAAAAAACTAGATCAGCAGTACAAAGAGAGGATACGGAATGCAGGTAAGGCTCCTTTAAATGGAAATGAATCATCTTTAAATGTTCGACCGTTTGCCGATCATCAGAGTAATGTAGCCCTAAGAGCTATTCTCCAAAATGTATCCCAGATGTTCTGTCAGGCAGAGTTTTCGAAAAAGAGACTTCCAAACTGTGGTTATGGAAAGTGGTTTCATCTTTTCCTAAGGAACGGCCCAGTGGTGGAGGGTGTCTGAGGAGGCTCCTTGCAGTTAGGTTGTTCTCGCTGGTACCCCAAGAGTGGTCTTGCACCTGCAACTCTTGCTCATGGCCGCATGGCTGGCCTGGTGTACAGTCAGAAGTGCGGCTGAGGAAAGGATTGTAGGTGGGTTTTGTCCCATTGTAAGTTTGTTTCTTTTGGTAATTCTGTGCTAGGATTGGGGAGGGTCCTCTTGTTATTTTCCCCAAGTATTGTTTCTGTAAGAATTTAGAGAAAAGGCACACTTTTGACTAGTTGTATACAGTAAATGTATTCATTCAACAAAAATGAACTAAGCACCTGCTACATCTAAGCGCTGTGAGCAGTGTGAAGTCATGTCACACATTGCTTTGACTTGAGGAAACTTGGTGTTTCATTGACAAAAGATACCACATGTGTAAAGTTAAGGAAGACCGAGTTAAAGAACCATGCAGAAAGTAAGATGTGACAACTGTTCTAAGTGTGTAGACATAAATTCCTGAGATTACAGGAAATCTCGTGTATGTGGTGAGTTTTTAACGCTCATCATCGCCCAGCAGTTTGGGTGCCAGCAGAGTCCTTGTTCCTGCGCTGGTAGAGTAATGATGGGTTTTAGAATGAGGGTGGGGCGCCACTCCTCATGCTGCCGCCATCTTTCATTCGGGGCCAGTGACTCTCCAACCCTTTACTGTCTCTCCTCAGTGAGAAGCTGCCCAGTGCATACCAACAGATAGAAAAGGGGCCGAAGTGTGTGTGGGCGCTGAGAAAGTGGAGCCCCAGCTATTAGCTCTCTGCCTTTCCACCTCCTGCCTCTTCCTGCTGTTACCCCCATTCTACTCTGAGTTCCTGAAGCTCCTCCTTGAGATGTCTTGAAAATCCTCAACTGGTTGCTCTTCCTAGACTTCCCCTTTAGCAGATAAAGAAGGTGGCATTTGTGGAAAGAGGTGGTCTTAGGTTCAGATCCTGCCTCCTCACTTTAGATGTGATCCTTTAAGCAGAATATTTGCTCTTGAAACCTCGATCTCCTCGTCTATAGAGGGGAATATTAATACCTCACGGAATTGGCATAAGATGGAAATAAGGAAAGAAAATGGATGTGAGTCATATTTCTGAAGTTAGAACAGCAGAATGAATATTGAGTTGTTTTTCTTCATTCTGCTCAGACTCTCAATCATGTCCTCGCGTGTTCTTTCTTTCTTCTTTTTTTTTTTTTTTTTGAGACAGAGTCTTACTCTGTCGCCTAGGCTGGAGTGTGGTGGTGCTGTCTCAGCTCACTGCAACCTCCGCCTCCCGGGTTCAAGGGATTCTCGTGCCTCAGCCTCACGAGTTGCTGGAATTACAGGCGTCTGCCACCACACCTGGCTAATTTTGTAATTTTAGTAGAGATAGGGTTTCACCGTGTTGGCCAGGCTGGTCTCGAACTCCTGATCTCAGGTGATCCACCCAGCTCGCCTTGGCCTCCCAAAGTATTGGGATTACAGGCATGAGCCAGTGTGCCCGGCCCTTGTGTGTTCTTTCACATTTCTCTCTCCTAGGTAAAAATGCAGAAGAGCTCCTCAATCAGTCACGACTTGAGCTTTAAAAAGCACATTCTTTGCAGAGATGATCCACCTGCTTTAGTGGTGTCTGGCTGCTTTAACTAAAACAACTGCCACCTCTAAGTGCTAATTGTCATTTTAACTTGTTGGTGCGAGGCATGATTTCTCGGAATGGCACAGGACTCCAGCTGTCTGGCCCACTTGTGCATGGTACGGGTCTGAAGTTGTTACAGGAATGATCACGTTGGGTTGGGTGTGCCTGGGTTCCTATGCCCAGCAATTCCCAGTGCCAAAGTGGGTAGTATTTTGGGGGCTAAACAAATAATGAGTGGCTTGTCCCTTTCCTCAATTAATTTTCTCTGTCAACAACTATTAATCAACATCTGGGCTTTTAATCGGGGGTTCCTGGAACTGTCAGCATTCTGTGGAGTTTGTATATGTGCTTTTTTCTGGGGAAGGGATTCATAGCATTTGCCAGGTTTACAAAGGGGCCCATGGTAGACTGAGAATAGCACCCCCTGGAGAATCTTTGTGGACTGTATGCACAGCCCCGTGTCACCCAGGAAAGAGTAGAAGCCATGAATCGGTTTTGCTTCAAGTTGTTGCGGGTTTGTAGACAGGTTTGTACTCTATTGTAAATCTGGTGGTGAGGGGAGGAGCTGCTAGGTAATGGTTACTAATCATCCAGCACATGGTAGGTGTTACTAAGTTGTTGAGTGCTGCTAGATGGGTGCTTTAAGGCATCTGAAGGGCATGATGTGTGAAGAGTCAGCAGGAAAGGCCTCAGGAGGGGGCCGCATTCAGTCAGGAACTTAGGAATGTGAATAGGAGATCACAGGGCATTGCGGGGGCAGACATCAGTGTGAGCAGAACTTGGCGACCTGACAGTGAAGCCCCAGGTGTGCCTGGAGCCTCTGTCCTGTGGATTATCTGTGAAGGTCCTTCCTTACCACACATATCCTTCATATAGTGCTTTAAAAAGGGGGTCTTGGCCAGATGTAGTGGCTCACGCCTGTAATCCCAGCACTCTGGGAGCTGAGGCCGGTGGATCACCTGAGGTCAGGAGTTCAACACCAGCCCGGCCAACATGGTGAAACCCTGTCTCTACTAAAAATACAAAAATTAGCCAGGCGTGGTGGTTCGTGCCTTTAATCCCAGCTACTTGGGAGGCCGAAGCAGTAGAATTGCTTGAACCCAGGAGGTGGAGGTTGCTGTGAGTCAAGATCATGCCACTGCACTCCAGCCTGGGTGACAGAGTGAGACTCTTTCTCAAAAAAACCAACCCCACCAAAAAACCAGGGGTCTCCATCCCCCAGGCTGCAGAACACTGGGCTGCCTCCCTTCACCCGACGCCTGCCCCCCTGCCCTGTCCCAGTCCGTGGAAGAATTGTCTTCCACCAAACTGGTCCCTGGTGCCAAAAAGGTTGGGGACCACTGCTTTAAAACATCATATCCACTCTGTTTCTGGAGTAATTGCATTATTTCTTCTTGACCCATCCTGCTACTGTGGGGACTGTTGGCGGGTGGACTGAGTGAAAGAAGGGATAAGTTTATTTTGCCAGGGGAGTCTCGTTCCTGCTGCACGTTTTTTACCCTCAGGTGGAACTGCCACAGCTGGTATGTTCAGGGCCACATTTTTTTTTTTTTTTTTTGACCAGGTTTCGCCCTGTCACCCAGGCTGTAGTACAGTGGCACAATCTTGGCTCACGGCAACCTCTGCCACTCAGATTCAAGTGAGTCTCCTGCCTGCCTCAGCCTCTCGAGTAGTTGGGATTACAGGTGCCTGCCACCATGCCTGGCTAATTTTTGTATTTTTAGTAGAGAAGGGTTTCGCCATGTTGGCAGGCTGGCAAGGCCACATTTTAACTAGACTTGAGTACTTCTTGCATCCTTTCCCTTCGTGTATATCAACATTTCTCTGATGAAAACTTTTGCTCTGTGTAACATGCTTTCAGAAAGCAATTACTGCTTCTAAATGAATGCTAACATCACTGTCTAGAAAGGTGGCACAGCCTAGCAAATCTAATTACACTTTTTATCTCTTGCAGAACTCTTCCTCCAGCTGGAAGTAAGTACCACAGATCTCCTGGGTTTGCAGGCCCTTTCTGAGACTGGACTCTTGCAGTCCTGATCTGGTGGCTTTTCCTTCTATCACCAAGTAGATAGTTTGGAAGCCTTCACCACTGTTCTGTTTGACTAAAGGACATTTGGTCTCAGCTCAGACATCCTGTCTGGTCATTTGTTGTTGAGCGGCCCCTGCTTATCACAGGGGAATAAGGAATACTCACCCCTCACTGCTTATTGACTTTTATCCCGCATTAGAGCTGTTTGGAAGTCTCTGAGTTATAACGGCCTCATAGTTTGATATTGGTCCTTGAAGCAGTTCAATCTCTGAATCGGCTCAGCATTTCTGTTTTACAGCTGCAACTCTCTGGGCCAGTAAAAAAAAAGACAGATTTCTAATTTTTCCTTTCATTCTATGGACACCTGAGTGCTGATTCTGTGTCAGACTCTGTGCTGTGATCCAGAGATGAGGGCCTGTATCTTTAGTGATGTACTGCTCCCAGGGTGGCTAGCATGTGTGTGGGGGTTACTTTTGGAGAAAGTCGTGGTTTTTCGGAGCCACGTTATTGGAACCCACTTTCCTTAAATCAGTTTGATGCCCATAGTCACTCAGCTGGAAGGATCACGTGATCGAGCCTGAAGGTATACTCAAGTGAGGTACACACATCCCTAGCCCACCACAGGTCCCGATGTCACTCACCACAATGGTGAGATTTGAAAAGCAGAGGCATATACAACTTTTGTCTTAGCATAATATCAATATTTGTGTACTTTGGGGTTCAGACACTTACTAAATGATGTTCCATTCTTTTGTCTTGCTGTATCAAAAATAATAGTAACTTATGCTATCTAGCCTCAATATCTTGTGATTATTTTTTGAATATACACAATGTAGAATCTCCTATTTCCCTTTGAAGCTGTAACTTTATGAGTGATTATTTACTCCCTTTGAGAAATGTGTTTTAGTATAAAATATAGGATGTGGAAGAGAGAAAAATATCTGAGTAGCAAGTGAAGTATACTCAAAAATAAGCGAAAGTCATGTGGGTCTGATTGTACACATTCATTGGAGGGCTTGCTCTCAGACACGCCGTTACTGCAAGTGTGTGTGAGAGGGAAACTCTGTGTGTCATGTTTCTAGCAAAGGTGTTTTCTTTGCTGTTGAGGACAGGGCTAGACTTTGAGTTGGAGCCATGGCTTCCAGGGCCGTGTACTCCCAGCCTGTGTTTCTCTTTTGCTCAGACTGAACAAGTGGAACGAAATTACATTAAAGAAAAGAAGGCAGCAGTGAAAGAATTTGAAGACAAGAAGGTTGAGCTGAAAGAGAACCTGATTGCTGAGCTAGAAGAAAAGAAGAAGATGATTGAAAACGAAAAGCTGACAATGGAACTGACTGGAGGTAGGAAAGCCCTATGGGGTGGGATCCTGGGGGTCCTGAGCGGGGCTGTGAAGGGCTGTTCCAGTTACTTTTGTCTTACATCTCAAGAGCAGAGCAAGGTGGAGAGTGGGTTTTGACCTTGTAGATGAGAGTTCCTCCTCCACCTTCTGTTGGCTGTGTGACCTTGGTCAAGCTGCTTAACTTCTCTGAGTCTATTTTCTCCTCTGTGAAATGGAGCTGATCATACTCTCTCACAGGATTGTGGTTAGACATATGAGTGCCTAGTACAGTGTCCTGTGCATAACAGGTGTTCAATAGTTGCTAGACTTTTGATAGTACTGGCAAGCTCTGGCTTAGGCTCTACTTAATTCCTGGGTCCGCTGCCATTTGTATCTTGGTTATGTCCCCACATTGCTTACCCAGGTCCCCCGTGGTGATGGGAATCCCTCTGCTTTGTTTTTTTCCAGTCTGCCTTAATTACAGAAGAGGTATTATCTTCCTTTGACCTAGATGTAAGAACAAAAGCTTTTGGCTCTATCTTCTGTGCTATTAGATCTCTCCTGCCAGGTGTTACTGTGAACATTTCAGAAAGACTTGATATGATTCCAACAGGATAGCTAAACTGAACTATTTTCCCATGAGGGTAGGAAAGTTACATGAGACTCAGAGCCAATCCCTTTTTAACCTTCTAGGATTTAGTAATCCACATATGGGAACTCAGCAGGTTGTAGGCAGGTTTCAGGGAGAAACAATATGGGCCGACTCTTCTGTTGCCATATGTAGACTGATGATTCCTAGAAGGATATAGGGAATTGGCTTGAACTCGCTATTTTGGAACTTGGCAAATACTGCAAGGCAAGTCAGTGGTGAGTTTGTCACTTGGATATGGAGGTGGCATGCCTTTCTGTACATCCCCAAATTTAACTCTTACAATTCAGAAAGTGCTGGGGCTCTGGCGTGTCTGATTTTAGCAGGGTTCCATAGGAAATGCATGCAATGTTTTTGTGGACGTTCTCAGGGCTGACTTTGAAATCAAAAGTAGCCAGTTAAGATCTTTGTTCCCCTCTGTATATTCCTGGTGTTGTCAACCAGCTTGGCCTTCTGACTGACACAGACTTCTGGCTCCAATCCTCATGGTACACTTAAGAGAATGTGGTTGTGCCTGAGGTGGGGTCTGACTTTTGAAAAATCTCTCCTCTGTTAGCTTCCTTGTAGAAAGACTTGGCAAAAGAAGTGAGCTCCTTGAAGGCCTCTGAAAGCAGCTCAGAAATGTTTTTTTTTTGTGAGAATGGATGCCAAAACACAGCTTCAGGCAGTATAGTCTTATTCTTGTGGAAGTGCTTATTTAATTAGACCAGTAGCACCATGGTACCTTGTCTGGTACCAGTCTGCCTGCCGGCTTTTGGACCTGCACACCATTTCCTTTGATAGTGGCTGTGACTGGCATCGATGCCTCATCGCTGTCTGCTAAAGCCACCAGATGTTTGGGAGCCTTCATTAGGCTAGTGGGAAATATTATCCGTTTATAGCTGCTCCCTCTCCATCTGTGGGGAAGGGTATCATCACCTTACCTGTGATTTGGCATCCTAATTATTGACAAGCAATTGATATTGTTTGGCCAGGCAGTTTTACAGCCAGAATCTTAACTGGGACAGGAGGCATCCTCAGTGACTTGAGGCTGAGCCTGCCAAGGTAGAAAAGACAAATAAATGCAGGGAAATCATTTGTAACGCAATAAAACTGATTACAGAAGTGTTTAAAGCTAGCCATGGGCATTAAAGGTATGGATGTCCTTTCTCAAGCCATTTGGTACCCTTGGTATGGAAAGCACTGCCAAGGTAATGATGGAGTGTTGGAAGACAAGGCGCTGGAGCTAGAAGGGTAATTAGCGTCTCCACAGATGGTGCTGCTGTGGTGTTGGATTAAAGGCTTGATTTCATTCCTCTAATTGAGTGACTTAGTTCACCTTTGTGGATTGATGCCCAATATCATTGTTGCCCAGCTCTGCCCTGAAAAGATACTTTTTAAAGTCTCCGTTTTTGGTTCGACATGAACATCTCTTGAAAAGCAAAGTAGGATAAGAGGCTGATGAGAAGCTTGGTCCAAATAACCCACCGGAAACGGGTGTATTTGGCGACTTGCTCATTCCCACCCTGACTTAAAGCGTTTACAAACCTCCATAGGAATTGGCAAGAGGTACTGTTTACCGCCCAAATCTCTTGTGGAAAACTTAGGGAAACTCGGTTGTTCAGGCAGAAATGAGTGATTGTACATAGAGAAGCTAGGATGAATTATAGTCAGTGCAGCGCAGCTTCGATGTGTTAGGTCAATGGGGTCTTGATAAAATGCGGATTCTGTTTCAGGGGCTTTGGAGTGGAGGCTGAGATCATGCATTTCTTTCTTTTTTTTTTTAATTTAATTTTTTTTTTTTTTTGGGGACGAAGTCTCACTGTCGCCCAGGCTGGAGTGCGGTGGGGCAGTCTCAGCTCACTGCAACCTCCGCCTCCCGTATTCAAGTGATTCTCCTGCCTCAGCCTCCCAGGTAGCTGGGATTACAGGCATACACTACCATGCCTAGCTAATTTTTGTATTTTTAGTAGAGACAGGGTTTCACCATGTTGGCCAGCTGGTCTCGAACTCCTGACCTCAGGTGATCCACCCGCCTCAGCCCCCCGAAGTGCTGGGATTATAGGTATGAGCCACCGCGCCCAGCTGAGATCCTATATTTCTGACCACCTTCCCCAGGGGTCACTGCTCCTGCTGGCCAGAGCACACTTCAGTAGTGAGGTTATAGGTACACTTGCCTGAGGGTGGGATTTCTCTGAAGCAGAGGCCAAGACTACAAGTAATCCAAATATTCAGTGAGAACTTTATGAGCTTTAAAATGTGGGGAGCTTTACCATTTTTAATGTGTATTTCTTTCTCTTACTCTTCTCTCCTTTCTTCCTGTAGCTCACTACCTGCTACTTCCTTTTCTTTTGTAAGTTCTTGCTCGTCAGGGGCGTCTTCCAATCCTCAGGCTTCCACAGTGAAAGCCACCTGTGACCCTAGTAAAGACTGTTAGTTTCCTTTAGAAGATGGTGGGTTCACGAGTCATAACAATGTCAGAATAGAAGGCTGTTTCCCAAGCACTTACACTGATCCAAGCATTACATAAAGGTATTAGAGCTAACTTTGCAGGCTGATAGACCAGGGCTGAATCCTGGCACTGTCACAGATTCAATTCTGAGGTAGGATTTTCTCATTTGGCCAGGGGATGATAGAACCTTCTGCAGAGGGTAGCTCTGACGTGAGATGAGATAATGCCTGTAAGTTGCTTCAGAAAGTAGCTGGTTCACAGAGTCAACACTCAGGGATTGGGAAGTTGTAACCTCACTGAGTTCCTGCAGCTCCCTTTGACCTTGGGGGTATTGCTTCTGATTTTATAGATGGCAGAGGTGGCTCGGAGAAGTGGAGCCATTTGCTCACAGTCCCTCAGTGAGACAGATAGTGGTTAAGCCAGTGTGTGTCTGGCTCCAAGCATATTCTCTTCACCACCACTACTACTGACTCTCTGCAGATACCATAGATACATGTGGTGGCACTAAGACTCACAAAATTAGGCTAATGGGTAAAGTCTGTGTCTTCTTGGAAGCTATTTTCTGATAGAAAGCTGACATAGCTTCCTTGACTTCCCCCAAGGTTATGTGGTGTTGAGATGGAGGGCCCCTAAATAAAGTTAACGATTTGACAGGCTCGTTTTTGACTCATTGATATATTTAAAGACAGGGTTGGCCGGGCGCGGTGGCTGAAGCCTGTAATCCCAGCACTTTGGAAGTCCGAGACGGGTGGATCACGAGGTCAGGAGATCGAGACCATCCTGGCTAACACGGTGAAACCCCTTCTCTACTAAAAAAATACAAAAAACTAGCCGGGCGAGGTGGCAGGCGCCTGTAGTCCCAGCTACTCGGGAGGCTGAGGCAGGAGAATGGCCTAAACCTGGGAGGCGGAGACTGCAGTGAGCCGAGATTGCGCCACCGCACTCCAGCCTGGGTGACAGAGCGAGACTCCGTCTCAAAAAAAAAAAAAAAAAAAAAAAAGGGTCTCACTCCAGTTGCCAAGGGTGCAGTGGTGCCATCACGGCTCACTGCAGTTCAACTTCCTGGGCTCAGGTGATTCTCCTGCCTCAGCCTCCTGAATAGCTGGGATTACAGGCATGTGCCACCTTACCTGGCTCATTTTTGTGTATTATTTTTGAGATGGAGTCTCGCTCTGTCACCCAGGCTGGAGTGCAGTGGCGCGATCTCGGCTCACTGCAAGCTCTGCCTCCTGGGTTCGTGCCATTCTCCTGCGTCAGCCTCCCAAGTAGCTGGGACTACAGGCACCCGCCACCACGCCCGGCTAATTTTTTGTATATATATTTTTTTATTAGAGACAGAGTTTCATCGTGTTAACCAGGATGGTCTCGATCTCCTGACCTCATGATCTGCCAGCCTCAGCCTCCCAAAGTATTGGGATTACAGGCATGAGCCACCGCTCCCAGCCTTTCATTTTTGTATTTTTTGTAGAGACAAGGTTTTCCCATGTTGCCTAGGCTGATCTTGAATTCCTGGGCTCGAGCAGTCTGCCCGACTTGGTCTCCCAAAGTGCTGGGTTTACAGGCGTGAGCTACCACATCTGGCTTTTTTACTCATTTTAAAACCCTAAGATATGTGTGGTTGTACTACTATAGGAGCAGTAAAGTTCACATGTATGCAGTAGATGCTAATGAGTAGTGACTTGGGTGTCAAGACAAGGAGAAGAGGCCCCACACAAATATCTCGAGAGGGAGAATAGAAGAGGTGACCTGGATTTTGGGCGGAGTGGGCCTGTCCTCAAGATGTTCTTTCCTGGTGCTAGCATTGTGGAATCAGGTCTTTTAATGCGCTTGAGGGTGCAGAGAGGAAGGCTCGACTGGCTCGCTGTTTATTGCCTTCCCTTCATAATGGGCAACTTTGGCTTTAAGGAGATTGGTCCTTTATTCCTACTCTGATTTGGCCTCCAAAGACCTAACAATGATTCTTGTGGATTTTTTTTTTTTGTTTTTTGAGATGGAGTCTAGCTTTGTCGCCCAGGCTGAAGTGCAGTGGCGTGGTCTCGGTTCACCGCAACCTCCACCTCCCGGGTTCAAGTGATTCTTCTGCCTTAGCCTCCCAAGTAGCTGGGACTACAGGTGTGTGCCACCACGCCCGACTAATTTTTATACTTTTAGTAGAGATGGGGTTTCACCATGTTGGCCAGGCTGGTCTTGAACTCCTGACCTCAGGTGATCCGCCCGCCATGGCCTCCCAAAGTGCTGGAATTACAGATGTGAACCACCATGCCCAGCCCTAACATTCATTCATGTTCCCCTCCCCCACAAACCTTAGGCATTCTTCTGTTACCACTGCAGCATTAATTTGCATCAACGTTGATGGCACCCTCCATCCTGCTAGAGAAGGGCATGATGTGTGCTAGGATTGCTCTGGGCTGCTAGTCTAGCCTGTGGGTCCCTGCCCTGGTTTGGAGGTAATTGCCAATCTGCTACAATGTTTAATCTGCAGTGGATTTTCTTTCTGCCACTTGTATCCCATTTCTTTTAAAGAAAATTTCCTTTTAAATTTAAAGTACATTTAATTTTTTGAGATAGGGTCTTGCTCTGTCACCCAGGTTGGAGTGCAGTGGCATAGTCTTGTCTCACTGCAACCTCTGCCTCCTGTGCTCAAGTGATCCACCTCAGCCTCCCAAGTAGCTGGGACTAAAGGCACCTGCCACCTAGCCCAGCTAGTTTTTTTGTATTTTTCTGTAGAGATGGGGTTTTGCTCTGTTGCCCAGGCTGGTCTTGTACCCCTGGGCTCAAGCGATCCACCCTCCTTGGCTCCCCAAAGTGTTGGGATTACAGGCGTCAGCCATTGCACCCAGCCTTATATTCTTTTTTGTTTTTTTTTTTTTTGAGACGGAGTCTTGCTTTGTCGCTGAGGCTGGAGTGCGGTGGCACAATCTCGGCTCACTGCGAGCTCTGCCTCTCGGGTTCACGCCATTCTCCTGCCTCAGCCTCCCAAGTAGCTGAGACTACAGGCGCCCGCCACCATGCCTGACTAATTTTTGTATTTTTAGTAGAGACAGGGTTTTACGTTGTTAGCCAGAATGGTCTCGATCTCCTGACCTCATGATCCACCCGCCTTGGCATCCCAAAGTGCTGAGATTACAGGCGTGAGCCACCACACCTGGCTATATCCCGTTTTTTAAGGAAGCCCCTTTGAATTGCTGCAATTAATATTTTTTCCAATAGATAAATATGAGCTTGTTTTAATAGTTGAAGTATGTTGAATTGAAGCTTTTACTGCTGTTGTACACTGTAGGCGGGTATGCTGTTGGAAATGAATAAATAGGCCTAGAGAAGTGCAGAACAAAAGGCCAGCCAGTAAACTGGTAGTTGTATGTAAATTGCAGGTTATTTATCAGGAATATCTCTCCAGAGGGACTGTGCTGTAATGACTCTACCACCTAGCATTGCTTCAACCTGAGCTCCCATTTTTTAGATGTCAGAACCAGTGCTATCTGTGGTGAGGGGTGGGGTGGGGTGGGGGTGTGTCTGTATCTGTCAGGTTTCCTAGTGAGTAGAACAGGAGGATTTGCACTATTAAAGGTCATATTGCATGGTGGTTTGGAGAGGAGTTGTACGCCTAGTCTTGTTGCTTATTTGGTGTTTTCTCTCACATACACTCTCACAAGTCTGCTTTAAATGCTTGATGTTTAATTACATAAATAGCATCTCCACTGAAGCAAACCTGTGAGGAAACCTCTGGATCAGAGAGGGGTTCTAATTTCAGCCAGTTTGAGTTTTTTTGTGGTTGGTGCATGATGTCGGAGAGGAAGACTGACTGCATCCCTGCTCAGGTGTCACACTGGGGTTGTCACACTCCAGGGTCTGAACTTCAGTTCTGGAAGTTTGATTTTTGTCAGTGTAGCCAGATTGAGCGTCTTGGGACTCTTAGAGGCCAAACTCCTAGGAGATTGATGGTAAAACTCAGGATACCAGCTCGTTGCTTACAGTGAGAAATAGAACTTCCAGGCACACTCAGACCCAGGTTGTCAGGCTCCATCCTTCTATGAAGAATCCACTTTAGAAGCCAACTAGGCAAACCTGGCATTAGAGCAAGGTGACTTCAGTGGATAATCTTACTATGTCTTTTGGGGCTGTGATACATGTCGATCACGTCCTCAAATCATGTCTTCCACCTGGCCCATTGGCCAGGACTGCTCCCTTCTGTCTCCCCTTTCCCGGATGGAAATGGAGACGGAGACATGCTGGTAAGTTTTAGGGGCTTCTCCAGAGTCTCTTCCTTCTGCAAAGTAGTCTTTTGGATAAAATTAATCAGATTGTTGCTGTGACCAGGCTAATAAAATAGATTTTTTTTAACCATTTCATAAGAATTTGATTATATTTGTTGGTTTGTAAGTGATACATTATATTTGTTGGTTTGTAAGTTATGATTTTCAGAGTTCAGTTGCTGTGATTGGCCTTTACTTGGCTTACATCCATCATGCATTGTCCACCCTCCCCACTCCCCAGTCTTGGCAGCCTGCAGAGCAGAGCACACTCAGCCATTCTCTTTGGCAGACAGAACATTCCATAATGTTCTCGGGCTATGTGCTTTTTCTTTGGTGCTCTCTTGGGTTGGGTGAGCTCCCTTTACACTTTATTTTCCAAATTAGGTGTCAGTGTTGTACAGCCTCACAGTTGACGTCAGCTGCTTTCGACTATGTAACTTCTTTTCAGCTCTTTGTGCCTTGAATTTTAAAAAGGATCTTCGTATAGTTTTTTCCTGCCTGAAAATATAATAATAAAAACTAGCATTGATAGAACTCCCGTTATGCCAAGCACCGTGCTAAGACTTCACGTGTATCATCACATGTAACCTTCACAGCGCGCTGTGGGGGAGGCATTATTGATACTTCTGTTCTCTAGACGAGGACACTTGAGACATACAGCACTTACAAAACTGTGTTAGGCCACACAGCTGTTGCAGGGATTCAGACGCACATTTATGTGACACTCCAGGTCTTAACCATGGTGCTGTGTCACTGGCCAGTAACTAACTGGAGAAGGGTGGCACCTCAGCATAGGGTAGGAGATTTTTTTAGGGAGAAGCCTTCCCCACTTATTTCTGGTGCTGTGTGTGTGTGTGTGTGTGTGTGTGTGTGTGTGTGTTTATACTTCCAAGTACACTTATAAATATTCATTAATTAGGTCTTTGGTTCTTATTTTACCTCTATTCCATTCATAGAAAAAAAAATTAATACTGCCCAGCCCATTTCTCTGAAGAGCAACATGCAGAAGCCTTTTTTTTTTTTTTTTTTAAATTTTTTGTGGCACATGTATGACATATTCTAAGATCCTGCACACTGCTTGGTAGAATTCGCTGAAGCCGCCCTGCCTGCTCTGCTTATTGTGTGCATAATCACAAATTAACCTTGTCCCATGATCAGGCTTGACCTCTTCTACCCATTCTGCGCAAAACATTATGCACCCCTACTGGGCCAGCCTCTTGCTAGGTGTTGGGGTGAAATTCAGACATCCAAAGGGGGTAGGTAATGACCTCTACACAGTGGCACTTGGTCTACTTGAGGTTTGTATAGATGCTCTGGTTACTTGGAGGATGGAATGAGTCTCTGCCTTTGAAAGCTGTCACAGAAGGGAGAGTATTGAACTGACTCTCAAGGGGTATTATGTAGGAGTTTGCTGGGCAGAAAAGAGGAGGGTAGGCAGAGGACAGCCATGCAAATACTTGAAGGCATAAAGTCTGGTGCCCTTGGGTAACAGGATAGCTAAAGGCTTGCACACAGTGTAAGCGTGAATGAAGAAGAAGGGAGGAAGACCAGAAATGAGGCCTGGCTTTTATCCTGTGGAGAGTGGTGAGCCACTGAAATATTTAGTAAGAAGATGGCCGGGTGCAGTGACTCACGCCTGTAATCCCAGCACTTTGGGAGGCTGAGGAGGGCGGATCACTTGAGGTCAGGAGTTTGAGACCAGCCTGATCAACATGGTGAAACCCCATCTCTACTAAAAATACAAAAAATTAGTTGGGTGTGGTGGCGCACGCCTGTAGTCCCAGCTACTTGGGAGGCTGAGGCATGAGACTCTTTGAACCTGGGAGGCGAAGGTTGCAGTGAATGAACATCGTGCCACTGCACTCCAGCCTGGGTGACAGAGTGAGGCCCTGTCTAAAAAAAAATCAAAAAAGAAATGTTTAGTAACGAGAGTGATATGCAAAACGATCTGATTTGTGTCCCAGGAAGATCACTTTGAGGGAGGGGAGGATGGACAGGACATGGGAAAGAACACTGAAGGCCATGGAGGTAATCAGTGGAAGGATGAAGGCATGAAGGGGAGGCAGAACCAACATAGCTGGTGAACCTCATGCCTGGGTGAAGGAAGACAAGTCGCAGATGACAGATTTGTTCTTGCATGGAAGAAGGGTTAGATTGGATGCCCCTGAGACACAGGAAAAGAGGCAACCTTGGGAGGGGAAATGGGGAGAACTGAGTTCGTGTGGGGCCTGGAGAATATGTGGTATCAGGTATCTATTGCCATTCAGAGGGATGTGTGGAGCTGGAATTGGTGATTGCAGATTGGTTGGGATACAGTCTGAAAGGAACTGACTGGACCCCAAAGATCACTGGTATTCAGGGAGCAGACCAGTGAAAAAGGACCCTGAGGAGGCAGGTTCACCTCCTTGTGCACCATGGCTTGGGAGGAGCGATTCGAAGGCGTGGGGAGTCAGCAGCAGTGTGAGACCACAGAGAGGAGTGCAGAAGGGAAAGAGGCTTTTATTGTGAGCCCTCATTGTGTCTTCTTGATAGTCAATAGTTACAAAAGGTTATAAAAGAAAAAAGTCTGAGTCTATAAATGAAAACTTCATATAAAAATGTTGGCACTGAGGCCAGTGGCCTCTAAAAGAGCTTTTTATACCCGTGGACTTCGGCACACCCACCCTCCGTGGGAACTGCAGAAATTAGCTGAGATGACCTTCAGGTTCCTTCCTATCTCGAGAGCCTGCGCCTCTGGGCTTCTTAATTTGAGGGAGAGGAGGAATATGCCCTAGGATATGAGGGTGCTGGAGAGATGCCCACAGTGGCTGTAATGCTTGACAGCAGGGCTGCATTTCTGAGAGGGGTGTGCACTTAGGGCAGCTGGTCTGAATTTTCCAAGCATGAACACTTCCTAAAATCTAATGGAGTGTCTGGCTATAACCATGTGTAGAACAAACATCCCCAGTAAAACAGTTCTGACTGGGTGGCTAGGGGGCAGATATTCTTACACTATAGAAATTCTTACTAACTTCAAGTGGGAGTTGGATAGATTTAACCATTCCATTCTTGCCACAGATTCCATGGAGGTGAAACCTATCATGACCAGAAAGTTGCGGAGGCGACCGAATGATCCCGTCCCCATCCCAGACAAGAGGAGGAAACCTGCTCCAGATATCCATTTACATCAAGCTGTAACTGCCTTTCTTTCTTAAGACTGTGGAATCCTGTGTTGATCCATTTGCTAGGGTATACATGGCCGTTGTCCTACAGAAATAGTAATATTTAATTGGAAAACGTGGAAAATGTTTGTCCAGGGGTTAGGGGTTGCTCTTTTTGTGGGAGTCCTCATTTGCTACTGCTTTTGATGGGAGAGATGTATAGAGAGTCGTGATTTGGAAAGGTGCTTTGCGTGCCAAGTTCAGCCTGGCTTTAATGCTAACGTCCAGATTCAGGGGCATCTGAAAACCTGATGTGCCTTAATTTTTTCACCTGTAATTTTCCACCTTCCAACCGTAAAATGAAGGCAGTAATATCTACCTCTAGGTACCTCCTCTGTTATCTATGTCCGTAATATAGTGGATTGCAAACTGTTTTTAAATTAAAGCAAATGAGGTTTCAGTCAGACATACAGCAGCCCTTTCATCATAAAAATGGTAACGGAAACAGGAAAGATGGAGAAGTGTTGTTTCTGTTCCTTTCGAGGAGATGGTAAATAGCTCTCTGCCCAGAATGGCGTAGTCATTTGTGTGCCGTCAGGAAAGGACATCACTTCAGGTCGCTTCGCCTTCACCACAGGATTTCAGTTGCTGAGGGAAGATTAGCCTTACCTTGGGTGTGTGTGTTTGTGCGAGTCTTTAGATCTTTGGAACAAAAGCGCTTGATATATTCATGATGAAATTCTTATTTTTACTGTCTCCTGTGCTGTATTATTGTAGATGCCTAATGAAGCTCATTCCACCTTCTCATCCTAGCAGTGGGGGATGTGAATTCTTTTATGTATTCAAGTACCATGACATTTAGTAGGAGAATCATAAATTTCTAAGCAGCAAACTGTTACTGTAGAAACATCATTTAACAAAATCACACTTTGTAAATTCTAAAATACTGGTACCATTTTGTTGATTACTCTTTGCTTGGAAACTGTACTTTTCACACAGAGTCCTTTAACTCTCAACACCCCAGCTAAACTATTTGTTAACAGATGAACAGATCATGGAGGATCTGAGAACATTAAATAAGGTACAGTTTGGCTTTTTTGATTTATTTGAAAACTCAGGCTTATGTGGTTTTCTGCTTTCCTTTGTTAACATGTTACTTGTTAAATCATTGTGATACCTTTGACACCTGAAGTTGCATCTGAAATGATTTTCTCTAAGATTTTTTGTTGTTATTCTTCCTACAGCTTAAGTCACCCAAGAGACCAGGTGAGTGCATGATGTGTTGGCATTTGTGCAATCTTTTTATCATGTTGTTGGAAAAGCATGTGAATACCTGTCAGGAAATTGTTGCAATTTTCAAAAATGAAATGTTTATCATTTGCCTAAGAGTAGACATCACGAAAACTGAAGGGGACCTTAACTACACCCCTCCCTGATTTCTTTTTTTTTTTCCTAACCTCCGCTTTGTTATTTTTATTTTTTTCTTAGGGTTTATTGTAAAAGAGACATTTGATTGGCTGGTAAAGGTTTCCTTCTGTGTAGGCATCAGGCATAAGATTTAAGTACACATCCATTTTTGAAAATGAAACCAGGATTTTAAGTATTACTGGCTTTCTAAAGCCAAGTCCTAGGCAGTTCTGCTCCAGTGGCTTTTCATGGCCTGACTCTGGTAAGGCATTCGAAGGCTGCTCTGACTCGCAGTTCATAGAAGAGACCAACCAGCTCAGTATTCATAGTTGTTCCTTCCAGAACAGCACTTGAGATCATCAGTGCTAGTTGCCAACTAGAATGCTGAATTGGTGACATCTTTTTTTGTTTAAAGCACCGTGATTACTCACACATCCCTCTACTTCCTGAGTCTTGTGGAAGAAAAACAAGAGTCTTCTTTTTCTGGATAATGTCTTCCTGGGGGCCTCTGCGGTCCACAGAGACGTCCTGACCTTCTGAGGCATGCATGATGGGGAGGGGGTGAGGGAGTTGTGTGAGTGTGTAAATTTAGTAGTTCTTGAAATGATTTCTGTTTTGGATTACGGAGTCTCACTCTGTCACCAGGCTGGAGTGCAGTGGCATGATCTCTGCTTACTGCAACTTCCGACTTCCAGGTTCAAGTGATTCTCCTGCCTCAGCCTCCCGAGTAGCTGGGACTACAGGCACGCGCCACCATGCCTGGCTGATTTTTGTGTTTTTACTAGAGACAGGTTTCACCATGTTGGCCAGGATAGTCTCATCTGTTGACCTCGTGGTCCACCTACCTCGGCCTCCCAAAGTGCTGGGATTATGGGCGTGCGCCACTGCACCCTGCTGAAAATGATTGTATTTTTAAGAGATTTTCATAATACTTGCCCTTTGATCACCAGGGCTTTAGTCCTACTCTAAGTGATCTTATAGATTTGCACATTTGACCTTAATCTTTCTGAAGCCCAGGTGTCTCTTCCATTTGATGAGGTTAATCTGTGCCTTGCCTACTTCCCAGGGTTGCTTTGATGATCAAGTTTAGATGGAATATACAAGAATTTTGCTGAATTCCTATGCATTATTACTGTAAGGGCTCAATGATGATTATTACCACATTCTGATAGTGTTTCAATTAAAGCATGTTAACTGGTAGACTCGCATGTGTTGGTTACATTCTTAGTCATGTAAGTGTTGGTTTCCTCCAGCATCTCCATCCTCTCCTGAGCACTTGCCTGCGACACCCGCGGAATCTCCAGCCCAGAGGTTTGAAGCTCGGATAGAAGATGGCAAACTGTACTATGACAAAAGATGGTATGTTATAGGAAAACCTGGACTACTTGTAAAAGTCTCATACGAACCACTTGGAAAGAGGGCTAGGGCTATTGTAGTTATTTCAGAGCATGGCTGCTGTTAAACTTACATAGTACTAAAAGTAGAAACCCATTAAAAAATGTATTACCAGTCATTTAACCAATACTTCTGGTAGATCTTTGAAAGCAGTGTTTCCCAAAACCATGTTCTGCTCCCCTTCCTTCTCCATTCTGCTGTCTCTGTACTAGAATTTGCAGGCTGCTGTCTTGTATGGTGCCCCTGCCAACTGGGGCTGGGGTATATGTCCCCCTGTGACCCCTCTTAACTCTGCCCCTGTGTGCTAAAGTTAGTAGGTGCTCTTCAGATTAAAGGATTTTGTGGTCATATCGGTTTGGGGGATGATCATGTTAATTAAGATAAGTGGGTTTCTCCCTTGTAGCACCCTTTGGGTCCTGTGATATGCTAATGTACACTGTGAATTTCTAAGATGTTATTAGATGTGTTTTGATGCCACATACCCTTTTTTCTTACATGATCCTGCTGCAGAAGTGATCAAGGATACTTGCTTGGGGGAGCTGTATCCTAAAACATTCCTAGTTTGTTTTTTTGTTTTTTGAGATGGAGTCTTGCTCTGTCGCTAGGCTGGAGTGCAGTGGTGTGATCTCAGCTCACTGCAACCTCCGCCTTCCCTGTTCAAGCGATTCTCCTGCCTCAACCTCCCGAGTAGCTGGGATTGCAGGCACCCGCCACCACGCCCAGCTAATTTTTGTATTTTTAGTAGAGACGAGGTTTCACCATGTTGGCCGGGTTGGTCTCGAACTCCTGACCTCACATGATCTGACTGCCTCGGCCTCCCAAAGTGCTGGGATTACAGGCATAAGCCACCGTGTCCTGCTGCATTCCTAGTTTACACTGAAGACTCTTTGAAACCTTCAGACCACCTAGCATTTTTCATTGGAAAGGTAATGGCAAAACAGTATGGAAGAACCTTGAAAGCTCATACTTTTGTTTATTCAACAAACATTTCTTCTGTATTAACACTTTCTGCTAGGTATGAAATGGATACTGCCATCATTTCTCAGGTCTTTTCATTCTGCTATATTTCTTTTTATTCTTTGTCCATATGCAGGCATACTCTCTATTCATTTTAAGTCATAGTGGACATATGGTTTGCTTTGCCTTTCCGTTTGGTTTTATACTGAGAATGTTTTTCTGGGTTACTATAAGGTGTCTGTAATTATCATTTATAATGGCTGTATAATGACCCTTTGAGTTTCAGTATCTAACCAAAACTTCCAAAATTGGGGTAATATTTATTTTGAATTCTTAAAAAAACCCAGCATTGTATTAGGTTGGTTACTTGATAACATTGTACTTGTCAAAAATGCTTCGGGTTCTTGTCATGCCTGAAAGAAACCATTTCCACCTACTAAGTTGCAGTGAGTTAATTACCCAGTAGATGCTGGAGGCTCACTTTATCGCTAAGGCTGGTCTTAATGACTTCTTCCCCTCTGATTTGGTTTTCTTTGGCCTTCTTCAGAAAGGTCGGTTTGCGTTGTATCTTAACATTATGTCTCAGAACACATCGCCACTAGGTGGCAGGCTCTAACAGCTTAACACCAAGAAGGGCAAAATGAGATGAAAAATGTTTCTAATAATGAAAACCAAATAACCTTTAAAGATCAAGCCCACACATAAGAACCATCTTTGAAAATGATGAGATTTATCACTAACATTTTTACGGATCTATGAGTCTTAAAGCCATGTGATATTTCCAGTCATGTTCATTTTGTTAATTGTGTTGCTTTGAATCTTCCTCCTTCTAAGCTTAATCCTCAGACTTGATGAGACATGTCTTGAGGGTGAAAATGCAGTAAAATAAAATTCTTGTTTTTTTAAAGAAAGGATCCACAGTGTCCGGTGTTTCCTAATGTAAACAAAATGGTCAGATTTGATGTGTTAGAACTAAGCATTTTGGAGGAATTTTCACCATCTTTCTTACATCAGCAGCAGCAACGTAGAAAATAATGTCACTGGATGCATTTTACTTCTTCAGTGAAATTGAAATTGCTTATTCTCTTGTTAAATATACTGTGAGAGTGTTGTTTTCTTCTCTATTCCGTATACTTTTCATTTTTGGCCTTGGCAGTCAGAGATCATAATGCAGTTGTTGAAGGTGGGTCTCTCTCTTCCCCAGTGACAATTGAAGAGTGTTCCTGGGAATACTGGCTGAGTTGCTCACTGGTGCAGAGCCAGCCTCTCCCATCTCACCAGACTCATGTTTGGCTTTTGTATCAGTTTGGAGGTTTTGTTTTTCTCTCTTCGGCAGACGTGGCCTGTGGCTGAGAGATCAGCTACGTTGCTTTATGCTCTTTCCAGGCGTGTAGAGTATTTTGGTGCAGCCATATTTTTGGCAGAAGATGTCTTGCTGAGTTTTAAATTACTTCAGCAAAACAAATGGGATTCAGGCATCGCATCTTGGTGTGAATACTTGCCAAGCTCCCTTTCATTTTGAAAGATAAGGATTTTCCCTTTGCCTTGGTCTTATACTGCTTTTAAGGCATTCTATATCATGCTATGTAAGTTTCGCTCACATTTTGATTTGGACTAATGACCTCTCAAAAAATACTGTGAAAAGTAAGTATTTGAAAATAACTAATTGATGGTACGGGTGGACTTCTGTTTTTCTCTCCTCATTTAAATCAGGGGCTGCCTGTGAGTCAGAAATGAAGCCACCCGCTTGCCCAAGTGCATTTTCCCCTCCAGCCTTCGGTTGACACAAAAGACTTAACAGTGAATATTTAATAGAAGAATTGGGACTCCTTGAGGTTCTGTAACATGGACTCACTTATTGGGGAAATAAAGTGTTAACACCAGGATTTCTCAGTAGGATAGAAAATTAAATTATTTTTCCTACCTCCTTGCCCCACTTTTGTGCCCACCTTCTTAAGAAATTGCTTTTCGAAAATAGTACAGTAGTGGTAATTTCTAGTTTTGTTGCGTTTAATAGTAGTGGTTCAAAGCTTTAAGAACTTAATTGTAGAGATTCCCAGGTCAGAATTTCCATTAGTAACAAAGTAATAAAGTCAGTTTGACATTTGGGGCTTATTCTTTGAGGCTATTTAAATATCTTTTTTCAGCAGCTGAGTTGCAGCTTGTAAAACAGGTTAATTGGCCAAAAAAAAAAAAATGCACATTTTACTACCCTATTGATGTTGCGTCACAGCACATTTTATATCTAAACGTATTTTAAATTTCTTCCCCCCTTTGATTTTCGTTAGAAATGAAAAGTAAATTTGTATGTTAAGGTTGTCACGTACTTTTTGGTTTCATCTTTAAAACCCCCCCGCATGAACACTTTATTTTTTATTTTTTTGAGACAGGGTCTCACTGTCCCCCAGGCTGGCGTGCAGTGGTGTGATTATAGCTCACTGGAGCCTTGATCCCCCTGGCTCAAGCGATCTTCCTGCTTTGGCCTCCCGAGTAGCTGGGACTACAGTCCTCCATTACCATGCCTGGCTAATATTTTTTTGATTTTTAGTAGAGATGAGGTCTTGCTATGTTGCCCAGGCTATCCTCAAACTCCTGAGCTGAAGTGATCCTCCTGCCTCAGCCTTCCAAAGTGCTGGGATTACAGGTATGAGCCCTGCACCCTTTAATATCTAAGGACTTTTCAGAGAATTCAAATAATCTAATAGATTTGATATCTAGGGATAGTGGTTCCCCAAGACATCGTGTAGTGCATGAGGATCCCTTGAAGGTCACAGAGACTGATTCAGCGGGGACCTGGGGATCAGTTGGTTTGGAAGTTGGCTGCTTTGGGAAGCATGTTGGCCACCTCTACTTTGGAGCAAATGGGGACCAATGGTGGACATTCAGGCCACCACTGTTCAGTGATTCCAGAGGAGGCGGATCTGGGAGGTGGCCACGTTCCCAAGTTCCAGACCACTTCTCAGAGGTAATAGACCAGCTTGCATCATTTACTCCGGGTGTTCACTTTTAAGTCAGTTAAATGTGTTGGGTTTGGGTTCAAGGTACAACTGAAGGAAAATACAATGCATCTCATGAGAATTGTTGGACTAGCCTTCCAGAGTCAGCTCTTTACTTCAAAAGGTCTCTGTGAGGATATGATACACAGATACACATGTAACATGTATATGTGTTTTTTTTTTTTTTTTTGGAGACAGAGTCTCGCTCTGTCGCCTAGGCTGGAGTACAGTGGTGCAATCTTGGCTCACTGCAGACTCCGCCTCCCGGGTTCAAGTGATTCTTACCTCAGCTTCCGAAGTAGCTGGGACTACAGGCACACGCCACTATGCCCGGCTAATTTTTTGTATTTTACTTATTTATTTATATTTTTTTGAGACAGTCTTGCTCTGTCGTCAAGCTGGAGTGCAGTGGTGCTATCTCACTGCAACCTCCACCTCCCGGGTTCAAGCTGTTCTCTCCCTCAGCCTCCCAAGTAGCTGGGACTACAGGTGCGTGCCACCATGCCCAGCTAATTTTTGTATTTTTAGTAGAGACGGGGTTTCACCATGTTTGCCAGGATGGTCTAGATCTCTTGGCCTCATCATCTGCCCGCCTCGGCCTCCCAAAGTGCTGGGATTACAGGCGTAAGCTACCGCACCCGGCCAATTTTTTATATTTTAGTAGAGATGGGGTTTCACCTTATTGCCCAGGCTGGTGTCGAACCCCTGAGCTCAGGCAATCTGCCCACCTCGGCCTCCCAAAGTGCTAGGATTACAAGTGTGAGCCACCATATGAACCACCATACCTGGCCAGATTTTTTTTTTTTTTAAGACAAAGTCTCGTTCTTTCACCCAGGCTGGAATGCAGTGGCATGATCTCAGTTCACTGCAGTCCCTGCCTCCTGGGTTCATGCAATTTTTGTGCTTCAGCCTCCCAAGTACCTGGGATTACAGGCACCCACACTGTGCTGGCTAATTTTTGTAATTTTAGTAGAGACGAGGGTTTCACCATGTTGGTCAGGCTGGTCTTGAACTCCTGACCTCAAGTGATCCACCCACCTCGGCCTCCCAAAGTGCTGGGATTACAGGCATGAGCCACTGCACCCAGCTGTAACGTGTATGTTTTATCATAAACACAGGAACATAGTGGACATAGTTTTGTTTTTTGTTAGCAGCATATTGAGCATGTTTCCGCACTTGTAATATTCTACACCACATCCATGACCTTTCTTTATTAAAGTGTTTAGAAAGTTGTATCAGAATGACTTGAGGGTAGTTACATTTTGTTTTGTGTCTTTATCTCTTTAATAACTTCTGGTCCCTTTAGAATAACTGTGAGTATTCTCCCTCTGTATTTTTATTTTAACCATTACTCAAGACATGACTATTTAGATAGGAGAGCAAACTCAGATGTGAGAGAGAAATCAGGGGAAGTGTTAGAGTGTTAGTATGAACTTAGCTTTTTCTTAGGCATTGTACAGTTCGGACCTTGATAGTACATGTTTAGCATAATGAGGGTCCCCTGCCAGTTTACCAACTAATATAGAGCCGAAAGCAACTTTAAAACTTGCATTTAAACCATTCTTGCTGTTCTAATTGAATTTAAAATTCTTTTTTTTTTTTTATCTTTTTTTTTTTTGAACAGAGTCTCACTCTGTCGCCCAGGCGCTGGAGTGCAGTGGCCGGATCTCAGCTCACTGCAGCTCCGCCTCCCGGGTTCATGCCATTCTCCTGCCTCAGCCTCCCGAGTAGCTGGGACTACAGGCACCCGCCACCTCCGCCAGGCTAGTTTTTTTTTTGTATTTTAGTAGAGACGGGGTTCACCGTGTTAGCTAGCCAGGATGGTCTCGATCTCCGACCTCGTGATCCGCGCCGTCTCGGCCTCCTAAAGTGCTGGGATCACAGGCTTGAGCCACTGCACCCGGCCCTCTTTTTTTTTAAGATGGAGTCTTGCTCTGTTGCTCAGGCTGGAGTGCAGTGGTGTGATCTTGGCTCACTGCAACCTCTGCCTCCCGGGGTCAAGCGATTCTCCTGCCTCAGGCTCCTGAGTAGCTGGGATTACAAGTGCCTGCCACCACGCCTGGCTAATTTTCATGTTTTTAGTAGAGATGGGGTTTCACCATGTTGGCCAGGCTGGTCTTGAACTCCAGATGTCCGGTGATCTGCTCGCCTCAGCCTCCCAAAGTGCTGGGATTAAAGGCATGAGCCACTGTGCCTGGCCTAAAATTCTGTTTCTTTTAACAGTATTTTCAGAAAGTACATTGACCTGAAAACCTGAGTTTTCAGTTCATAAGTAGCAGGTTAAAGAGAATTGAGACCCTAGACTGGAAAAAGTTCATTATGGGAGTGAAGTGCATCCTGTACTGTGATGTCTTGGCAGTAGGTTATTTTGTTATACCAGCAAAACAGAATAAGCAATCATGCTTTGCTGGGAGATGCGTTTTGCTGAATTTACACGAGTTTATGGGTCTGGTTAGCCAGATCTTTGCAGCCAAAATGAACCAAAGTTTATGTTATTAACCGATGTGGGGCTGGCCCAGGCGGGAGTTGCTAGCTGCAGCTCCGCTAATATTTCCAAGTCTTGTAATCCAGCAGGGGCTCCTTCATCCTGTGGCAGCTGCTGTTGTCCATCTGGGCTTTGGCCCCCAGCAGCTTCACTTTCATCCTTGACCTTGTCCCTGAACATGTAGAAATAAGAAGTGGCCCTACGCTATAGGTCGACAGTAGATGCAGGAGTTGAAAGGGGAGTGTTTGTCTTATCTACGTTATTCAAAGCAGCTTTCCCAAATGTCCAAATTAAATACCCTTTGGTATAGACACTTGGAACTTTGCCTGATTAGCTCATACCAGGTGTGGTTATTTAATGTTCTTTATCCCCAGTGTATTTGAAGCTCTGTGATAGTGGAGACCTTGTGGCTTTTCTCACTGTCTGTCCCCAACCACCAGCATAGTCAGTGGTACACAGTAAGTGCTTAATGAGTATTTTTGAATGAGTGACTAAAGGGTTGAAGTCAGCCTTCCTTCTTGTTGGTGACTGACTTGGACAAATAGAAAATAAATAACAGTTGCTTAAGCCTATTTATTTGTTTTGTCTATCAAGCCTTCTTCAGTGTCCTGGGGTGGGGCCAGAAAGAGGGAACAGAGTTTTATTTAAAATTTTAATTTACTTTTGTACTGGGTCATATAGTCCAAAAAAAGGGAAAAATATATAGTTTTCCAACCCCTTTCCTCAGCCTCTTTTTTCCCCTCCATAGAGGGACCAAGGAGTGTAAGCTGTAGATCCCAAAGAAGATTAGGTGGTCTTCTCATCTAAGGATGGAAGCCTTTAAATTAACCTTCATTGGAAGTCCAGGCTAGTCCTCAAATGTAAATTATTAAGATTTCTTTAATTATAATTTTTGTTGTGATGGTGTTTTCATTTTGTTTGGCTTTCACTTTCTCTCTCTGTCCTTCCCTTTTTAAAAATATGTGCCTTGTTTTTGTCAGGTACCACAAGAGCCAGGCCATCTATCTGGAGTCAAAGGACAACCAGAAACTGAGCTGCGTGATCAGTTCTGTAGGAGCCAATGAGGTGGGAACCACACTTCCTCACCTTTAGGAAAGCAAAACGTGTACTGTGAAGTGTTGATAGGACAAACCTGAAATGAAAGTGCCACCAAGGAAGTACAGTGGGGTCACGTCTTCTATGTGGGTTAGATTCTAAAGTCAGGCAGAAATAAAGTCAGGCAGAAATTGCACATTGTCAAAATCATCCTTGAAAAGCCCTTACATTTGCTTGACTACAATGTATGCAGATTTGTCTATTCGATAGGATGTTTGTGAACTCCCTGTACAGCCACTGATTTGGCAGCCACAGAGCTAGATTCCAGGAAAGAACAAAAAGCAAGTTGGTGTCTGTACATTCAACTCCTGCTTCTTTATTTTAATTTTTGTTGTTTTTGAGGCAGAGTCTCGTTCTGTTGCCCAGGCTGGAGTACAGTGGCGCTATCTTGGCTCACTGCAACCTCCACCTCCCAGGTTCAAGTGATTCTCCTGCCTCAGCCTCCTGAGTAGCTGGGATTACAGGCACCCACCACCGTGCCCGGCTAACTTGTATTTTTTTTGAAGTGGAGATGGGGTTTCACTGTGTTGGTCAGGCTGGTCTTGAACCCCTGACCTTGTGATCCACCCGGCTCAGCCTCCCAAAGTGCTGGGATTACAGGTGTGAGCCACCGTGCCCAGCCAACTCCTGCTGCTTTTTAAGGTAACCATCTACTGAGAATGGAGCTTGCCTGTGGAGCATACTCCATCTTGGTTTTGTTTTGTTAGAACTTTCACACATACCAGTAGATTTGTTTCTTGCTGTGAGGATTAAGTGAGGCCCTGGCACAGCGTCTGGCACCCAGTAAGTGCTCACTAAATGAGTACTGACCTGAAATGACCCACACGCCACTTGCCTGCCATCTTTCCTAGCTGAGATGTCCTATTGTGCCTCAAAACAAGTTGCCAGGCTCATGCCCTTGGTTTTTGGTCTCCTCGAGACACTCCTGCAGGATGGGGTCTGGTTTTAAAGTCAACTCAGAGGGTTACACCTGAGGATGATGTGACTGCCCTCTGAGTTCTCCAAGTGGTCCTTCATGAGGAGTATGTCTGCAATGTGTAACTTATATTGTTAGTTAAAAAAAGTTAAAAACTTTAATAGCTGGATTGGCTTGATCTTTTATCAGTCCACAAATGTCTGCAAAGAAATTGATTTTTATGTGTCTACCCTCTGTAACTTATTTGTGCCAGTGCACAGTAAATCTAGTGAAACTGGATTATGAAATAACTTAAGCCTCTACTATTCTTCCAGCTTCCTGAATTGAAAATGCCCTGAAATGTGACTAGTTTACAAAATGATTGTTTACTTAGAAGTTAGGGAGAGCCTTCTAGATAAATGAATGCCATTCTTCTCTGGGCTGAGGATCTGTGTGAGTTCCCTCAAGCCAAGTCAGAACCAGAACAGGGAAGCTAATAGAGAGACCTGTTCCTCAGCCAAGAGGTGTCACGATTTCATGATAAGCATTTGCTCCTGGCTGGCTGGGTTGTTCTGCAAGCCCCTGTGGCCTTCTAGTACCTGACCCTAACTTCAGAACCAGTGCATTATTCTCCTCTGTGATACCTCAAGATTTTTCAGAAAAATAGAAATGCAAGTTAGATTGTTTTTCTCTCTCTCTGCCGAATATTGTCACGTCTTGACATAATAGAGTGTCAGTGAGATCTGACAAAGAAATGGTGACACTGAAACATGTCTCCTGGAAGGAAGAAGCTTCAGTGCACTGAAGATATGCAACTGGCAATGGCGAAACCGTTCTCATTTCTTGGAAGTGTTCCAGCTCATTTTTCAGATTACATTCTGGGTGATATTGGAGCTATTTGGCTTTAGCATAGCTCGACTCCAAGCAGGTTTGGTGGGTAGCTCTTGAGTGTGTTGATGACTCCCTGACTTAGCTTTTCTTGGGATCAGTTTTTGGTTTAAAATGATTCTGCAAGGTCCCTTGGAGGCCTAGTTTCATGTGAGGTCTTTAACTTTTTAAATTTTTAAGCCAGTGCATTTGACTTTAAAGTCTCTACTGCTCAATAATCACATTAAAGAAATTGAGATGAAACTGAGAATAAGCTTTTTTAAAACCTGAAAGTTGAGTCCAGGAAGGAGGAGATAAATCTGTAAACTTGTATCTTTGGGTGAGATGCAGACCTTTCAAAAAACTGTGCTTTTGGCTCCATTTAATTGCATGTTACAGAAAAACAGGCAAGAAGAAGCCAGAGACTGCTTTGGTAGAGAAGAGCCAGGGGCTTTGATGTCAGACATCAGAATTCACATCGTGATAAGTGACTCAGCCTTGCTGAGCTTTGGTTTCCTCTTCTTTAAAATGGGGCCAATGATAGTAGTTATTTCATAGGGTGTCTTGCGGGTGAAAAAGCTCAGCCTTATCAGCACAGTGTCTGGCACACAGAGCTCAGTAACCCTGGCTCAGGGGGTCAGGTGACTGGCAGCAGCTCCCCTTCTCACCCATGGCTTTAGGATGCCCCTTATTGAGTGCACTTGTCAGCCCTGGCAGTCCCCCTGTTGCAAGAGTTCATTCTCAGTTCAATGGAAGAATGCATCTGCCCTGTAAAATGCACTGTAATCTGATACTGTCTGGGGGAGAGGGATATGGTGAGGAGGGAAGGACTCTCGGAAGTGCTTCAACCTTCTCATGATCCTAATTGGGCCTTAGCTCATTAGTGGGCATTTTTCTATTGTTGGTATTTTTTCCCCCTTTTTCTGCACAACCATTAGCCTTCATTGCCAGGAAACCAGAGATTATATAATGTGGAAGTCCTTTGGGGCAAGGAAAATACTTCCAAATTTGATTGAAAGTTTGTGTTTATGAAAAGATGTCTCGAGTGTTGATAACGCAGTAATCAAACCAAATTTAAAAGCGTCTTTAAGATCAAGGCAGAAATGGAACCCAAGGTTGCAGTGCTTTCCATTTTTGTAATCACAGGTGTGAGAGAGATGGCCGAGAAGTGAGTTCAAGGCTGATGCCTGTTCCCAGAGGCATGCCTTTAGATGGCCCGAGGTCAGAGGTGCTTATGAAGTCCTCACAAGTTGAGACAGTTTATTCCAGCAAGAGGCTACCAGCTTTCTGCCTGCGTCTCACTCGTGCCGATATTTTGATGGTGTGGGAGATTTGCTGTTCTGTATTGAACTTCTCATCTTGTTCCCTTTCCTCTCCCCTGCAGATCTGGGTGAGGAAGACAAGTGACAGCACCAAGATGAGGATCTACCTGGGCCAGCTTCAGCGCGGGCTCTTTGTGATCCGCCGACGCTCAGCTGCTTGACTTTCTGCAGTGCTCTTCTCTTGACCCTTTTTCTGGAGTGGGTTTTATTTTTTTTTGTTTTGTTTTGTTTTCTTCTTAATAGAAAAATGTTAACTTCCTGGGAATAGCTACTCAGCCTTGGAAATGGAGAGCACTGTCGTGGATTCCTTAGGACACTTTTACGGCCGGTCACTTCCAACTTTGTCAGTCTTTTCTGCCTCAACTTCTTCCAGAGATCGGTCACCAGGAGACTATTTTACTTTCAGGAGTATTGGGGGTTTGATTTACTTTCCTTTTCTTTCTTTATTTTTTGCTTATACTTGTTTTTGAAAACCTCTGAGTTTGAAGGGACAGCTGTTTCTATTAATTATCTTTAGGTCTCTCTATCATGGAGAAGAGCAGGAAGGGATACACTCTCCAGTGCATTTTCATGTTTTGAATCCGATTAGTGGATCATGTAGCTACTTTCCCCATTGAGCCCAATTCACTATTTCCCCAGAAGCTTGGGGCAGAGGTCCTAGCAGAAGGAGATGAATTCTCCTGGCTCTCAGACTTCTCGGAGAAATAAATGCTTTGTGTGACATCTGGCGCACGCCATCCATTCCACTGGCTGAGTGATGGAAAACCTTGCCTGGGAGACTGACTATGTGCACTGAAGTAAATGGGGTTTGGGGAGGGGACATTTCATATTTATAATGTGCTGAAGGTACCATATTTTAAATGTTATTTAATGCAGGTGATTTATTCAAACATTTGTTCTAGCTTAAGCTAGAACGTTTCAGAAGTTTTCATTTGGAATTCCTTCCTCTCCCTTGTTCCCAAGTTGGCAGTAGTAGTAGGTGCCACAGGCTGATTATCTGGGTAATCTCTTATGGGTGGGAGGTGAGTCTGATAGTGCAATAATCAGTGATCTGTAGACCCTCATGCACGATTCAAGTTTCACTCTTGTGGCTGATGCCATTTTTGTACGTTGGCCATTCCAAACCTGCGGAGAACTTTGTTGTTAGTTGCTGAGCACTCACAGCTTCATTTGGCCCAGGTTGAAGACAAGGAAAGCTCTGCTGTGGCTGCCTCTGGACTGACAACCTCCCTAATGAGTCCTGATGAAACAGCCTTTCCTACATCCTTCCCTCATTCCCATGATTGGAGAAATGATTCATTGGGTGATGAGTGTTGGGGTTTTCTATAACTCGTGTTGCCATCTTGAGATGTTTAAACATTTGGGGGTTAGAGCAACTGTTAGCGTCTCTATGGGCAATCAGTAGAACTTACACATTCTAGGAAATCTTTCTTTGTAAGTAATTCATTTGGTCTCAAGTGATTCTCTTCATGTTGTCTCTTGATGTACATACCCCATAGCAAGTTGGGGGGCTGTGATGACAATTAAATCACCTTCTCTGAAGTTCTGGCTCTACAGAGACCAAACCTTACAGACTTGTACAAGTAAAGACTTATACAGATAGATTTTTGTTTTAATTTATCTGTTTTTTCCTCTTTTTTTTTTTCTGGTGTTGGAGTCTTGTTTAGAAAACAGGATAAATGACGCTATTATCAAAAGTTGCCTGGGGTTCTGTGTTTCTTCTCTGCCCTCCACCCCCCGACTGCTATGATGTTTACTACAGTGAACCCAGCCCATTGTAAACACAGGCTTCACCTGTTCTTGTTTGTTAGCCTTGGCGGTGAGACAGGACTTCCCTCTCTTGAACTGTTACACATACGATGTGTATGTCACGTCGCATATCATGCAGCTGTTGGTTTTCATGTAGTGCCGTGTGATGGAAATGAGATGTATTTCATGTATTTTTCCGTTGAAGGTGGGGTTTTTCAGTGATCATGTGTTTTGTCCTAAACGGTATACCTAAGTTTGTTTTTATTGTTGAGGATTGTATTGATAACCACTGGGGTTCTGCATTGAAGCAGCAACAAGTTGCCTCTTTTTCTGGCCTTCTCTGGTGGGACCTCTGTACTTTTGTGAAGCAACTATTTATTTGAAGACCAGGGTATGGGCACTTTTGCCTTCTCTCCTCTCTGACTTTTGAAGGTATTGAGGGTGCCCTTAGTCGTAGTCTCGACTCCACTACTGCCTTCTTGGTGTCCTCACAACCCTTAATTGGGCCTAGTGAAAATGGGGACAGATGAGAAGTCCATTTGAGAATCAGCATAGTAAATTACATTTCTAATCCCAGAGGACTTAATCTTTTCTTTGTCACCCCAGAGGTGAAAAATCAGCAGTTGAACTGTTCTGACAGGTCTCATTGGTGACCAGGAACAGAAGCAGCCTTCCTGTTAGTAAATGGGGTTACTTCTCTGGTGGGCAGAAGCCTAACTAAAGGGGGAAACACACTTTGAGGTTTCTAGATAAGGAGGAGGTTAGCTTCTAGCCTGGGTGGCCATTATTCCAAAAGATCTTTGTCTCTCACTAGACCCCAGGGCACCAGATGAATTTCCAAGTTTAAACTATATCCTGCAAGTGATTACTTTGAAAAAGGTTGGTCCAGACCATTCTGATCAAGAACCTGTGTATGTGTTGTGTTAGAGGCATCTGCCTCAAGTCTGTGTACAGTATTTGCTGCGGGTGTGTTCCAATATTCATTTTATCTCTGCTTGGAGGTTTTGTGTGTTCCCCTTCCCCCATGCCCTGCCTACCCCATTTTCCCTGAACCATGTGCTCTTGAATAATTTCCAGATGGATTTCTGTAGCCGTACCAAAGCCAGGGTGTTTTCATTCATGCGGATACTAGTAATTATAGATGTCTGACGACCTAATTTTTCTGTTTGAACTTCTAACTGGGGCCAGTGTAAGATCGATCCCAGAGGCTGATCTGCAAATCAAGCTACATGTATTTGTATATGAGACCCTGTGTTCAGGATCTTTTCTAAGAAATATGGGGTTTAAAGTGGGGTTGACTGTATTTTTTAACCTAATTCTGGAGAGAGGATTGTATTTTTTACAGTTTTTTGGTTTTGGCTTCCTTCTAACATTTCTTTAGCCTTGAATTTTTACTAAATAAATTTCCTCTTGATTAAATTTTTTTTTTTGTTTCTCATCTGGGAATTTGAAATCTCGGTGCTTACTGTTACACCAATTTTTCCAAAGAGTTGAAATCACTTTAATGCCAGAACATGGTAAATTTGCAGCCATTTCAAGCAGCTGGTAGTCTTTTTTTATAACATCGTTAACGGGTACCATTAAATATTCTGAGAGGTGAATGTAAAATATAAAAGGTGTAGGGTTTTTTTTTTAAAAAAAGAAAACAATAAACTTTCAAAGAGAAAACCAGCATAAAGTCTGTATTGTATCCATTGACTTGATAAGTGATAGAAATTTATTTTAGGTTTTTGAGCCGTTGCTTATGGGGAAAGGAAGTTAGGGCAGAGGAAGGGATATTCTAGGCATTTAATTCTCAGTGAAGAGTAAGATATAGAATGATGTCAGGCTAATACTCAGTTTTGTAAAGAGCGATCTAGGGGTGTTAACCCTTAAATGTTTGTGCACTCTCTTCTTGTTGCAGATAAAAGTAATTAAAAATCAAGTGAATAAAATGGATCTTGGGTGGAAAAACAACCTTGAAATAAACTTGCGATTGAGGATACTGTTCATTTGGTGCATGATTAAGGAGGATATTGTTCCTGGCTCTTGAGGTAGTGCCTACCAATCTTAACCAAACAGTGATGGTATTTGTGCTGCTCCCAGGGTCAGCCGACAAGCCTGCGTGCTGCCACAGGTGACCGACCTGGTGGACCTGTGACCCAGTTGTGGCACCCCTTTGGGAAAGACTGCTTTATGCTTTAGATGATGGAGAGGGGTGGTTCCTGTTTTTAAAATGTTTGAATTATAACAGAAATGTGCGCAGTTTTAATTGTAGAAGTTGTTGAAATCTCTCAAAGTGAATTCATCCGTGTAACTATCAGAGCATCCAGATCAAGAAATAACATTCCCAGAACCCACAAGCCCCTTTGACTTTCAGCTGCTCCTCCTGACTAGTTTTCTCTGTTTTAAGTACCTTAACCGTCAAGCTCTTGAGCTGCTTCCTTCCACGGTTGTTTTGGAAGAGCCAGGTACCTGGTATAGGCTAGGGATTGACCAGGAATGCTAAGAGCGGGCAGCAAAGGATATGACTCAATGGGGAGGGGAAAAACAGATTCAGGTCAGCCTGCTCACCCTCCCCGTTGTTCCCAAGGCAAATGGGGCTTGCCCTTGATGTCAGAGTCTGCCTTTTCTTGAGTACTTTGTATATGCCAGGCACTGTCTTAAACCCCTCGTGGGAGGCACTTTCTACTGATCTTCACAATCTCTGGAACAGTACTAACTCCCAAATTTAAGGCTGGCTCAATCTAAGCCTTGACTTAATTCTAGAAACCCCGGGCTCAGCACTGTGCCCCACACGTAAGTACTCTGTAAATGTTAGCAGATGATATTAGGGCATGATGTGCCAAGGCAAGCTGGTGAGTAATAGTGCATGTTCTGGTGCTGCGCCCTTCCCTTGTGTTGCCTTGTTTAAGCCTCATGATAAGTTAGGGAGAGTACACTGCTGCTTTCACCAGTATTTCATTAATCAATTATTATTTTGGTCACCCATGAAGCAAGTATCTCACCAGTTTTTAAAGAAGGAAACAGACTCCTTGAATTAGAGGAGGTGATTCTCCAAGGTTGCACAGTACGTAACAGTCTGGATTTAAAGTTTCCAAGCCAGGTTTTCCCCTAACCACTATACTTTGCAGTCCTTCCCCATCTTAATCTGTTAACATTACATTCAACATTTCCACCTTTCTTCAGGGCTTCCCTGGGAATATTTTTGTTTTTTTTTTAATCTGCTTTCACCTACTATACACACATGCTCCCAGAGCAAAATGCTAGAAGTACAAACACTATTATTTGCCAGGATCCTTTCCCCTGCCTGGTAACTCTGGGTTTCTCTCTCAGCAGTATAGCCGAGAGTCATGGTGACCAGCCAAGAGCTTGCTTTCTGTTGATCCTGCATAAATATAACCATCCTAAAAAGGAATGGGAACAGCTCATTGGTCTTGATGAGAACTGCTTTATCCAAAAGCAACAGGAGAGCCTTTGGACGAAAACATGTATCGGTATTTTTTCAGATCACTTCCTCCCTGCCTGCCTTATCATCTATGGAGTTGGAGCCATTGAATTGGTTTCTAAACATGTCAATGTGGAGTTGGCCTTCTGCATCTTGATGCTCTGATGTTGGTGGACCTTTCCATGGCATGCCCTCCTGTAAAGGCACTGTAATGGAAGAATACCTCAGCTGCATGTCACCTGCCCTGAAACTGCTCAGTTCTAATTGGCGACCTGCTTACCAGCCAAATCGGGAGTGTGCAGTCTTTGGGCAGAGGCAGGACTGGAACCAATTTCTGGCCTCTTTGACTATCATTTGAGGAACTCCAAGCCCCATCCTTGGGAAGGCTAAGCACTTTTCCTGCTTTTAAAAGGCACCTGATGGAATGAGAACTAGAAACACATCATTTCACTCCCTTTGGACATAATATGTATGGTGAGGAATACATTTCCTTTAGGAACTCTGGTGTTTACCAGAATAGATATTTTTGTGAATAACTGATTATTAAGACAAAAAGATAGGTTTAGGAGGATCCCTAGAGGAGAGAGGTAGATAAGAGACAGCATAGGTACCAAGATGCTTAATCCCTTCACTCATTTAATCTGTGTTTGCTCAATTCCCTGAAAGATACAGATCTATAAAATACTCACTTTACTGATACAAGAAGACCAATAACCTGAATCTTAAAGATTCTCTCCTATTTTTCAGAAGTTGGAGACTTAACGGTGTGTTGTGTTTTCCCGTAGGCTGATGCTCAAATCTGTTGGCATCACCTCTCTCTGCCATTGGTGTGGACAGGCAGGGGTAAAGTAGGTGGCATTCTCAGAGCCAGTGAGGAAAACAATGCCCCAGGTCCTGGAAGTCAGCAATGCCGGTACGGAACAAGCAGATACTGAACGTAGGAGTGTAGTACAGGTTAGCAGCCCCTGCAGGTAATCAAGAATCCCCTTTCTTTCACCACCGATTATTTTCATAAGTGTTCAAGTGTTTACTGAGATGCAGGGCGGCATTATGGCTAAGAAAAAAAGCTTTGGAATCAGGATTTGAATCTGGCTTTACTGTTAAGCTGGCTAGGTGTGACCTTGGGCAACTTAATTTCTTTCAACCTCAGTTTCCTCATCTGCTAAATCGTATCTACTTCAGATATGTTTGTGAGGATTCTAATAATACACATACAGCCCCAATTTCCTTCTGGTAGGAATAAAATTTAAAAAAATATTTAAAACAGCACCTACTATGCTAAGTATTTTGTTAACTCACTGAATCCTCGTAACAACCCTATGAGGTAGCTACCATTATAGTCCTCGTTTTGTAATTGAGGAAATTGAGAAACACATTAAGTAACTTGCTCAAGGTCACACAGCCAGTAAATGGCAAGCCAGGATTCAGAGCCTGGGCAGTCTCTCCAGAGTCCCTGCCCTCATTCACCTTGCTGTACTATGAGGAGTACGTAACACAGGGTTGGACATGGTTACTGCCAGTCTATGGAGACTGTTCCTACCATTGCAGATGCTGTGGCCATTTGTATACTTCCTCTCTTTGGATGGTAGTCTGAGTACCAGATCCTAAGCGATCAAAACCATTTCAGGAAAGCTACTTTAGCTAACGGCAGACTACAAAGGTAAAGCTGCCAGCTTTAGAGACCATGCTCAGCATCACCTACAAATGGATGGGGACTGCCCCAGGTGCAGGGGTGAGAAGGACTCTGAGGCCCAAGTTCCAGTATAGCAAGAAACAGTGGCCCAATCAGTTTTTTCTGCTGTGAGCAAGGGAGCCCATTTAGTGTTCCTGATTTAGTTTGAGCCCTTCATTTGAAGATGAAAAAGCTGCAGCCCAGAGATGTTAAATGACTTTCCCGTGGTCTTAGGGCTCTAGTCAGTACTACAGCTGGAGTACAGTTGGGACAATCATTTGAGGACCTCTTTATGCCAGGCTGCGTGCTGGAAAGCATAGTGGACAGCTCCTGGGATGTGAGAGTTTTCAGGACTAAAACCAGAAAGTCCCAGGCACACTGGGATGGAAATACCTTAACACTGCCATGGTTTCGTGGGTTCATTTTTGTCTCTGTCTGTACCTGCACAGCGGAGGTGATGAAGGCCCTGAGTTCATAATCGTGGCCTAGCCACTCACTAACCTTGGGACATTTACTTAATCTCTATGTGCCTCAGCGTTAGGGTATTCCCATCCCAGTGTGCCTGGTTCTTTCTGGTTTTAGTACTGAAAGTCTTGTATCCCAGGAGCCCCGTCAGACTGGGACAAGCTGGGACGGTTGGTCACCCTACTCAGTTTCCACTGTAAAATGGGGCTGACAACTGCTACTTTTTCACAGATTTGATTTGAGGGTTAAATACTTTATTATGGATTAAGTACTTAGAAATAGTGTTTGGGACATAGTCTATTCTCTGTGTGTGTGTGTGTATATATATGTATATATACACATGTACATATGTGTGTGATATATATTACACATATGCACACATACATATACACACATACACATACATTTTTAGAGATGGGGTCTCACTGTGTTGCCCAGGCTGGAGTGCAGTGGCTATTCACAGGTACCATCATGGCTCACTGTAGCCTCAAACTCCTGGCCTCAAGCGATCCTCCTGCCTCAGCCTCCCAAGTAGCTGGGACTAAAGGCAATATATATTTATTTTTCCTTGTTATTCTTGTTTTCATTATTATTGGAACAAAGTGTTTCCACCACAGAACGGGTCCCTGGAGATCTTCACTCTTATCCCAAACAAGACAGGGAACTTTGCCATGATCATCTTTTGGTCACCTGCAGCGAATTGTTTGGAGTGTTTCTTCATCTGCTTGAAATAGTAAATAATCATAAGCTTGAGGAACACATTCATCATTGCATTCAATTCGAAAACCATTTATTGAATTTTACTGCATGTCAGGTAGTGTTCTAGGCTCTTTTGGGGGATTCAGAGAAAGCTAGGCAGGCCTTGAGCAGTGTCTACGACCAGGAATGGGAATTCCATACAGAGGAAATGGCTTGAGCAAAAGGACAAGTGGGTATGAGGCATGTTTAAAGTCAAATAGTAGCGTGTGTTGAACATACATCACAAGCCTTGAACTTTTTTTTTTTTAAGACAGAGTCTCGCTGTTACCCAGGCTAGAGTGCAGTGGCACAATCTCAGCTCACTGCAACCTCCACCTCCCAGGTTCAAGTGATTCTGCCTCAGCCTCCTGAGTAGCTGGGAATACAGGTGCCACCACGCCCGGCTAATGTTTGTATTTTTAGTGGAGATGGTTTCACCGTGTTGGACAGGCTGGTCTCGAACTCCTGACCTCATGATCCACCCGCCTCAGTCTCCCAAAGTGCTGGGATTATAGGTGTGAGCCACCGCGCCTGGCCACAAGCCTTGAGCTTTAAAACCAGTTTGCTCCCTATTTGGTTATCTTTTTGCCCTTTCCCATCACCGCCTTTTCAATTCTGCCTCTCTCCTTTCTTCTCCCCACTGTGCCAACCCTGCTTGCTCTTCTTCCCTTTTCTGTCACCAGTGCGGTGGTGGCTCGTGGCTGTCCCGCAGTGACACTTTTCAATTTCACACTTACATGCTCCTGAAAGTATCTGTAAACTGACTCATATGTAAAACCAATAAAGGGCAACAGCACACATTCCTGTTAGACAGTAATTTTACCTGACTTCCTTTCTCCTACTTTGATCAGTCCTCTTCTCTCAAACATGGTCCTTTGACCTTCCCAGAAGTGAAAGCTTACGGGAATCCAAGCATACTGGAGCCCTGCAGGCATATTAGGAAGGAATAAGGGCTGACACTTATCGAGCACGTACGACATGTTTGGGTGAGGGCTAAGTACTTTTCATTATTGTATTTAATATACTAAACTGCCATGTGATGTGTGTCTTCGTGATTCCTGTTTTACAGATGATGAAAGTGAGGCTTGAGGAGGGACGTGTTCACCTCTGCACCACGTTCACACATTCCCTTTCCCCCGTGGCTTCCCTCATCCTGATATAGATGGCCAAAGCATAAAGCACCCTTAGTTGTCATCTTAGCCAACCACTTCCATTTTTCGCCTCTGGGAACAGACGCCGAGAAGGGAAGGAACTTGCCTGAGATCACACAGCTGATTAAGGGTAGAGCAGAAGCTAGAACTCAGTTCTTGCAACTCTCAATTCAACAATCTAAATGGAGAAAAGAAATCCAGTTGTGAGACTCAGAGGCAGGGGCTTGAGACAGGTTTGAATTTGGATTTAACTCTGTTGCTTACAAGCTGTGTGAACTTAGGCAAATCACGTAACCTCTCGGGGCTCCAGTTTCCTCATCTAGAAAGTGGGACTGATAATGTAAGGTTTATTGTCAAGATTAAATGAAGTCATGGAAGCAAAACAATACAATAACTATTGTGCTTCAAACAAACTGTAGGTCACTTGAGTGCTTTAGAAAATATAACCTGACCAGGTGTGGTGGCTCACACCTGTAACCCCAGCACTTCGAGAGGCTGAGGTGGGAGGATCACTTGAGCCCAGGAGTTTGAGACCAGGCTGGACAACATGATGAAATCCTGCATCCATGAAAATTATCCAGGCGTGGTGCTGCGTACCTGTAGTCCTAGCCGTTCAGGGCCTAGCCACTCAGGGCCTGCATACATGTAGCCCTAGCCACTCTTGAGCCTGGGAGCCTGGGAGGTCAAGGCTGCAGTGAGCCATGATCGCACCACTGCACTCCAGCTTGGGAGACACAGTGAGACCCCATCCCCAAAACCAAACAAAAGAAAATGTAGCCCACACTGTTGACTGCCCGTGCTGGGTGGGCATGGTTATCGCGGGGATTGCCTATCCCAACTCCTGCCCCACCTGCTCAGGCAGGTCCCATTGTGCCTCAAGGATAAGCGCATCGTGAACTTCAAGGGTATGCCATCCAGGAAAGGCCAACAGAAGCCATTAGTCAAGTGGCTTGACTAGTTCAAGACAAGCAGATCTCCAGGCATCTGTTCTGCAGCTTGTTAACCTTCTCACCAGAGAAGAGTCGGAATTGCTGCCCTCTGGGTGTGTGGCGATGCCCACTGGATTGTGAGCCAGAGAGGACAGGGACTGAGTCTTTTTGTTTTTCCTTCAAATCTCCCAACACGAGTACATTGTAGGTGCCCACGGAGTGCTTGCTGAATGAAGGAATGGTTAGCTACTGCCTCCTACTTCTCATTGCAGGATATCAGTATCTTTCTAAAATCATAGTAATATGAAAGCTATCCAGAAAGTCAAAAGGTTCCACAAAGTTGGCCACAAAATAGAGTAGCCCTCTGCCCTCTGCTTTATTTCCCCCTCCCAGAGATTATTTTATCTCTTTTGGCTGATTATTTTGGTATCTGGTATCTATTTCTAAGTAGTCTGCTTATTATTGCAGCTCGATATTTCAGTTCCAGGCGCTATCTACTAAATTCTCACTGTGGGGTCATCCTTCGCTCTCCCAATATAGTTATTTCAGGATTTTGATTAGGTCAGTATTCAACATTTATGTTATTATGACTATGTAAATGCTAGTCAGAGCTGAGCCGTGTTGTACACTGTGATTGCTTTATCTTGACAGCTTTTCCCCTCAGGAGTTAATAACTGTCTTTTTTTTCCTTTTAGTTGTTTGCTTAGTTTTCTATGTACTTATTACTAATTCGATCTTAAACTGTTCACCAAATGTCCAAATTCTCCCCCTAAGGCATTCTGATGCACCAGCTATTCCGTCAATTTTGTTACCTTGAAAAAGCTTCCACCTTGAGGACCCCAACTTGCTCTGCACTGGACTGGTTCCTCCTGGTGTGGCACACAGCTGTCACTCTGGAGTTCCTGCACCACCATGCTGGAGCTCCCCATCCCTTCTTTGGGTTTGAATCTTTCATTTTTTGTTTGTCTTCCTATTTCTCTACTTTACTCCCCCATTTTGTTAAAGCACATTTCCGGCCACTTCCCTAGCAAGACTGAAAAGACTTTCATTCTATTCTTCTAAGTGCTTGGCACTTAAAGTATATTTTAACCACCCCATTCCTTCCTTCATTTTCATTTCATTTCCTCTTGCTGTTCATTCATTATTGTTGGCATTCTCCACTGTCAGTCTTAAGACGCAGATGTTTGCATGTCTGTGTTTAATCTGCTTTCCATCCGCTAAAATTTGATTGTTTCTTCTGCAATGCCCTTTATTTTGGTGGGTTTAATTCTAATCTGGACATTTTTCTTCAAAATTTTGAAGACATTGTTTTACTGCTTTTAGCTCCCAATGTTGCCCTTGAGAAGTCTGAAATTATTCTGCTTATTGATTCTTCTAGATGACTTCTTAACATCTCTGGAAGCCCATAGCATTCTCAGTGTTTTGAAGTTTCATGATGATGGGCCTTGGTGTGGGCCCACTATGCTAAGCAGTTAGGAGGTTTTTCTTTCTTTTTATCATCTGGGGAGAATCAGTGCTTATGAGGGTTTTTCATTTCTGAAAATGTATGCCCTTATATTCTGGCGGAGGAATATATATATATAATGTGATAGCCAGCCTCCAAATGGCTTCCAGTGATTCTGTCTCTGGTAGTCACACCCTTGTGCACTTTACCCTTATATTGGAACAGGGTTGATCTCTCTGACCAATAGCCTGCAGCAGAAATGAAGGTATGTCACTTCTGAGATTGGGATATGAAAGATAGTGCAGTCTTGGATGACTTGCTTTGGGAAATGCCAGCGACCATGTTGACCAGCCTTATGGGAGGCCCATGTGGCAAGAAACTGAGGACTTCTGCCAATATCCAGCTGGTAACTGAGGCTTCTTGAAGCCCTGTGAGTGAGTCACTTTGAAAGTGGATTATCTAGCCCCAGTCAAGCATTCAGATGAAACTGCAGCCCTTGCCAACAATGTGACTGCAACTTCACAGGAGACCCTGAACCAGAACTATCCTATTAGGCTGCTCCCAGATTCCAGACCCTCAGAAATTGGGTAAGATAAAAAATATTGTTATTATAAGCTGCTGAGTAATTGGGCCAATTTGCTATGCAGCACTGGATAACTAATGTAATGGATAATTACATTTTCTCTGTTCTTGTATTCAAAAATTTCTGTTACTTGGATTTTATATTTCCTACAACAGTCTTCATATTTTCTTTTATCTCTTATTTTCCATCTCTTGGTCTTTTTACTCTACATTCTGTGAGATTTTCTGAATTTTATTTTCTAACCCTTCTGAGTTTTACCTTTGTTCTGGCATTTACAATTTTTTTCTAAGAGCTATTTTATTACCTGATTTTATAGTCTTTTTTTTTTTTTTTTTAAACAATAGTATCCTATTGTAGAGTTCCTTAATCCAGAGATTCTTTATTTTACTCTCTTTACAGAAGAAACCTCCAGTATTTTGCCAGGTTAGGATCTAGGCAGTTTTGCTGTGTGAAGTAGGGAACAAGGGATCTGAGAGCCTCTTAAACTGAATTTAAACCAACCCCTTTGCTTCCCCTTCCATGTCTAGAGTTCCCCCGGTGCTGCTAATCTGTAATTCTCAGTTTTCTCCACTGTCAGCTTAAGATTCAGCTGTGTTTTTTAAATTTACATTCAGCTTCTACAATTTTTTTCTCTCCAATTTCTTTATTCTGGTGGGTTTAATTCTAAAAAAAGAAAAAAAAAAAGCCTTTTTTTTTTTGTGGGATTTCATGGAAAAGGGGAAAACAGATATGTATATTTAACCAACACTTTTTTTTTTTTTTTTTTTTGAAATGGAGTTTTGCTTTTAGTTGCCCAGGCTGGAGTGCAATGGCGTGATCTCGGCTCAACTGCAACCTCTGCCTCCCAGGTTCAAGCAATTTTCTTGCCTCAGCCTCCCAAGTAGCTGAGATTACAGGTGCCCACCACCACACCTGGCTAATTTTTGTATTTTTAGTAGAGACAGGGGTTTCACCATGTTGGTGGGGCTGGTCTTGGATTCCTGACCTCAAGTGATCTGCCCGCCTCAGCCTCCTAAAATGCTTACCCAACACTTTTTACCTCAGCTGTTATGCCATACCTGCTCCCACCTCTCTTTGGGACTTTCTGTGATTCATTGACTATCTCATAGTCACCGTGGTTCTGAGGTCATGGTCCTTGAATAATTAGAGTGGGAACATTAGTAGGCCATTTCCAAATAATCAGTACGTCCTTACTTATTGCAAAGCTGCTGACTTGTGCCTGAAGTTACGTCAATGGCCTTTAACTGCAGACTTTGATTTCAGAGCTGAGTGTCAAGATTTAAGAAAAGGAATTTACATACCTGCACCTTGAAGGTCTGAATGTCTGTATATAACACAATGCCTGTAGGTTTATATGCATATATATGGAATACACACATCTCGAAAATAAGCCTCTTGCCAAACAAAACCCACCTTTGGACTGTGGGTGAATTGAGAAGCATGAAAAATGTGTAGCCTAAAGTATATTTAAATATTCATGACAACTTCAAAGCGAAGCTGTTGGGAAGACTAAGCCACCTGGAACACAGCTGTGATAGCACAATGAGGCCTTCTGAAAAATCAGTCTCATGCAGTGCTGGGAAGAATATTTGGAGGTGACCGAGTCAGACCTCCTGCTGCCACTGTAATAAAAGCTATTTTGGATTTGCCATGTCCATTATTAGTGAGATTAGATTAATATTTAGAAAGTGTCTTCCTGTCTTAAAGATAATTGTATTTTGAATTATACAACTTATGTGGGGCAACAAATTCCATTTCTTTACTTCTTATCCTTCTTGCAATATGATTTTTAAGAATGGCAATTATGTGGCACACTTGGCCATTACTCTTCCCCCTGGTACCCATGGCAGACATTAGTAATTAATCATGGCCATCATTTCCTCTAGGCTCAGATGTGAGATATCAGAATCCTTTTCCATGCATGTTCCTGGAAGCCACTGAGAATTGACTGGGAAGTGGGGAACACACCACATGAAACATACATGCCATTTCTGGTTGGGTCTTTTATCCCCAACCTCAGTTGAACAGCCTTCAGTTCACATTGTTTTAGCCAAAACTGATTTATGCATTGTGTTTTCAGAACAGATTAGGGTAGAATTTGTGTGTGTGTGTGTGTGTGATGAAAATAACCTTAGTAATTCTGTTTTTGTTTTGGTAACTCAGGACAACTCACACCCCCTGATTGTCCTGATTTTTTATTTAAATGCTGAGTTGAAGTGCTTGTGCAGTTGGTTTCTTGAACTGAACAGCACACTTTACGTTTATTCTATTGCATGTCATTGTCTTTTTATTCTAGGCAAGGGGTCAGCAAATTATGGCACACAGGCCAAATCTAACTCACCACCTGTTTTTGTAAATAAAGTTTTATTGGAACATAGCTACTTCCCTTACTTTGTGCATTATTTATGTCTGCTTTTGCACTACAAGGGCAGAGTTGAGTAGTTGCAACAGAGACTGGCCCACAAAACTGAAAATATTTACTATCTGACCCTTTACAGAAAAAATTTTCTAATGTGGTTCTAGGTTATCACTTAAGCCTCTTTTGATCCTCAACTTTACCCAGTATTTTCTCCATGTACACTAAAATTATTTGCTAACCCACTTAATTATACTTCTTTCCAGCCTACCTTTCTCCATTTTCTTTACTGGTTCTCCCAAGCAATGTTAAATACACTGTTGCCATTCACATGTACTAGTAATAATACTCCTATTTCTCGAGCACTTCTTATGGTCCAGGCAGTACTAAGCACCCTACATAAATTAAGTGAGCAAAAATGTAAGTGAATTGCTTGGCATAACGCCTGGCATGTGGTAAATACTTGATTATTATCTTTAATTTTTACAGCAGCTCTACGAAAGGGTGGGTATTACTAAATAAAGAGTTTAAGTAATTTACTCAGGGTAGCTGAGCTGCTAAGTAATAGAACTACATTCCAACTCAATTTGGACCGGTTGTAAGACTTGTGACCTTTCTGTTAAACCTTACTGTCTTTTTTCTGCCATATTTTCCAGGCTTACCAGTCTAGTTATCTGTCAAATGATTATATAAATATGTAATTATATAAATGTACAATATATGTAGTTGTGTTAGGGGTGGCAAATATCCAGATTACTGGTGGTGAATTCGTATAGGTCTGCAGCAACCTCAATTCTTGCCTCCTCAGAAGAAAGAATTCGACGGAGGGCCGTAAGGCAGAAAGAGTCAGGCAAATTTCAGAGCAGGAGTGGAAGTTTATTAAAAAAAACCTTAGGAAAGAAAGGAAAGTACACTTGGAAGAGACCCAAGCGGGCACTTTGGAGGTCAAGTGCCCGTTTAACCTTGATCCTAGGACTTTATAGGGTGGCCTGCTTCCAGCATCTCTCACCCCTTTCCTTTCATTCCACATGTGCGGTGCCCTCCTTGCACCTGGGAGGTGAGCATGCGCAGTGTGTTTAAGCAGTTGTATACATGCTCACCTGAGGCTTTCTTCCCTTTGCCTGTGAAATGCCCCTGGAAGGTCATATTTCACCATTTTGCCTCTTAATGCAAATGCTCGAGCCCACTTGCTTAATCCTGAAAGCTGCCGATTACCAATTTCAGGTGTTTTTATCTATTGGGAATCGCTGGTGCCGACTGTGACCTATTACCATTTTCGTGTGACAACTGCTAGACAATCAGGAAACTGCCAAGCTATCACCTGATGGTCGTCTGACATTCCTGGTGGGTGGGGGGAGCCCTCTCTTGCCTTGCTCATACCTGAGCAGCTACCTGTTTAACAGTTGTATATATGTGTGGTACAGTGTATTATCTCAGATCTTCCTTTAAAAATGGCCAGGTTCTCTCTACTAAAAAATACAAAAAAAAAAAAACTAGCCAGGCCACGGTGGCGGCGCCGCCTGTAGTCCCAGCTACTCGGGAGGCTCGGAGCAGGAGCAATGGCCTAAAACTGGGGAGGCGGGAGCTTGCAGTGGGCTGAGATCCAGCACTGCCCTCCAGTACTGGGGACAGAGCGAGACTCCGTCTCAAAAAAAAAAAAAAAAAAAAAAAAAATGGCCAGGTTCGATATTGTTCCTATTTTATAGATAAACTGAGGCTGAGAGAATGTCATACAGTTCATAAGCTGTTTGCTGGTATAATTCAAAGTTTGTGTAATTAAAAATACTTTATACCACACTGCTATGATAAACAACCATGATCCGTGGCTGAGCTGTCATTCATTCAGCAGTTTTTACAGTATACATTTATAGAGTACCTACCCTATACCAAGTCCTATGCTCAATCCATGCTATTTTTTTTTTTTTTCTGTAGTAATCCCCCCTTCTCTGCAGTTTTGCCTTCTGTGGTTTCAGTTATCTACTACTAGCCATGGTCCAAAACTATTACAAGGAAAATTCCAGAAATAAACCATTCATAAGTTTTAAATTGTGCGCTGTGCTGCATAGCATGATGAAGTCTTGAGTTGTCCTGTTACTTCCAGCCCAAGAAGTGAATCATTTCTTTGTCCAGCATCTCCACACTGTAGACACTACCCACCCATTAATCATTTAGTAGCTACCTTGGTTATCAGATTGACTGTCGAGGTATCGCAGTGGTGGTATTCATTATTTTACTTTTAGTAATGACCCCAAAATGCAAGAGTAGTAATGCTGGCATATTATAATTGTTTTATTAGTTATTGTTAATTTCTTATTGTGCCTAATTAAATATAATATGTATATATGAAAAAACTTAGTACATACAGGGTTTGGCACTATACAAGGTTTCAGGCATCCACTGGGGGTCTTGGAATGTATCCTCCTTGGATAAGGGGGGCTACTGTATAGTGAATTCCTTTCCTAAGTGCTCACAAACTGTCCATCTAATGTTTGTTTTTTCATTTAGTGTATTTGGTAACAGATGTTTTGGGTTACATTATCAACCCTTCTAATGAATTTCAAATCCTACCTGTTTTGCACCTCAATTTCCCCACCTGTGAAGTGGGAAAGATAATATCTGTTTTCACATCTTTTTTTTTTTTTTGAGATGGAGTCTCGCTCTGTCACCCAGGCTGGAGTGCAGTGGCCAGATCTCAGCTCACTGCAAGCTCCGCCTCCCGGGTATACGTCATTCTCCTGCCTCAGCCTCCCGAGTAGCTGGGACTACAGGCGCCGCCACCTCGCCCGGCTAGTTTTTTGTATTTTTAGTAGAGACGGGGTTTCACCGTGTTAGCCAGGATGGTCTCGATCTCCTGACCTCGTGATCCGCCCGTCTCGGCCTCCCAAAGTGCTGGGATTACAGGCTTGAGCCACCGCGCCCGGCCTGTTTTCACATCTTCTAATTCTCTGTGTTTGGGAGACCTTGAACAAGAAAGTTTACATTAAACAGAGGTAGCACAGTGGCAATCTGTGGGTAGGATCCAACCCAGAGATTTTTGGGCTTACGCAGTGAATTTTAAGAAATTGAATTAATTTAAAAAGTTTAAAATGGAGAGATTTTTGAACTTTTCTTGAGTAATTAGATAACCTTGCAAGACTGGGCTTGTCTCACGTGGACACAATGGACTAGAGGAAGCTTCTTTCTTTAGAGCACAAACTCTCCTGTTCCCCATCTCCATCATGCCTATTGTCTTCCCCACATTGAAGCCATGTCACTTACTGTTTTAAATGTCCCATTTTAGTCATTTGCTCTACTGTCTGGTCTTTGTAGACATTTGAATTTGAACATTCAATCAGAAGAGATTTCAGCTGGGCATAAGAAAGAACCTCGTCAACAAGATGAAATAAACATGCTTTACAACCGTTTGATCTGACTGGATGGAAAAGCCTTAATTCCCTGATTCTATGTAATTTTTTTTTTTTTTTTTCAGACAGTCTCGCTGTGTCACCCAGGCTGGCATGCAGTGGTGTGAGCTCAGCTCAATGCAACATCTGCCTCCGGGGTTCAAGCGATTCTCATGCCTCAGCCTCCCAAGTAGCTGGGACTACAGGTGCATGCCACCCATCACGTCCGGCTAATTTTTGTATTGTTAGTAGAGACGAGGTTTTGCCATGTTGGCCAGGCTGGTTCTGAACTTCCGAACTCATGTGAACCACCCGCCTCAGCCTCCCAAAGTGCTGGGATTACAGGTGTGAGCCACTGCACCCAGCTGATTTTATGTATTTTAAAGGAACTTAACTTTAAATCAGAATAGGACATTTTAAATTAAATAAAAGCTGTTTTTAACATGCACATACATCAGTATAGACTGTGATGCCCACCTGCTTATTGAGGGCAAAATGTTAACTCTATTAGGCTGCTAAGGAATTACATACAAATTCCAGCTGGTCTCACTGAGAAGCCACTGGGTACCTTGGACAGTGCACCACCATCACCAGTTCTTTTCCGAGTTTGCTCTCCTGCCGGAGAAATACTTTGTTTTGTATACACGCTTAAAGTCCAACTAACTCCGGACTCTTATTTTTAAAACAATTGTCTCTCTGATAAAGGGGACTAGAGGCCAGGCATGGTTGCTCACGCCTGTAATCCCAGCACTTTGGGAGGCCGTGTCCGGCAGATCACAAGGTCAGGAGATCAAGACCATCCTGGCTAACCCCGTGAAACCCCATCTCTACTAAAATATACAAAACCAAAATTAGCCAGGCGAGGTGGTGGGCGCCTGTAGCCCCAGCTACTCGGGAGGCTGAGGTGGGAGAATGGCGTGAACCCGGGAGGCGGAACTTGCAGTGAGCCGAGATCGTGCCACTGCACTCCAGCCTGGACGACAGAGCGAGACTCTCTCAAAACAAAACAAAACAGTGGCGGGGGCGGGGGGGTGGTGGGGACTAGAAAAGAATGGATAATTCTGCCAAAATGTCAATTCTTCTGGACATTTTATTTCCTTTATGCCTTTTTTTTTTGTTTATTGACTGCCTATTTTGAAGGACTGG
>NW_016808932.1:611546-635820 GCF_001698545.2 Rhinopithecus bieti | reverse complement strand
GGTGGGGACTAGAAAAGAATGGATAATTCTGCCAAAATGTCAATTCTTCTGGACATTTTATTTCCTTTATGCCTTTTTTTTTTGTTTATTGACTGCCTATTTTGAAGGACTGGTGGTGCAGGGGTTTATTTCTTCTTCCTGAAATGAAGCAAGAGCAATGCATTTGCTCTTTGCTTTCTGCATTGCTATTACTAACAATGCCTGACCCTCGTGAGTGGTCAGTAATGCTCAAAGAACGCATGCCTGCTTTCCTATGGTGATAGTTACAGTTACTCATCTCAGTCACAAAGAACATGGTCCTGATAGGAAAGGAGTAGACTGTTTGATCCCTTTCTAGAAAGTGTGTTTTGTTTGGGTTCTCTGAAGTAGGCTACATCTACTTCCCTGACAGTTTCCCAAAACTGTCAGCTTTGTTTATGAGCAGGATGAGTGAAATACGAGAATCAGGTCTGGCATCCCTCCCTACTCTCAAGACACACACACACACACACACACACACACACACTGCAATTTGAAGTGTATTTCCCACGAAACACACAGCTCATGTTAGGCACCAGTCATTCCTTGAGTCCAGGACCTTGCCCAGGCTTTACATTTCACAAACATCCTTTGGCAGCAAAGCAAACAGCAGTTAGAGCTTGTGGGGCTAAGCAGAAATCTCCTTCCCCAACCATACCATTCCATATTAATATGATTTCTCCTTTGACCCCTTAGCACTTGCTCTCTGTACTGCTCACTTGACAGGTAATCATGCACATCTCTTGTTTTGTTATTTAAATCTGGTATTTAACCTTTTCTCTGTTAGTGTCTTTATCTCCCTACGGGATCATAGCAAATTGAATATAAAGAAAGGTAGATATTAACATGATTTCCTGTACATAGTAAATCCGTTCCTTAGTTCAGGTTACCCTGAAAAGTATGCCTCAAGACAAGGTTTGGGGTCTATTAATTGATTTGGAGGGTGATCCCACATAAGTTGGTGAGGAAGTAGGAAAGTGAGACAAGCAAAGGAAGGACAGAAAAGGATGTGACAGAAAGTGAGTTACCTCCTGTGGGCAACAGGGCACAGTTCTGCTGGGGACCCTTTCAGACAGCTCTGTCCCAACAGAAATATAGTCATGCACCGCTTCATGATGGTACGGTATGAGAAATGCGTTGTTAGCTGGGTGCAGGGGCTCACACCTGTAATCCCAGCACTTTGGGAGGCAGAGATGGGTAGATCATTTGAGGTCAGGAATTTGAGACCAGCCTGACCAACATGGTGAAACCCCTACTAAAAATATTTTTAAAATTAGCTGGGTATGGTGGCGCACGCCTGGGGAGTCTGAGTCAGGAGAATCACTCGTACCTGGGATGTGGAGGTTGTAGTGAGCCGAGATTGTGCCACTGCGCTCCAGCCTGGGTGACAGAGTAAGACTCTGTCTCAAAAATAATAATAGATAATTTTAAAAATGCATTGTTAGACGATTTTGTTGTTGCATGAACATCAGTGAGTGCACTCACAAACCTAGAGGGTTCCGCCTACTACATTTAAGCTATATGAGGTAGCCTCTTGCTCCTAGGCTGCAAACCTGTGCAGCGTGTTTCCGTACTGATCACTGTAGGCAATTATAATGGTAAAGATTTATATATCTAAACATAGCTTACAAAAAGTACAGTAAAAATACAGTATCATAACCTATGGAAGCACTGTTGTATATGCAGGCTGTCGGTGACTGAAATGTTGTTATGCAGTGTATGACTGTAGAATGCAAGCCACAAACGCAAGCCGCATGTGTAGTTCTAAATTTTCTTTTTCTTTTCTTTTCTTTCTTTCTTTCTTTTTTTTTTTTAGACGGAGTTTCGCTCTTGTTGCCAAGGCTAGAGTGCAATGGCGCGATCTCGGCTCAGTGCAACCTCTGCCTCTCAGGTTCAAGCAATTCTCCTGCCTCAGCCTCCCAAATAGCTGGGATTACAGGCACCCGCCACCACGCCCCGCTAATTTTTGTATTTTTAGTAGAGATGGGTTTTCATCATGTTGGCCAGGCTGTTCTTGAACTCCTGACCTCAAGTGATCCACCCGTCTCAGCCTCCCAAAATGCTGGGATTACAGGCATGAACCACTGCACCCAGCCTAATTCTAAACTTTGTAGTGGCCACATTTAACAAGTAAAATGAAATAGATGAAATTATATATTTTATTTAGCCTAATATATCCAAAATATGACTTTAGCATGTAATCAATATAAAAATTGTAAGTGAGATATTTTACATTTCTTTTTCATACCAAGTCTCTGAGATCTGGTGTATTTTTATTTTATTCTTGTCAATTTGGACTAGCCATATTTCAGGTGCTCAATAGCCCCTTGTGGCTAGTGACAACTCTATGGAACAGAACAGCTCTAAGGGACACTAGAAAAATAGCACAGAGTTGTCTCAGAATGGGGAATGTATTTATTGGCCAATACCTGTTCATAATTGGTTGAATGTCACTCTTGGGAACATTATCTCCCAGGCACTTCTAGTTCACCCTGTGGCAGAAAACATCCTCAGGTAGAGAGACACAGGAGGCCATAACCATGGATAGGAAATGTCTACAGGTGACCTGATGTATTAGTCCATTTTGATGCTGCTGATAAAGACATACCTGAGACTAGGTAATTTATAAAGAAAAAGACTTAATGGACTCACAGTTTCATGTGCTGGGGAGGCCTCACAATCATAGCGCAAGGTGAAAGGCAGGTCTTACATGGCAGCAGGCAAGAGAGAATGAGAGCCAAGCAAAAGGGGACACCCCTTATAAAACCATCAGATCTCATGAGACTTATTCACTACCACAAGAACAATAGCGGGGAGACCATCCCCATGATTCAGTTATCTCCCACTGGGTCCCTCTCACAGCACATCATGTCAGAATTATGGGAGCTACAATTCAAGATGAGATTTGGGTGGGAACACAGTCAAACAAACCATTTCACCTGGGATATGGGCAGAGCTCCTACAGTTTCTGCTGTAATCTTTATAATCTTTTTTTTTTTTTTTTTTTTTGAGACAGAGTCTTGCTGTTACCCAGGCTGGAGTGCAGTGGCACAATCTCAGCTCGTTGCAACCTCTGTCCCCCAGATTCAAATGATTCTTGTGCCTCAGCCTCCTGAGAAGCCAGGAAGCCGAGATTACACGTGTCCACCACCACACCCAGCTAATTTTTGTGTTTTTAATAGAGATGGGGGATGGTCACGTTGGCCAGGCTGGTCTCAAACTTCTGACCTTAGGTGATCCACCCAGCTTGGCCTGCCAAACTGCTGGGATTACAGGTGTGAGCCACAGCACCTGACTTCTGCTATAATCTTAAATAATTACGTGTTGGTTGATTGAAAAACTTCTGGATTCCTGCCATGGCAGCCTTTTCACCTTAGTTTTGGACTCAGCATTAAAGACTGCCATACATGGTTGTGGAGGCTGAGCACTATGTAACTCTAGGGGGCACCACTCACCTAGGCTTCTTACACTGAAGTATGCATGGCACCCCTAAAGTTACCCAGTGCCCAACCTGCACAACTCCTCTTACCCTTTGACTATTACAAAGCTTATCACTTTGGGGAAAGAGTAAAGGATTGATAGAACAGACATACTCACTTGGGCTTAACTACCATATTCTGTCTTTTAAGGGTCACTAAACATTTTAAGCACCTGCCACCATTTCCCTGCAAAGCCAGCATGATGAGTAATCGGCAGAAGCCAGCACCTCCAGGGCCCTGCAATCACTCTGAAGGAGTCAGCTTCACACCCGCTGCTAATTTTAGCTTGCAATCTACGAAGGGTATCAATGAGTCTTTTTGCCAAGCACTCTTACAGACATGGCTTGAAAGTGTCTCTCCCAGGCTGGAGCTGGGATCTAGGTGAAAGCAATATATGTGATCCAGAGCATTCTACCCAATGGGAGCCTTCCCCATTGCCCCTGCCTGAGCCCCTCTATCTCTACTCAGCTTCCTTACCACGGTCACCCACAAGGTGTCTGGGCTGTGGGAGTCAATGAATTCTGGATGCCCAAGTTCAGTCATGCTGTCACAAAGGGGCTCTGAGTTGACTTCACTCCAGTTTCATTTATTATTCTGTGGCGAGTGACAAGTCATGCAAGTAAAATCAAATTGGTGTGATTGATAGCATCTAGAAAAAAAATTCAGAGCAGTTTGCGGAAAGGAAATCATAGAATTAATTGAATATAGAATTGGAAAGCAACTCAGAAATCATCCCAACCATGTCCTGTTCCAGATGATGAGTTGAAGAATCAGAGGTCAGGGTGCTCACTGAGGGACATATAATGGGTTAGTGGGAGAGGACCAGCGTCCTCTATGGAAGAGACTATGTCTGCCTCCCCAGTACATTATATCTGGCACATGGTTAGCATTCAACAAATGTTTATGGAATGAGTTTATGCATTTGTATAACATTCAGGTTACAAAGAGGCCAAAACTATATAATTTTTTTCCTGTATCATGTCGTGCACATTTGTTTTTTTTGCAAATCCAGCATCTATGAGCCTTCCTGCTTATAGTGTATCCCTCTCCTACACTAGGGGGAGGAAGCATGTGATCCAGTTACAGCCAATCAGAGCATTTCATTCCCCTAGTCATGGTGATTTGTTCAAGGATTGACATGTGATTTAAGTCAGAGTGGTCAAAACCAATGAGACTCAGTTCTTGGGACTTTTGGGTCATGTTGTCAACAACAGAGCCAGCCTGAGAATGAAGCCGATACAGAGGAAAGCAGAACAAGGGCTAGAAAGAGCAAGGGCAAGTTTGGGTGATGGCGTCTGACCCCAGTATCCATGTGTATCTGAAGCCAGTGTCTATCCCTGACATTTTTAGTTATGTGAGCGGATAATGTCCTCTCTTAATACAAAACCAATTAGGAATTTATCATTTGCATCTGAAATCAAATGCCAGCTAGCTTGGAAGCACCATTGAAAAACACTCCCTCTTTAGCCTGAGGGGGTAAAGTTTGATTAGCCTAAACCTAATGTGATGATTTTATTCTCTTTACCACTGAGTGCTTTACACATGAACATGTGATGCAAATCTTGTCAGTGCTTGAAAGCTGCTGCGTAGATTCTGGAATAGGTTTTCTTCTTTATACCCAAGAGAAAAAAATTACCCTTTTCTGCCTATGTACATGACTTTATGATGATGTGATACCTGGATCTGCAGCAATCAGTTTGAGACCATGAGGAGTCAAGTTTGAGGCTAAGAGCCAGCATGCCTGGGTGGTAAAGCTGAGAGATGGCAAAGCTTGCATCTTTCATGGCATCATTGAACTGCTAAACTTCCATGATTTCTGGGTTTTAAAAAATTTGAGGTGCCGGGATCTTTTAGCCACTTTTAATTTGGGATTCTATTACTTGCAAATTTCCTCTGGAATCTTGTGACTCTATTATGTCTAGTTTGAAGACTAGCCTCTAGGCTAACTTTTTTTTTTTTTCTTGAGACGGAGTCTCGCTCTGTCGCCCAGGCTGGAGTGCAGTGGCGCGATCTCGGCTCACTGCAAGCTCCGCCCCCCGGGTTCACGCCATTCTCCTGCCTCAACCTCCCATGTAGCTGGGACTACAGGCGACCGCCACTACGCCTGGCTATTTTTTTTTTTTTTGTTAATTTTTAGTGGAGACGGGGTTTCACCATGTTAGCCAGAATGGTCTCGATCTCCTGACCTCGTGATGCGCCTATCTTGGCCTCCCAAAGTGCTGGGATTACAGGCGTGAGCCACTGCGCCCGGCCTAGGCTAACTTTTTAACTATAAAACCTTTCTTTTTTTTTTGGCTGGGCACAGTGACTTGCAACTGTAATCCCAGCACTTTGGGAGGCTAACGCGGGTGGATCCCTTGAGCCCAGGAGTTCAGAACCAGCTTGGGCAACATGGCAAAAACCCTTCTCTACAAAATGTACAAACATTAGCTGGGCATGGTGGCACATGCCTGTAGTCCCAGCTACACGGGAGGCTGAGGTGAGAGGATGGCTTGAGCCCAGAAACTGGAGGCTGCAGTGAGCTGCAATCGTGCCACTGCACTCTAACCTGAGTGACAGAGTGGGATCCTGTCTTAAAAAAACAACAACAACAACAAAAAAGATTTTTTAACCTTGGCACTATTGATATTTTGGGCCATAATTCTTTGTGGTGGGAGGCTGTCACATGCATGTAGAAATCTGGCTGCATCCCTGGCCTCTACCTATTTGATACCAGTAGCACCCTGCCCCAGCTGTGAAAACTAAAAATGACTCCAGACATTGCACATATCCCCTGGGCTGGGGCATGGGGGCAAAACTGTCCCTACTTGAAAACCACTAAACTAGAATTACTTACTTCCCAACTGTTTTAGAAGAATAAGTTTACTATATTGTGATGGTTAATTTTATGTGTTAAGTGGACTAAGAGAGGCCCAGATAGTTGGCAAAACATCATTTTTGTGTATGTCTGTAATGGTGTTTCTAGAAGAGCTTAGCATTTGAATCCGTAGACTGGGTAAAGAAGATTGTCCTCCCAATGTGGGTGTGCATTATCTAATCCACTGAGGGTGCAAATAAAGAGGTGAAAGAAGGTTGAATTTGCTCGGTTTTATCTGGGATATCTGTCTTCTCCTGCCCTCAGATAGTGACACTCCTAATTTTTGGGCTTTCAGTCTGAGACTGAATTACACACCGGCTTTCCTAGTTCTTTGCTTTGCACATGGCAGATAGTGGGACTTCTTGGCTTCCATAATCACGTGACCAATTCCTGTAACTGATGGATCAGTCAGTCAATCCTCTTGGTTCTGTTTCTCTGGAGAATCCTGATTAATAGATATATTGTTGAGACAGTCTTGAGGTGTCATTAAAAACAAATGAGTTACCAAAAATTACAAGTGTTGGAGAGAATACAGAGGAATTGGAACCCTGCATTGCTGGCAGGAGTGTAAGATGGTGCAGCCTTTGTGGAAAACAGATTGATGGCTCTTCAGAAAGTTGAATATAAAATTACCATACGGTTCAGCAATTCTGCTCCTAGATATATGTCCAAAAGAATTGAAAACACATACTCAAACAGATATTTGCACCTGGATTTTTTTTTTTTTTCTTGAGACAGAGTCTCACTCTGTCACCCAGGCTGGAGTACAGTGTGTGATCTGGGCTCACTGCAACCTCTACCTCCTGGGTTCAAGCAATTCTCCTGCCTTAACTTCCCGAGTAGCTGGGATTACAGGTATGTGCCACTACATCTAGCTAACATTTTTTGTATTTTTAGTAGAGACAGGGATTCACCATATTGGCCGGGCTGGTCTCAAACTCCTGACCTCAGGTGATCTGCCCGCCTTGACCTCCCAAACTGCTGGGATTACAAGCATAAGCCACCACACCCAGCATACCTGAATATTAATAATAGCATTATTCACAGTAACCAAAAGAAGGAAGGAACCCAAGTGTCCATGGGTGGATGAATGGGTAAACAAGATGTAATATACACATATAATAAAATATTAATCAGCCTTGAATGAAATTCTAAAACATGCTACAGTATGAATGCACCTTGAAGGCATTGTGCTAAGTGAAATAGCCAGTCACAAAGGAACACATATTATGATTCCATATGAAATATCTGAAAGAGACAAATTCACAGAAACAGAAAGTAAAGCAGAATTTATCAGGGGCTAGGAGAGGGGAGAATGAGGAGTTATGGCTTAATGGGTACAAAATTTCTGTTTGGGGTGATGACAAATTTTAGAACTAGATAGTGGTGATGGTTACACAACATTGTGAATGTAATTAATGGTGCTGACTTGTGCACTTAATGCTTAAAATAGCAAGTTTCATGTTATATATATTTTACCATTAAAAAATCCTCTCCAAACCCTGAATGAGTTAAAGTAATGAACTTTTGCCAGTCCTAGAGTTTTTGGTACAATGCATTACCTAGATGCCATAGCATATGAAAGAACATTTGAGGGGAAGGAGTAGGTGGGATTTCATTACTCTATTTTCTGGCTATTAAGATTAGAGTCTGCTGAGCTCTAAGACACCAATGTTTTAGTTATAGGTTGATATCCAAATCTCATCTTAAGTTGTGGCTCCCACAATCCCCGCGTGTCATGGGAAGGACCCAGTGGGAGGTAAGTGAATCATGGGGACGCATTTTTCCCATGCTGTTCTTGTGATAGTGAATAAATCTCATGAGATCTGATGGTTTTATAAAGGGCCATTTCCCTGCACATGCTGTCTTGCTTGCCACCATGTAAGACGTGCCTTTGCTCCTCCTTTGTCCTTATAATTGTGAGGCCTCCCCAACCATGTGGAACTGTGAGTCCAGTAAACCTCTTTTTCTTTATAAATTACCCAGTCTTGGATATTTCTTCATTGCAGTAGGAAAATGGACTAATACATGGGTTTTGCTGAGTTCTTGCCATGTGTAAGGTCTTTACACGAACCACTTCAATAACTCTAAAAGAGCCCCACAAAGTAGATGTTAATATTACCCCATTATATATGTGGGTAACCAGGCTCAGAGAAAAGTGGAGTCAGCATTGAAAGAAATCCAAGTAGTTTGATTCCATACAGGTCCCATGCATTTAACTATTGGACTCAGTTTTTTGCTGAAGGTTGGAGTCAAAATGCTTAACTTTGGTTTAAAAAAAAACTATTTTGAGAATTTACATAGTTAAAAGTAATAAGGGAGAAATGAAGTTGTTAGCAACAACCAAGCAACTCCCATCTTTTTGACTTTGCAGTTAAAAAAAAAAGTAACATTGCACAGAAGATGTGTTTGCCTCTGAACAGTGTCAATTAGATCAGAGGAGCGGTTTTCCCAGGAGGACAGCTGAAGCACTTGGGCTTTCCTGGGGTCCAGGATGCTCCTCAGGGACAAATTTACAGTTCCCTGCTGGGGCTTAGATGTCCGGATCCGAATGTTCTTGTCTATCTTTCTGCCTTATTGGGGGGTGGATTATGGCACTTGATGATTTAATCCGTATAATCTCTAGACAAAACATGTCTCCACTTTGCTGCCAGGAAAATGTTAATTTATTCTTCTGGAGCTAGAGAGGTAAATGAAATGATTGAAGATGCAATGTGTGTATGCGCACTTGTGTGCACCCAGGCATGTGTGTGTGTTGGTACACTAGGGTCTGTGTGAAGTGAAGCAAACAGGCCTGAAATGAAGGAATTTTCAGTGGAAAGTTTGTGAGTCTCGTTTAGGGAAATGCAGTCCCCTCCCCTTGCCCAAACTGTGTGCAACATGTTGTGTCTATGGTGTGATTATTTTCCTGGAGGGTGTGTGGTGTCGTGTTCATCAAGATCTCAGGGGGGTTTTGGAGAATGTCAGTCTGAAGTTTTGAGAGCCACAATTACCTTAGGTATGAGAGCCTCTCAATATTTAAGAAGGACCTTTATTTGGTAACGCACTGGGGCAGAGAGCAGCAATGGGAAGTGTTGTTTCAAGCCTGCTAAGTTGGAAGCTTGAAAACACCCAGCTAGGTTGAAATAAACTCTGGCAAAACAAGCCCAAGCATCCCAGTCTGCTCCTTCAGCTGTCTCCCTCTCCCACTTTCTTCCAGTCCTCCTCTACTGTGCGAGGGTCTGCCCACCTTATGGGCTACAGGCCTGCAACCTGGGGAATGTAAAGACCAGACACTTCCACTTAGTCAACTTGTGTCTGGCACATAGTATGAATTAAATAAACAGTAGTTTAAAAAGCTGCAGCCATCCAGAACTCTGAGAAATGGTAATTTATTCCAGACATAGAACAAAGAGATTCCCTTTCTTCTCTTATAACCTAAGAGAAGAAAACATAAACAAGCTAAGGAAAATAGACAACCTCAGTGAGTACTCATTCATGGCAAGTGGGAAACCATATAAATGTGTGTGTTTCTTTATTTAGAAACAAGTAAGCACAGTTTGTTGACTGTTTGCCACATCGTGCCATGCTCCATATACTATCCTTAACATGCATCACCTTCATTAGTCATCACAGCAACCTGGGGAGGTTGGAACTCTCAAACGCATTTGACAGATGAGGAAACTGGAGAGGTTTACAGAGATGAAGCAATTTGCCAAGGTAAGTAGACAGCAAGCATCAAGAGTCAGGATTTGAAAGGTCACTGTTTTGACGATGCTATGTCAACTCCTGTGAACCTTGCATTTTCTAATTTGATTAGGGAAGACTTCCTGTGGGAGAAGGACTATCACTAAATGTTGAAAAAAATGATACAGTAAATGGGAGAGAGATTATAGTCTGAGTGTAATTGGTTTAGGATTAAGCCATCCTTTTCAAACTTTATTGTGTATACACATCACTTGAGAATCTTATTAAAATGATTCCTGGCTGGGTGTAGTGGCTCACACCTGTAATCCCGATGCTTTGGGAGGCCAAGGTTGGAGGATCACTTGAGGCCAGAGTTTGAGACCAGCCTAGGCAACAGAGTGAGACCCTGTCTCTGCAAAATAAATAAATAAATAAAATGTAGATCCTGATTCAGCAGGTTTGGGGAAGAGCCTGAGATTCACATTTCTTTTTTTTTTTTTTTTTTTTTTTTTTTTTTTGAGACTGGGTCTCATTCTGTTGCCCAAGCTGGAGGGCAGTGGCGTGATCTTGGCTCACTGCAACCTCTGCCACCTGGGTTCAAGCAATTCTTCTGCCTCAGCCTCTAGAGTAGCTGGGACTATAGGCGTGCACCACCATGCCCGGCTAATTTTTGTATTTTTAGTAGTGACGGGGTTTCACCATGTTGGCCAGCTGGTCTCGAACTCCTGAACTCAAGAGATCTACCCACCTTGGCCTCCCAAAGTGCTGGGATTACAGGTGTGAGCTACCGCACCTGGCTGAGATTCACATTTCTAAGCAGCACCCAGTTGATGTTGTTGCTGTGAGCTGTAGACATTTCAAGTAGCCAGGAGATAAGATACAGTGTTTATAAACAACTTGCCCATCTGTGAACATTTGATCCTTACCTAAGCCCTGTGAGGAATCCATTATTATTTCTACATTATAGATGAATAAATTGAGAGTTTGGTTGACAATAGCTACCATTTTCAAGTGTCAGGCATTTCTAGGGATACAGTAGCAAACAAGACAGACATAGTTCTCATTTCAAGAAATTGACGATCCAGGAAACAAAGCTCTAGATAATTAAATTTGAAAGGCTCTGGATGCTCAATGAAAGTTTGTTAAATGGGTGAAAAGCTTCAGCTCTGGGTGTTTCCATTCATCATAGGAGGAAGAGAAACAGGCTTAGGGTAGTGGAGGATGATGTATTTAGTCTTAGACATTGTAGATAACATCCTGGTGTAGCTGTCTAGTAAGCAGGTCTGCGTCTGGTGTTTAGGAGAGAGATCCAAAGTGAGGAGAGCTGAGTTTGAGAGCTGTCACTGCATAGGTAGTAACTGGAATTATAAAAGATTCGATTCAGGAAACAGAGGAGAATGAAATTGGCTAGAAGAGTTTAAAGTATGAAGATCCTTGAATAGGCTTCTAAAATAGGAACCTGCCTGGCCAGAAATTACCAGTTTTCAGAGGAAGAGGAGCCTAATGAAAATGACTAAGAAAAATTCACAGGAGAGGTAGGAGGAAAGCCACAGAAGCCACGGGATGAGAAAACTTCACTGAAGAAGAGGTTCATCACTGATGATGGGATAAGCCAGAGTCATATGTGCCTCTTGATGCAATGCACTGAGGTGGACACAACATGTCTTCTGTAATATCCTTCAAAAAATGCATGTTTAGAATCTAATCATGAGAAAACACAGACAAGCCCAAATTGAGGGACATTATACAAAACTACTGGGCTGTACTTTTCAATTTTTCTTTTGTATCTTGAAAGACTAACAAATAATAGTAAGGCTTCCAGTCCGGGCATGGTGGCTCACACCTGTAATCCCAGCACTTTGGGAGGCTGAGGCAGGCAGATCACCTGAGGTCAGGAGTTTGAGACCAGCCTGGTCAACATGATGAAACCCCGACTCTACTAAAAACATAAAAATTGGCTGGGCGTGGTGACGCGCACTTGTAATCCCAGCTACTCAGGAGCCTGAAGCAGGAGAATCACTTGAACCCAGGAGGCAGAGGTTGCGGTGAGCCGAGATTATGCCATTGCACTCCAACTTGGGCAACAACAGCAAAACTCCGTCTCAAAAAAAAAAAAAAAAAAACAGGAAAAAGAAAAAACTAAGACCTCCAGATATAATAAAAGGAGACTAAAGAGCCATAACAAGTAAATGTGGCTCCATATTTGGTCTTGCATCAGAAAAGAAAAAGGTTATGAAAGGCATTATAGAGACAACTGACAAAATTTTAAAATGGGCTGCTGACTAGATAATAGTATTATATCAATGTTATTTTTCCTAAATTTGATAATTGTGTTGTGATTGTATAATAGAATACCTTTGTTCTTAGGAAATATGTGCTGAAATATTTCGAGGTGAAAGTTTGGGATGTCTGCCATTTACCCTTCTGCTATGATCTGAATGTTTGTGTCCTTCCAAAATTCATATGTTGAAGCCTAATCCCTAATGTGTGAAAATTTGGAGATGGGACCTTCAGAGGTGATAAGGTCATGAGGGCCCTAACCTCCCATTCATGTCAGAGGTTACAGTGAGAGAACAGCTGGCTCTCATCAGATACTGAGTGCCTGGCAACTTGGTCTTGGACTTCCCAGCCTCTAGAACTGTGGGGAAAAAATTCTATTGCTTATAAACCATCTAGGTTGTAGTATTTGGTTGTAGTAGCCCAAACAGCTTAAGCACCTTCCACGGTTCTGAAAAAATAAAAAGGATAAATAGATACATAAGGCAAATGAGGCCAAATATTAATTGGTAAATCTGGGCAAGGATATATGAGTATTCATTGTACTATTCTTACAACTTTTTTTATAGACTTGAAACATTTCAATGTAAAATGTTTTTTAAAAAGGAATGCATATACACTATCAAATTTTGTGGAGAGGTGAGAAAAACCAGTGGTCCAAAATCGCCATTGGGTCAGGCATGGTGGATCATGCCTGAAATCCTAGCATTTTGGGAGGCTAAGGCAGGAGGATTGCTTGAGGTCAGGAGTTCAATACCATCCTAGGCAACATAGGGAGACACTGTCTCTACAAAAATTAGCTGGGCATGGTGGCATGTACCTGTGGTTCCAGCTACTTGAGAGGCTAAGGTGGGAGGACTGCTTGAACCCAGGAGGTTGAGGCTGCAGTGAGCAGTGATTGCACCACTACACTCCAGCCTGGGTGACAGAGCAAGACTCTGTCTCAAAAAAGAAAAGAAAAATATCCTTTGGATTCAGCAACAATGGATTTAGCCTTGAATTTACCACACTTACATTCTAGAAAGAAATCCATAAATGAATATACAATTACAAATTGGAATAGGGATTGGGAGGAAAGAACAGGAAGCTGTATAGATAGATTGAGAGAATGACATGGATGTAATTAGTGCCTTGGGCAAACCAGTTCCAGTGGAGTGCAGGAGCCAATGTCAGACTGCAGTGGACTGAGAGGGAAGTGAGGATGTGAGAACAGAGCGTAGACACCTCCTTCAGGAGGCTTGGGTAAAGAGGGTGGATCATAAAAATTAGCTACTATAGGGAGAGGTGGGATCAAGGTAGAAACCTGAGGAGTCATGGGAGTTTTTGAAGAAGTTGTTACATCTGGGCAGGGTATGTGATGACAGACAGGGGTTTCCAGGGAGGTAGAATGTGAATGTTCTACACCGAGGGAACAAGGACAACACTTAAGGAAGGGAGGGGTGTTTGCAAAAGGCGAGAAACTTGGTCCATCCAGAGGCTGAGATGTCTGTGGGTGGGCCATGAAAGGGGCAGCTGAGGAGGCAGGGAGGGCGTAGATTTAGAACCTTGTTTGCCAAGCTGAGCACCTTGACTTTTGCCAGAAAGAGGTTCAACCTCTTGTCTGGTGTCTCAGCCAGCAGATGGCAAAGTAGGACCCATACTGTCTTCCAAAAGCTTTTCTACACAAAAGAATATATGTTATATATTAAGTGCTCCCAGGTATTCAAGCCAGAAGCTGATGTACCATCTGTTCTATTAGTCTGTTCTCACACTGCTATAAAGTCATACCTGAGACTGGGTAATTTATGAAGAAAAGAGGTTTAATTGAGTCACAGTTTGACAGGCTTAACAGGAAGCATGGCCAGGAGGCCTCAGGAAACTTACAATCATGGTGGAAAGTGAATGGGAAGCATTGGTGGAAGCTTGTAGATGGCCACCTTCTCCCCATGTCTTCACATAGTCTTCCCTCTGTGTCTGTGTCTAAATTTCCTCTTCTTATGAGGACAACAGTCAGATTAGGACCCAGCATAATCATCTCATTTTAATTTAGTTACCTCTTTAAAGACCTTGTCTTCAAATACAGTCACACTCTGAGGTACTAGGAGTTAGGACTTCAACATGTGAATTTCGGTAGTGGGTGGCGGGGGTGGGGAAAGGACATGGTTCAGCTCACAGCAACTCTTCTCATCATTTAGAATGCAGCCTAAATGTCCTTGGGAAGGCTTTCTTTTCCTCCACCCTACCCAATCCAAATAGATTTCCCATTATTTTTATATAGCACCCCATTCCCCCCATCCCTATTCCATTTTGTAATTGCACATTCATTTATGAGTCTCCATCTAGAATATAAGTGTCATGAATTCAAGGACCATCTCTTTTCTGATCACTGCTATATCCCCAGGATTAGCATAGTTCCTGACCCATAGTAGGCAGTCGATATAAATTTGTTGAATGAACAAATTAATGAAAAATCTAGAGACTGAACAGAATCTAGCAACTTTGCATCTAGTTGAACTGAGGCCAAAACTACCAAAAGGAGAGGTGGTTCTTTCTTATGTTTAAAGATCTGCAGAACAAGTGATTTCACACCAACCCTTAGTACCCCTCACTGCAGCCTTTTGGCACGAAATATGCAAGATGTGACTGGAAATCGATTCAAGCTCAGAGGTAGGAAGCTGGGAAGAACACATTTATAAAATTATTGCTGGTGTGTGCTGTGACATAGCAGCCCAGTATAGCACCACAGGCCAGTGTATGACCAAAACTAATGGCATTGGGCTTTTTGTTTAAAAGATAAGAAAATTCAACTGTAAGCAGGGACAGAACAAATTTCATTCTTGTTCAATTGTTTTAGAGGATGTTTAGATTTGGACTCAATTTGAACTGGATTTCTAGGTGGATCCATTTCAAAATGTAATATTTGGGTTGTGCTAAGACTTAGTGCATCTGTGCAGTTTCACTCTAGCTTCTGGTTCATAGACGGTTTCTGAAAGATCACTGTGAGTCTCAGCTATTCTCAGACAAGATCATACATCCCAAAGAATCGTCTTGCTAGAAGGTCCTAAAGACTTATTTTGTGTAGTCCCCTGCCTGCAAAGGGGTCGTTTGATTTATCCAAGCAAGATTGTTCATTTATTTTTATTTATTTAGCAAACACTTATTGAGAGTTTACGCTCTGCCAGGCACCATGGATTAGTAAAGAAGCATAAGATGTAGCCTCCACTCTCAAAATTGCATCTTGAGAGCAGAGGCCAAATCTTGGTCTTATTTTTTCCTATCTGGTGCTTGGTGCAATTGTTGTGGCAGGAACAGCTGTGTGGTGACATTTGTCATTTTTTGGCTGCCCAGTGTTAGAATCTTCATTCCATATTTGGAAAATTTCCCATTATATGAGTCTTGTGGGGAGGCAGAACCCTCCTCTTACAAGAGAAGCTCTGAAGATGAGGTATTTGTCTTCCCAGGATCCTTTGCAGCTCAGGTGTGATCATGTGACATGGAGTTGGCCAGTCAGATGCACTTGTGTGAGTCTTTGAAATGGAATCAGTGTCATGCAGAATAGGGGCAATGGAGGATCAGTTATGGAGGTGGCAGGAGCAGCAGTGAGTTTCTAGAGGGCAATAATGGTGCCAGTGGCAGCACTCAGTGCCCAGGGCTAGCAGGGACCAAGGTATAAACTGTAGTGCCCTCAGCTTGGGGATTGCTGCAGTCCTGTCTTCCTTGAGCTGCTCTTGCTGCTTGAATCTGGCAGAGGTCCTGACTGCTGGCCAGTCTTGCTTTTTGCTTATTCACTTGCCAGGCTTGGCACTTCAGCCTTCCTGGTCATTCTATGAGCTCCCCATAATCTCCAGAATGCTTAAAGGAGCCAGAGTTGATTTCTATAGCTTGCATCTAGGAAACCTGACGCATGTAAACTCTTGGTCTACTAACCCAGGAATAACATAAAGCCACTCTCTTACTTTTCCATCATTCAATTAAAATTTTATTCTGAGCTCCCATTATGTGGGGTGGTTGATATTTGATCTCAGTCAGTTCAGAATCTCTTCTCTCCACTTACCCCTCTCTTTTTTAAAAAAATAATTTAATTTTAAGTTCGAGGATACATGTGCAGGATGTGCAGCTTTGTTACATAGGTAAATGTATGCCATGGTGGTTTGCTGCAAAGATCAACCCATCATCTAAGTATTAAGCCCCGCATGCATTAGCTACCTATCCTGATGCTCTCCCTCCCCACTGCCCCCACAACAGGCCCCAGCATGTGTTGTTCCCCTTCCCGTGTCCATGTGTTTTCATTGTTCAGCTCCCACTTATAAATGAGAATATGTGGTGCATGGTTTTCTGTTCCTGCGTTAGTTTGCTGAGGATGTTGGCTTCCATTCTATCTATGTCCCTGCAAAGGATGTGATCTCATTCCTTTTTATGGCTGCATAGTATTCCATGGTGTTATACATACAACATTTTCTTTATCCAGTCTATCACTGATGGGCAGTTGAGTTGATTCCATGTCTTTGCTATTGTGAATAGTGCTGCAGTGAACATGTGTGCATGTATCTTTATAATAGAATGATTTATATTCCTTTGGGTATATAACCAGTAATGGGATTGCTGGGTCAAATGGTATTTCTGGTTCTAGGTCTCTGAGGAATCGCCATTCCCTGTTTTTTTTTTTTTTTTTTTTTGAGGTGGAGTCTCGCTCTGTCACCCGGACTGGAGTGCAGTGGCCAGATCTCAGCTCACTGCAAGCTCCACCTCCCGGGTTTACGCCATTCTCCTGCCTCAGCCTCCCGAGTAGCTGGGACTACAGGCGCCCGCCACCTCACCCGGCTAGTTTTGTATTTTAGTAGAGACGGGGTTTCACCGTGTTAGCCAGGATGGTCTCGATCTCCTGACCTCGTGATCCGCCCGTCTCGGCCTCCCAAAGTGCTGGGATTACAGGCTTGAGCCACCACGCCCGGCCCGCCATTCCCTGTTTTAAAAGATAACATTTTAAAGTAGTTGTTTAATATCATAAAGTACAGAACAGATGAAAAATAGAGGAAAATGCTAGCGATAACCCCACATTCTAATTAAATAACTATTTACTTGCCTCATCTTCATTTTTTTCATGTGTATGTTTTTACAGATTTATGAATATACTCAAATGCAAGCCATTCTTTATCCTACTTAAAACATTTTAACTTATTATTGCATCAACATTTTTTCCCCATGCTTTCTGGTATTTATAATTATAATTATTAGCTTTATTATAAAAATGTATTATAAAAGTTCATAAATTTTAAAAGTTAAAATATGTAGAAGTTACAGAAATAATACAATAAGCATCTACATACCCCTCTTAGATCAACTGTTAACATTTTGCTATATTTGCTTTCTCTCTTTGAAAATAATTTTCCAGAAATTATGACACTTTACCTCTTAATGCTTCAGCATGCATTTTCCTAAGAAAAAGAACTTTCTTCTACATAATCGCATTACCATTACCATGGTTAAGAAAATTAGCAATAATTTTCATAATATCATCTAAAATCTAGTTTATAGTCAAAATCCCCCAATTATCCCAAGAATGCCTTTTATAACTGGGGTTTTAGAGCTTGACTTTTTCTTTTTCAAGTTCCAGGAGGCTTAAATAATGCTTAATAATAGTAAAGTATTGGGGGGCAAGTGGGGAGATACTGTTTCCTGTGACTGGATTGTAGCTATTTATCCTATTGGTTCCTTAATGGCGTCTTGGCTGAACACTCAAAACAGAGCTCAGATTCCCAGTTCTGATTCCTTTCTGGAGTTTTTGTGGCTTCTAATGGGGTAGGCGGCAGGTATCCCCAGTGCCCAAGCTCTCCGCCTCCTCCCTTTCATTTTTATGGAGTCTTGAAGGCAAGAAACCCTGGTCTGACTTGTGTTTGTTTTCTTGAGGCCCAAGACCCTTCAAGGTGCAGGGTTTTGAAATTTAAAAGCCCTTCTTCTGCTTTCAACTCCCTGTGGTCTGACCACTCAAACAGAGGAGAGTCATGGGATAACATATGATAATGAGAGGAAAGGACATTGGTTAACTTTTCAAAATATTATCCTGGCTTATATGTTCTGTGCAGACATTAGGACACACACTTAGCTGTTTTGCTCCAGGACAGTCATACTGGTTGTCAAAATATTAAACTACTTCTCAACAAGAGCATGAATTTTATCATCCAAAAAAGGCAACTTTTGCTTGTGTAGCATTCCTTCATCTTTCTCATATGTATATATTTAGATATAGTCCATACATTGGCAAATGGTTAGCATAAAGTACACTGTCCTGAGCCCCCTGCCCTCTAGATAGTCCCACTTCTTCCCTGGGACACTGCAGATCTCCAGCAACCAATGGATGAATGCCTAGAAGAAACAGATGCCTTCAGGACCCTGTCTACATCTCTTCTGATGGGTCAGTGCCAAGACTTCTGGGCTGCTAAGTGTTTTGAATAGCCCCACGGAGCAAATGTAAATCGGATCATATCACCCTCCTGCTTAAAATCCATCATTGACTTCCTGCTTCACTCAGAATTAAGTTCCAGCTGCTTCACAGAGCAAGTAAAACCTTACAAGATCTGGCCCTTGCTTTCCTCCTTAGCTTCTTCTCTATTTCCCCCACCTGCGTTGGACCCTGCTCTTCCTACTGGGGTTCTAGCTGAAAGAGACTCGTTTGCTCCTTATAGATTCCATGCTCTTTTTGTATTTTGGATCCTCTCATGGTTGTTCCTGCTGCCTGGAGTTGCCTCACTAATTACTATTGATCTCTGGATTTTAGTTTAAATGCCATCTCTTCTGAGAAGTTGTTGCTGAACCTTCCAGGTCTGGGTTCAGGCTTCCTATGCTCTCTGAACTCGTTTTATTGTAGAATGTATCCCAACAGTTTCATATTATTGCTATGCCTTCCTGTTAGGACTCTGGGCTCCAGAGGGCCAGCACCCATTCTTACCTTTCTCATCATTTGACCCCAAATGTCTAACATTGTAATAAATGCTCATTGGAAGAAATAATGACATTGATATAGACATTCATATACATCTATGTGTATATAAGTATATACACACAGAGACACGTATGAGAGAGTGAACAGATGAGAATCAGAAAAAGGGGAAGATTTGGAACATGGCTAATATTAGAATGAGGTCATCTCAAGTTTCCAAATAGGAACACTGGTATAGGAGGAGATCATTTAAAAATCTAGTAGCCTGGTGGAAGGGAGGTAGCAGAACCAATGCTGGTTGGGACAGGAGATTATTTTACAAATAATTCACAACCTAGGTCTCTTAGAGATAAAGGGTTAGAAAAAAGCTATACCTTTACAATACAAAGGAAACAACCCTCCATGTCCTGAGTCTATCAACAGAGCAAAGAGACTCCTCTTTCTTGCCACTATAGGAGACAAGGCATTCGAGATGAATATTTGATCCCAAGGCCATTACAAAACATAATGAGGCTGCACCCAGCATGTTTTTTCACCTATCAGTGTCCCTTACCTACCACAGATGCTGCCTCCTCATTCCTACAGAGCCCCACCTATTTCACAAATGATGACCAACCTGCCCTGAGTCATAGCTGTTCAGTCACTTCATTTGTGCTGTAATTGCGGGGTATCTGCATGGGAGTGTTTTCCACCCTGTTCAGCTAACGCAGTGGTCCCTGGGGGTGGAGCTAGTCCAGGCAGGGGTGCCCCGAAAAAGGCAGTGAGTGACCAGCCAGGGCTTGGGGTGAGGGGATGCATCTCAAGAAGTTGGTTTTCACCCACGCCATAATAAACAAAAGGGCTTACTCATTTATTCATGTATTCATTCTTTCTACAACCCCTACTAAAAGCGGTTGTAAAGTTATATTCTTGGAGGGAGGTGGTGTAATATACAAAGAGTAATGAATGAAGAGACGTGTGTGTCAAACTAGAGAGTAAATGTCCCCTCTAAAGAAGACAGCTGCTTTTCAAGTTGAGACAATTGTTTCTCTGGGATAGATGTGTGTTACTGCATTCCAGATGTGCTGTTTCCCCTCTTGCAGAGGGATTACATCCCATTACATCCCCATCCCATTGACTGATTTGGCCAGTGACATATGGGTGGGCTGGGCGTGGTGGCATACGTCTGTAATCCTAGCAGTTTGGGAAGCTAAGGCGGGAGGGTCACTTGAGGTCAGGAGTTTGAGACCAGCCTGGCCAACATGGCAAAACCCCATCTTTACTAAAAATACAAAATTAGCCAGGTGTGGTGGTGGGTGTCTGTAATTCCAGCTACTTGGGAGGCTGAGACAGGAGAATTACTTGAATCTGGGAGGCGGAGGTTGCAGTGAGCCGAGATGCTTCCACTGCACTCCAGCCTGGGAGACAGAGTGAGACGCCATCTCAAAAAAAAAAAAAAAAAAAAATATATATATACACACACACACACACACACACACACACACACACACACATATATATGGAAGAGATGTGTGTCTGTCACTTCTGAGCGAAAGCTCTAAGAGACAGGACGTGGGCCGGGCGCAGTGGCTCACACCTGTAATCCCAGCACTTTGGGAGGCCAAGGCAGGTGGATCATGAGGTCAGGAGATCGAGACCATCTTGGCTAACACGGCGAAACCCCATCTCTACTAAAATTACAAAAAATTAGCCAGGCATGGTGGCGGGCGCCTGTAGTCCCAGCTACTTGGGAGGCTGAGGCGGGAGAATGGTGTGAACCCGGGAGGCGGAGCTTGCAGTGAGCCGTGGTGGTGCCACTGCACTCCAGCCTGGGTGACAGAGTGAGACTCCATCTAAAAAAAAAAAGATGGGACAGGGTTTGCTTGGGTCTCATTTCCCTTTGACCACAGTGACAGTTGATGTTCCAGTTACAACTCAGGCAATGGAAGCAGAGCCCCAGCCTCCCGCAGTGGACACGCAGTGTGAGTGAGAAATCCATCTGAGTTTTTGAGATTGTTACTGCAGCATTGCTCACCTATCCTGACAGTTGTGCAGTCATTTCAGATCTTTGGATTCTTTTTTTTCAAGAGAAGCCAGAAATCCAGATTTTTTGTAAAAACATACATATATATATAAAGTTTTATAGTGAATTCAAATTGTAGGAAAAAAACATCTGACAGACAGGTAAAAAACATATACTTATGGGCCATTGGTTTCCTACCTGTGTCCTAGGTACTGGATAACACTGTGAAAAACCATAACAGACACACTCCTTATCTCATGGAACTTACAGCTGAATAGAGGAAATAAATACTAGATAAAAGAAACACAAAAATTGGCCGGGTGTGGTGGCTCACGCCTGTAATCCCAGCACTTTGTGAGGCCGAGGCGGGTGGATCACCTGAGGTCAGGAGTTTGACACCAGCCTGGCCAACATGGTGAAACCCCGTCTTTACTAAAACTAGAAAAATTAGCCAGGTGCGGTGGCAGGTGCCTGTAATCCCACCTACTCGGGAGGCTGAGGCAGGAGAATTGTTTGAACCTGGGAGGTGGAGGTTGCAGTGAGCTGAGATGGCGCCACTGCACTCCAGCCTGGGCAACACAGTGAGACTCTGTCTCAAAGAAAAAAAAGAAACACAAAAATAATAATTTATTCTTGTGACAAACACTGCAAAGCAGTGGTACAGGGTACAATGAGAGCTATATGAAGGGTATTAAGCTAGAGATGGGTCAGGAAAGGCTTCACCGGGAGACAAGAAGGACTTAGCCAGATGAAGGAATAGCAGTGGGATTGGGAGCAGGTGATGATGGGCCAGGTGAAGGGCCCTGAGTGGGGAAGTAGGGACTCTGATCTTTATCCTAACAATGAATTTGAGGAGCTCCAAGAAGTTTAGCGTAGCTGGAATTCCAAGTAAAAGAGATGTGGCGTGAATGCTATATCTTTATAGGCCATGGAAAATAGTCTGGACTTTAGCCTAAGAGTAACAGGGAGGCATTGAATGATTCTTAGCAAGAGAATGTTGTATCTGAAGTGGTAGAAAAGTGACATTTATTTAATCATCTGTTCTTTTACTGATTTATTAAGCATATCTTTGAGTGTCCACTCTGTGGCAGAAATTGTCCTAATTATAGGAAATGCAAAGATGAATCTGACCCTCAAGGAACTCAGCTTTACTTGAAAGGTGGATGACACATAGACACAGCTATAAATAAAAGTAGAAAGTGGTGTATTCCATCATTCATTCATTCACTTATCTATGCAACCAGTGTTTATTGAGCACTTACACATATGTGCCAGGTACTCTTCGTATATCTTGGTTGTATGTTGAACAAGACATCATGAATCTTACGATTTAGGTCATTTCATAAAACAAAGTTTCCTTCTTTTTCCTTCCTTCCTTCCTTCCTTCCTTCCTTCCTCCCTCCCTCCCTCCCTCCCTTCCTTCCTCCATTTCTTTCTTTCTTTCTTTCTTTCTTTCTTTCTTTCTTTCTTTCTTTCTTTCTTTCTTTCTTTCTTTCTTTCTTTCTTTTCTCTTTCTTTCTTTCTTTCTTTCTTTCTTTCTTTCTCTCTCTCTCTCTCTCTCTTTCTCTCTCTCTCTCTTTCTTTTTCTTTCTTTCTTTCTCTCTCCCTCTTTCTTTCTCTCTCTCACTCTTTCTCTTTTATAATGATTCTTTTGTGGAACTATGCCTTATTATCTCTGTTTGCCAGAAATCTTTTTATTGTAGCTACATGTATGTCATTTTTTTCTCTTGCAGTGATTTCTTTTTTTTTTTTCTTTTTTAAGATGTCACCCAGGCTGGAGTGCAATGGCACAATCTAACTCATTGCAACCTTTGCCTCCTGAGTTCAAGCAATTCTCGAGTCTCAGCCTCCCAAGTAGCTGAGATTATAGGTGCATGCCAGCGTGCCGGGCTAATTTTTGTATTTTTAGTAGAGACGGGTTTCACCATGTTGGCCAGGCTGGTGTCAAACTCCTGACCACAAGGATCTGCCCACCTCGGCCTCCCAAAGTGTTGGGATTATAGGCATGAGCCAACTGCACCTGGCCAGTTTCCTTATTTCTAAAATGGGAAATGTATCCACACCACAAAATTGTTGTAATGCTTTCATGACAGAAAGTGCTCAGCATAATGTCCAGAAGATAAGTGCTCTATAAAAGGCAGCTATTGTATTATTATTATTACCATTTTATTTACCAGAAGGAAAAGAAGAATTCCTAAGATCGATATAATTGGATGTGTTGGATATAGAAGGAGTCAAGCCAGGAGAATATATGAGTGGCTCCCAGAGAGGCTAGAATCAATCAGGAGTGGCAGGTGTGTATGTGTGTGTGTGCCTACTGGGGGAGTCATTATAGCATTTCTTGGATAGTAGAAATATCAATATTATGATTGATAGGTAATATTACTTTCCCTAGCTAAGAGAGGAAAGGAAAACATGGAGAATGAGATTGAATGGTAAAGCTGATGCATGAAGAGATTTAAAGGGAACACAGGAAGTAGATATGCAGCCATTTCCTGTGTGATTCAGGATGTCTGGTCATTTGGAGTGCATAACCGTTGGCAGCATGGCCATAATCCTTTCTGAATTAATAAGGTAAAGAGAAAATATAAGAACATTCCATCGGGTTTGTCATCTCTGCCAAGACCCTGCAACATCAGACTAAGTCAGGCCTAGTCTGGCCTAGTGAATGTGTACACCTAGGCTGAGTCTAAAGGTACTCTCTGCATTGGAAGTAGGGGCTTCAGATGACAGGGGCAGCCATTTTAGTTGACATTAAAAAGCTGGCAGCCATTCTGACATTGAACAAATTTTCCCAAGTGTTTGTAAGAATATAGGGAGGGGCTGGGCGCGGTGGCTCAAGCCTGTAATCCCAGCACTTTGGGAGGCCGAGACGGGCGGATCACGAGGTCAGGAGATCAAGACCATCCTGGCTAACACGGTGAAACCCCGTCTCTACTAAAAAATACAAAAAACTAGCCGGGCGACCTGGCGGGCGCCTGTAGTCCCAGCTACTCGGGAGGCTGAGGCAGGAGAATGGCGTAAACCCGGGAGGCGGAGCTTGCAGTGAGCTGAGATCC
>NW_016808932.1:573165-608684 GCF_001698545.2 Rhinopithecus bieti | reverse complement strand
AAAAAAAAAAAAAAAAAAAAAAAAAAAAGAAAATAAGCATTATTTTTGTAAGGCTTGTTTGCATAGACCCATCTCTGTGTCAACTTTATGCCTCCAGTGGTAATGGTGTTTTTCTCTTTCTGGTATGGAAGAAGGGTGAGGGAAGATCTTCACAAAGGGAAATTTATGTCTTGCTTTTAGGCAGAGAGTGGGGGGTTAAAGAGCTCTTTCTGAATTTGCTGCTTCTTAATTCCTTTTAGCTTCAAACAATCCTTATGCCAAAATGGCATATTTTGGGTTGGCATATTATGATCCCTTTTTAATATTTTGGCAATTTGCCATCTTAATTATTTGAATCAATCCTGAGAATCCAAGGGGAGTTAAGAAAGGTCTCTTAAGAAAAAAAATAAATGTTTTGACATTACCTGGGATTCATCTTTGGAGCCTGTTCATTCTTTGAAAGCAGTATTCGAAAACCTGTGACTGGCGAGAAGCAAAAAATTGATAGAAGCAGGTGGGGACAGGTTCCTTGGCAGTGGGAGACATGTTCAAGGACTACCTGAGGAAAAAAAAAGAGAAGACAGATGCCATAGAAATGGGTTTGGGGATACCTGATGTGGCCACACTTCTTTCTTGAAAGCACCCGGGTCACCTGCTGAAAGGGTGGGATCCCACGATTTTAGGTTCATTCCAGATGCTGCTTTTCTGCTGGTCACAGCTTATTGGACTAGAGGCTGACACTTGATACTGGTTTAGCCAATCAGAGTCTTTATGCAATCTGCATAAAGAGAAATATAAGTTAGCCATTTGGATGCTGGAGCTATTAAAGGCAAGGACAGGTATGAGGGCCAAGGTTGGTATCATGTCAAGCTAAAGGCTGGATAGACTCAAGTTATGGGGGAGCAGAATGGGTGAAATTTATAGGGAAAGCAATTTGCAGAACAATTTAAGAAGTAAAAAGGAGCCAAGAGGATAGAATAGTGTGGGTCAATGTCTTTCTGGGCCCCAAGAGGGTAGCCCAGTGGTTCTCAACAGGAAGCTATTTTGCCCTCCTCCACCCCACCCCACCCCACCAAGGGGACATTTGGAAATGTCTGGAGATATTTTTGATTGTCACATCTGGTCAGGAGGGATGCTTTTTTGCATCCAGTGGGTAGAGACCAGGATGCTGCTTAAACATCCTACAATGCATAGAACAGCCCCCACATCAAATAATTATCTGGTCCACATTCTAGCAGCATGTTAAGCACTTTACAGGGGTTATCATATTTAATCTTCAAAACCAACCTCATGAGGCGGGAGTTATTGTTAGGTCATTTTATAGAGACACTGAGGCCTGGAGACTGAGTTAACTTGCCCAAGACAGGACTCAAGGTCACAGATCCAGAAAATCTGGCTACAGAGCATAAGCTCTTAACCATTGTGTGTAGGGACTAAAGCCAAGAAAATATAAGAAGCAGCACAGCCCAAAAGACCCAGTAGCTTTGGGAGGGGAGCATTTAGTTTAGGAGTGAAAACCTTGCACACTTCAATAGCAACAGAAGAGAATACTATTTTAGAGTCCAGTAACCATAATAATAATAATTAATATTTTCGAGTGTTTACTGTGTCTAATAATCCTATGCTTTATAAATATTGGCCTATGAGTCTGACTTTATTTTTTTGAGATTGAGTATCCCTTTTTCACCCAGGCTGGAGTACAGTGGCGCGATCTCAGCTCACTGCAACCTCCGCCCCCTGGGTTCAAGCGATTCTCCTGCTTCGGCCTCTCAAGTAGCTGGGATTACAGGTGCTCATTACCACGCCCAGCTAATCTTTGTATTTTTAGTAGAGACGAGGTTTTGCCATGTTGGCCAGGCTGGTCTTGAACTCCTGCCTCAGTTGATCCACCCGCTTCAGCCCCCCAAAGTGCTGGGATTACAGGCGTGAGCCACCACACCCAGCCTATTATTCCCATTTAACAGATGAGGAAACCAAGGTGCAAGCAGTCAAGTAGCTTGCTCAGTGTCACAGAGCTCATCAATGGCAGTTGAGGTTTTATTCCAGATTATCTGGTTCAATGTCTATGTGTTCTTCCTATCATGCTAGGCTACCTCTCAGTAGAGTGAGAAGAAACATTTATAGTGTTGAATGTTAAGTCAAGGTCCTTGTGTTTTAAAAGATGGGAATTAAAAGAAGGGATATGGGAAAGGAGAAAACCAGCGTGAACATGGATTTAAAGGTATGAAGATTCAGATTCCCAATCAGGAGGTCCATGAATGTGGCTGTGACTGGGGTGGCGTTTGGGGTATGGAGGCCTTGGATGTTTGGCTTCAGCCTAAAATGGCAAAATGGCGCTAAAGTGAGTGCTGAAATCTGCTATGGTTTGAATGTGTATGTCCCTCCAAAATTCTCATGTTGAAAGGTCACCACCAAGGTGCTGCTATTAGAAGATGGGGGCCTCTCAGGCTGGGCGCGATGGCTCATGCCTGTAATCCCAGCACTTTGGTAGGTTGAGGCAGGTCAATCACTTGAGCTCACAAGTTTGAGACCACTCTGGGCAACATGGCAAAACCCCATCTCTACAAAAAATACAAAAATTAGCCAGATGTGATGGCATGCACCTGTAGTCCCAGCTACCTGGGAGGCTGAGGTGGGAGGATCACTTGAGCCAGGGAGGTGGAGGTTGCAGTGAGCCGAGATCATACCACTGCACTCCAGCCTGGGTGATAGAGCCAGACCTTGTCTTAAAAAAAAAGAAAGAAAAAAGAAAAATGGGGCCTCCGGGAGATGATTAGGCCATGAGGGAGTCATTTTTGTGAATGAGGTTAACACCTTTATAAAGAGAAGCATCAGAAAGCTGACCCTTTCTTCTGTTTCTTCTGCTATGTGAGAACACAGCATTTGCTTCCTCCATGATGTGAGGGTACAGCAACAAGGTGCCATGTTGGAAACACACAGCAGCTCTCACCAAACACTGAAGCTGCCAGTGCCTCGCTCTTGGACTTCCCAGTCTCCAGAACTATGAGGAAATAAACCTCAATTTTTTATAAAGTACCCAGTCTCAGGTATTTTGTCATAGCAACAAAAAATGGACCAAGACAAAATTCAAGGTAAAAGTTGGAGGCTTATTCTATTGGTTTAGAAGAGCCTAAGGTTTTTGAGCAGAAGGATGAAGAGATTATATTATGTATGTTAGACAGAGCTCCCTGAGACAGTGCAGAGCACACATGGGGACAGGAAGGAAGTGGAGCAAGGAGACTGGCCAGATGACACTGACATTGTCAGAGGGAAGAGTATGGGAAGGATTTGAGAAACGTTTCAGAGGTGGAAAGTTTGGCTTAGGAAGTGCTTGGATTTAGTGACAAGAAAGAGAAAGGAGATGAAAGTGAAGGTGAGGTTCTAGTTGGAGCACTAGGTGGCTGGTGAATCTGGGAAAGGAATAATGCAAAGGGCATTAATTACAATTGTAATTAAATAAAAGCAATACAACTTATCTTTTGAACATGATCATATGAAGTAAAATTCTCCAATTCTGGGAATTAGGATCCCTCGAAGAAACCCACTTTTATCAAAGACACAAAAATATGCTTTTACAAAAATGTGTGTGTATTAATCTTGGATCATGTTGCTGTGTGCCTTTTTTTTTTTTTTTGAGATGGAGTCTTGCTATATCGCCCGGACTGGAGTGCAGTGGCCCGATCTCAGCTCACTGCAAGCTCCACCTCCTGGGTTCATGCCATTCTCCTGCCTCAGCCTTCCCAGCAGCTGGGACTACAGGTGCATGCCGCCACGTCCCGCTAATTTTTTGTATTTTTAGTAGAGACGGGGTCTCACCGTTTGTATTTTTAGTAGAGATGGGGTTTCACTGTGGTCTTGATCTCCTGACCTCATGATCCTCCTGCCTCGGCCTCCCAAAGTGCTGGGATTACAGGCGTGAACCACTGCGCCCGGTCTGTGTGCCTTCTTTTTAACTACAATATATTGTATGCATCTTTCTAAACCAATTCATATAAATTTACAACAGTATTAATGGCTTTTTAGTATTCTACTGTGTGGATGTACAAAGATTCATTTAGCTGGCTATTGATAGAACTTTGGGTTGTTTTTCATTTTTTTTCTTTCTGTTACTGCCAACAAAGCAAGAAATGACTTTGTATATCTTTGACTTTTTAGTGCTAGTCAATTTATAAGGGTAAAACTTTTAGAGTAGCATTGCTGGGTCAAAGGCTAAGTACATTTAAAATTTTGATAAGTTCTTCTAAATTGCCAGAAGGCCAGATTTTTAGGGTAATGAGTTCTGTTTCAGTCAAGTAAGATCCAGGTGCCAAAGGCCTAAGGTCACTATGAATGCCCCCAAATCAATTAATAACACAGGTTGCAACTCTGAAGAGATGTAACATCTGGAGAGGTGCCAGAATCAGAGGTATGAGAACGCTAAAGCTCATAATGGTTTAAGATAATAAACTATGCTTCAAATGTAAATACAGCTACACTGGACACATTAATTATAAAAGGTTCTCAGTGTACTGTGAAAGTGTATACACAACACATAAAAACACAATCCCATCTCAAATTTATCATAAAACTAATACATTAGCTATGATAAATATTAATTACACATTCATATAATAATCTTTTTTGCTTCTTTAAATTTGGAAGTGCTTTTGGAGGATGATTTGAATTCCTTAGATTTCTTAAAAGTATTAACAAGGGTCAATGCTCTTCAGCTAAAGACCGCTAGGTGCACACTGGCAGCTGAACAAGTTGGGGTCATTATTCACTGCATTGAGGGAGAACTGGTGCCATGGGACCTATAGGACATCTTGGTAGGAGGGAGTGAGGAAGGATTTATTACAAAATTTGGACTTTTTTTTTGAGATGGAGTCTTGCTCTGTTGCCCAGGCTGGGGTACCATGCCATGATCTCAGCTCACTGCAACCTCTGTCTCCTGGGTTCAAGCGATTCTTCTGCCTCGGCCTCCCAAGTAGCTGGGATTACAGGTGCCTGCCATCACGGCTAGCTAGGATTACAGGTGTGCGCCACCACACTCAGCTAATTTTTGTATTTTTAGTAGAGACAGGGTCTCACCATGTTGTCCAGGCTGCTCTCGAACTCCTGACCTCAGGTGATCTGCCCACCTCAGCCTCCCGAAATGCTGGGATTACAGGTGTGAGCCACTGTGCGCGGCCACAAAATTTGAACTTTGGGGAATCTCGATGAGGGGTGAAAGAACTGGGGCTTTGGTCAGACACAGTGGCTCACGCCTGTAATCCCAGCACTTCGGGAGGCTGACGCGGGTGGATCATCTGAGATCAGGAGTTCAAGACCAGCCTGGCCAACATGGTGAAACCCCATCTCTACTAAAAATACAAAAATTAGCTGGGCGTGGTGGTAGGCACCTGTAATCCCAGCTGCTTGTGAGGCTGAGGCAGGAGAATCGCTTGAACCTGGGAGGCGGAGGTTGTAGTGAGCTGAGATCGTGCCATTGGACTTCAGCCTGGGTGAAAAGAGTGAAACTCCATCTCAAAAACAAGAAAAAAGAACTGGGGCTTTCCTCAGGATTGGATACTGGCAGGAAGTGGGAGGAATTCTATGACTGGGCATCTTAATAAATCTTATCTAAAGGGAGAAAAGACTAGAGCAAGCTTCAGCCTGTAATCAGTAAAGAAGCAGCAGCCACACATATTGGGCAGGATAGGCAATATTTGGTCATTTTGGTGATTTGGACAGCGTTCACATTTTTTTTTTTTTTTTTTTTGAGACAGAGTCTCGCTCCGTCGCCCGGGCTGGAGTGCAGGGGCGGGATCTCAGCGCACTGCAACCTCCGCCTCCCGGGTTTACGCCATTCTCCCGCCTCAGCCTCCCGAGTAGCTGGGACTACAGGCGCCCGCCACCTCGCCCAGCTAGTTTTTTTTATTTTTTAGTAGAGACGGGGTTTCACCGTGTTAGCCAGGATGGTCTCGATTTCCTGACCTCGTGATCCGCCCGTCTTGGCCTCCCAAAGTGCTGGGATTACAGGCTTGAGCCACCGCGCCCGGCCAGTGTTCACGTTTTGTCTGTGTTCAGATGTGCTTCTTTGTGTCTTGCTCCATCATGGTCTCAGAGTGGCTTTGTCTAATTTTTTAAAAAGTTTGTATCTTTTTGAGACAGGGTCTCATTCTAGTGCCCAGGCTAGACTACTGTGGCACAATTACCTCACTGTAGCCTCAACCACCTGGGCTCATGTGATTCTCTCACCTCAGCCTCCCAAGTAGCTGAGAATACAGGTATGTGCCACCATTTCAGGCTAATTTCTTTTTTTTTGTAGAGATGGGGTCTCGCTGTGTTGTCCAGGCTGGTCTTAAACTCCTAGGCTCAAGCAATTCTCCCTCAGCCTCCCAAAGTGCTAGGATTATAGGTGTAAGCCACCATGCCCAGCCCAAATGCTCTATCAAATGTTCTATGAAATTGTTTATGTTCAACAGAAGAGCATCAAGCCCAGGCTAGGACAGTCAGTAGATCAGCTCATAGCAACACCAAGGACAAGCTGACAGAACCAGGTCAGTTCCTGGATGTCAAGGTGGCTTATCTCTTTCAAGGAAGTTTCCACTATCTTTGCCTGGCTGGTCCCTACTGATCCATCATACTTCAGCTTTAGCCTCATTTCCTAAGGTTAGTCTTTCCTAATCCACCCTCCTCCCAATCCAAATAAATAGGCCAAGTCTTCTTGTTATACAGCCCTTAACAACTTCTGCTGCTGCTTTGCAGCACTCATCACAATTGTCATTGCTTAATTGTGCAATGAGTCATCTAACACCTGTCGCATCAGCTCCCATGTAAACTCCAGGAGAGCAGGGACTGTGTCCATCTTTTTCATCTCAGTATTCCCAGTGACTCACACAGCAATGAACACCAGGTTGATGCTCAAAATTAGTATTTGATGAGGGAATATCAGATGAACACAAGACAGTGAGCTTCTTGTGTTCACTTATTGTGCCTATTTATGTCTGTATTGCAGGGACTATCATGGTGCTTGGCATATAGTAGGTGCTGAATAAATATTTGCACAGTGGGTTGTGATGGGTAATTTTATGTATCAACTTGACTGGACCACAAGATGCCTACATAGCTGGTTAAACATTACTTCTGGGTATGTCTGTGAGGGTGTTTCTGGAAGAGATTAGCATTTGTTTTTAGTTATTTTATGGCAGTTTTTAATTACTTTTATTTCAATAGGTTTTTGGGAAACAGATGGTCTTTTGTTACATAGGTAATTTCTTTAGTGGTGATTTCTGAGATGTTGGTGTACTCATCACCCAAGTGGTGCACATTGTGCCCAATGTGTAGTCTTTTATCCCTTATCCCCTCATCCGACACTTCCCCCTGTGTCCTCAAAGTCCGTTGTGTCATTCTTATGCCTTTGTGTCTTCATAGCTTAGCTCCCACTTATAAGTGAGAACATACGATGTTTGGTTTTCCATTCCTGCATTATTTCTTAGAATAATGGTCTTAGAATAATAGACTTAGAACAATGGTCTCCAATTCCATGCAGGTTGCTAAAAATGCCATTATTTCATTTCTTTTTATGGCTGAGTAGTATTCCATTGTATGTATATACAACATTTTCTTTATCTGCTTGTTGATTGATGGGCATTTGGGCTGAATTGGTCGACTAAGTAAAGCAGATGGCCTTCCTCAAAGTGGGTAGACATCTTCCAATCCATGAGTGCCTGAATAGAACAAGGAGACACAGGAAGGTTGAATTAAGTCTGCCTGATGGCTTGAGTTGGGACATTAATCTTCTGATGTCTATGCTCCTGGTTCTTAGGCCTTCAGATCTGGACTGGAATTGATATCACTAGCTCTCTAGCTCTCAACTACACCGTCAGCTTTCCTGGGTCTCTAGTTTGCAGATGGCAGCCCATGGGATTTCTCAGCCTATGTGATTGCACTAGTCAATACCTTATAATAAATCTCTTTCGGGCCGGGCACGGTGGCACATGCCTGTAATCCCAGCACTTTGGGAAGCCGAGGTGGGTGGATCATGAAATCAGGAGTTCAACACCAGCCTGACCAACATGGTGAAACCCCATCTCTACTAAAAATACAAAAAATTAGCTGAGCATGGTGGACGTGCACCTGTAATCTCAGCTATTCAGGAGGCTGAGGCAGGAGAATCGCTTGAACCTAGGAGGCGGAGGTTGCAGTGAGCCGAGATAGCGCCACTGCACTCCAGCCTGGGTGACAGAGGGAGACTCCGTCTCAAAAAGAAAAAAAAATAAATAAAATAAAATAAAATAAAATAAATAAATAAATAAATAAATCTCTTCCTATGTATCTGCATCTGATCTGTGTTGACATCTACCTATGTTTATGTCTATGTAAATATGTATACTTATATATCTACATACATATATGGATCTATATATAGATTATACATAGATATATACAAATATGAAAGTGTGTGTATATATTCTATTCATTCTGTTTCTCTAGAGAACTCTAATATGTGGGTTAGTGACCTAATTCTTTTCCATTCATTTAATTCTGTCCGAGAAATCATTCCAGTGGCTTCAGAGTCAAACAATTCAGTATATTCAGTGCAAATGTAGTTGGTGGCAGAGGCTTAGACGTGTAGCAAAGTTAGCTGAAAACCATTTTGAAAAGTAAAATTTGACCCAAATTTTCTCTGCTTTGCCTCACATACCTTTTTATCTTATTGGAAGCTCTGCAGAGTCTCAGATCAAATAAAGGCCCTCAAGAAACCAGTGACAGCTATCAGAGCCCTGCACACTTCATTGGAAAGCACATAAACACAATTACTAGCTCATTAAGGACTGTAAAACAGAGGCTTTGAAGCAACATGTGCGGAATTGCCTAGTTAGGCATGAACAGTGTCCTACACATGGCAGCGCCTCCCTGCTGGAAGCCACCTAGGAAAAGACAAAGGACTGTGGCAGGAACGAGGCAATCTGATAATGCTAGGTTCTATTCACAATTCTAACACCCTTCCGCTGTTGCCCCCTTGGGCAATATGTTAATCTGGACTCTCTGGGCCTCAATTTCCTCACCTGTAAAATAGGGCATTGAGAACTGATTGCTGGCTGGGCTAAGTGGCTCATGCCTGTAATCTCAGCACTTTGGGAGGCTGAGGGGGGGCGGATCACCTGAAGTCAGGAGTTTGAGACCAGCCTGGCCAACATGGTAAAAACCCATCTCTACTAAAAATACCAAAATTGGCCAGGCACGTTGGCTCATGCCTGTAATGCCAGCACTTTGGGAGGTCAAGGCAGGAGGATCACAAGGTCAGGAGTTCGAGACCAGCCTGGCCAACATGGTAAAACCCTGTCTCTACCAAAAAAGTACAAAAATTAGCCAGGCATGGTGGCAGGCACCTGTAATCTCAGCTACTTGGGAGGCTGAGGCAGCAGGATCATTTGAACCTGGGAGGCAGAGGTTGCAGTGAGCCAAGATCGCGCCATTGTACTCCAGCCTGGGTGACAGAGCGAGACTCCATCTCAAAAAATAAACAAAAAAACAAAATTAGCCAGGCATGGTGGCTCATGCTTGTAGTCCCAGCTGCTCAGGAGGCTGAGGCATGAGAATCGTTTGAACCCGGGAGGCAGAGGTTGCAGTGAGCTGAGATTGCACCACTGCACTCTACCCTGGACAACAGAGTGAGATTTGATATTTAAAAAGAGAGGGAGAGAGAGAGAGAGAGAGAGAGAGAGAGAGAGAGAGAGAGAACTGATTGCATTAATGCCTTAATTCTTTACCCTTTGTATTAGTTTGCCAGGCTGACGTAACAAAGTACCATAGGCCTGGTGGCTTAAACAACAGAAACTTATTATGTTAGTGTTCTGGAGGCTGGAAGTAGGAGATCAAGGTATCAGTAGGGTTGGTTCCTTCTGGAGGCCCTACAAGAATGATCTGTTCCAGGCCTTTCTCCTTGGCTTATAGATGGCCATTTTCTCCCTGTGTTTTCATATCATTTTCCTTCTATGCATGTCTGTGTCCAAATTTCTTTCTTTTCTTTTTCTTTTTTTTGAGGTGGAGTCTCACTGTCTTGCCCAGGCTGGAGTGCAGTGGAGCAATCTCGGCTCACTGCAGCCTGCACCTCCTGGATTTAAGCTATTCTCCTGTCTCAGCCTGTAGAGTAGCTGGGATTACAGGCATGTGCCTCCACACCTGGCGAATTTTGTATTTTTAGTAGAGACAGGGATTCACCATGTTGGCCAGGCTGGTCTGGAACTCCTGACCTCAGGTGATCCACCCACCTCGGCCTCCCAAAGTGCTGGGATTACAGGCGTGAGCCACCATGCCCAGCCCCAAATTTCTTTTGCTTATAAGGACACCAAACTGGATTAGGGGCCCACTCTAATGACCTTATCTTAAGTTGGTTACTTTTGTAAAAACCTTATCTCCAAATACTTTTACATTCTGAGATTCTGGGGGTTTGGACTTCAACTTATGAATTTTGGGAGGGACACAGTTCAACCCATAACACCTCTCCTATCTCCAGAGCCTTTGCAGTTCCTCTCATAAAAGAGGTAGAGTCGATTTCCCCATCCTTTGAATTTGTATTAGACTTGTGACTTGCCTTGGCCAGTGGGATATCAGCAGAGGCAGTGCAAACAGAAGCCTGAAAAAGTGCTTGTACATTTCTACTCTCACTCTAGTTCCTCTGCAATTGCCATGGGAAAATTACCAGGCTAGCATGTCAGAGGATGAGAGGGCAGTCTTGTGGAGCCAAGTTGTCCCAGTCATGATCCAAGCTAGGGCCATCCTAGATCAGCCAACAGCTAGCCAACCACCAGACACCTGAGTGATTCAATCAAGATCAGCCCAGCTGCCTAGAGAGCCTGCAGTTAACCACAGATGTGTGAGCAAGCCAGCAATATCAGATAAGCCCAGCCCAGATCAGCTGAATCCCATGTAAATGTATATTGTGCTGCACCCTGATGATTTTGTGGTTACTTGTTTTGCAGCATTACTGGGGGCTATATATGACTAATACAGGATTAGCAATACTTACTGAGTTGTGAGGACCTGTAAGAAAGGTCACAGCACTTTTAGTAAGTGTTAAATGAATTATGGCCATGGTATTACAATATTTCACAAATTCTTGAGTACTCTGTTGAAATAATGAGTCACCAATATACAATAACACGCTATGTAGCAATAGTGATAAGAGGGTTAGAATAAACCAAGCTAACAAATTGAGCACAGGCTGTAATGTATACATCTGAGCCTATACTCATGCACATAAACCATTAATAGTATTCAATGATGTTGGCTCTGTGCAGATTCTTAGGGACCACTTATGAGAAAACAAGGCTCAAGGAAACAAAATGACTTGCTCCAGGTCACGTAGGTAGTAAGTGGGAGAGCTTTCACCAGAGTTTGAGATATTCATAATTTTGGGAAGCATGGTGTCTGAGTCCATTTTGCAGTATTATAACAATACCACGGACTGGCTAATTTATAAAGAAAAGAAATTTATTTCTTACAGTTCTGAAGTGTGGGAAGTGCAAGGCTGAGGGATTGTATCTGGTGAGAGCCTTCTTTTTGCCTCATAACATGGAGGAGAGCATCACATGGTGAGAGGGCAGGAGTATGCCGGTCAGCTCAGGCCTCTCTTCCTCTTATGAAGCCCCCAAATCAGAAGCTAAACAATATGTTTCCAAAGCTCACAGTTATTTCCAACCATCCTCCATTCATTTGTCTATTCCTTTGGTTCCTTTTTTTTTTTTTTTTTGAGATGGAGTCTTGCTCTGTCGCCCAGACTGGAGTGTAGTGGTGTAATCTTGGCTCACTGCAACCTCTGCTTCCCAGGTTCAAGTGATTCTCTTGCCTCAGCCTCCCGAGTCACTGGGATTACAGGCGTGCACCACCACACCTGGCTAATTTTTGTATTTTTAGTAGAGATGGGGGTTTCACCGTGTTGGCCAGGCTGGTCTCGAACTCCTGACCTCAGGTGATCCGCCTGCCTTGGCCTCCCAGAGTGCTGGGATTACAGGTGTGAGCCACTGCGCTTGGCCCAGGGGTCAGAGTTTTTAAGGACATCTTGGTGGGTGGGGGGAAGCCAGTGAGCCAGGAGTGCTGATTGGTTAGGTAGGAGATGAAATCGTGGGAAGCTGAAGCTATCCTCTTGTGCTGAGTCAGTCTCTGGGTGGGGGACCCAAGATCAGATGAGCCAATTTATTGATCTGGGTGGTTGCAGCTGATCCATCAAGTATGGGGTCTGCAACGTATCTCAAGCACTGATCTTAGGAGCAGCTCAGGGAGGGTCAGAATCTTGTAGCCTCCAGCAGCGTGACTCCTAAACCATAATTTCTAGTCTTGTGGCTAATTTCTTAGTCCTTACAAAGGCAGTCTAGTCCCCAGGCAAGGAGGTTTGTTTTGGGAAAGGGCTGTTATTGTCTTTGTTTTAAACTATAAACTATAAACTAAGTTCCTCTCAAAGTTAGTTCAGCCTATGCCCAGGAATGAACAAGGACAGCTTGGAGGTTAGAAGCAACATGGAGTTGGTTAGGTTAGATCTCTTTCACTGTCTCGGTCATAATTTTGCAAAGGCAGTTTCAACCCCTTAGCAGAACATCAGTTATTGCCTATCTTCAGACTAGAAGACCAGCAGGGAGAGGAGGAAAGATATCCAGACATTTCATTTAAGCCTCAGTTTCCACTTCTGTGAAGTGAGAGCAAGTTAAATGAATAGGGTAACAGTAACATTAGGTGTTGACTTTTGTTGAGCATTTAGTTTGTGCAAGCACCGTGCTAAATGCTTTGCTATTATGCTCTCATTTAATTCCTAAAGCAACATTATGAATAAAGCAGGCTCAGAGCAGTTCAGCAACTTGTCGAAAATAACACAGCTGGTAAGTAGGAGGCAGGTCCTGGATCCAAGGTCAGACTCTAAAGCATCAAATACTTCACTTGAATATAACACAGTAGTTCTTTTTATTTTTTTATTTTTTTATTTTTCTTCATTCTTGAGATGGAGTTTTGCTCTTGTTACCCAGGCTGGAGTGCAATGGTGTGATCTTGGCTCACCACAACCTCTGCCTCCTGAGTTCAAGCGATTCTCCTACCTCAGCCTCCCGAGTAGCTGTGATTATAGGCAAGCACTACCACATCTGGATAATTTTTGTATTTTTAGTAGAGACGCGGTTTCTCCATGGTGGTCAGGCTGGTCTCCATCTCCTGACCTCAGGTGATCTGCCCACCTCTGCCTCCCAAAGTGCTGGGATTACAGGCGTGAGCCACCATACCTGGCCAATACCAGTGGTTCGTATAGGAGTAAGGCTGCCCTCCAGGACTCCTTTCAGAAATGTTTGGGGACTATATTAGTAGTTACAATGATGGGGAAGGTGTGATATTGGCATGATTTATTTTAGGGGACCAAGAGAGCTAGACATATAGCAATGTCCAGGGAAGATCTGTCCTGTGTCCTGCTTGACTTCCCAGTGTCCTGTCAGACATTCACATAGGTGAGAAATCTGTTTATAATCATCTGAGCCATTCTGCATATAAACATAGGGTATATTTGCATGGTTTTAGCATACTCTACTTTTATTAGAATGCAGTGTACATGGAGAATGATTATAGTTTACTTTGTTGCACACTTTGTCCACAGTTAGACACCGTTTCAGAAAAGTGACATTATCAAAAGTAAATGCTGTGCAAGCTAGTTGAGAAGCCTATGCCACACTCCTGAATTAGCTTGCATTTGTAACTGTTATGCACACAGTGGTGTTTTTTTTTTTTTTTTTTTTCGAGACGGAGTCTCGCTCTGTCGCCCAGGCTGGAGTGTAGTGGCCGGATCTGAGCTCACTGCAAGCTCCGCCTCCCGGGTTTACGCCATTCTCCTGCCTCAGCCTCCCGAGTAAGCTGGGACTACAGGCACCTGCCACCTCGCCCGGCTAGTTTTTTGTATTTTTTAGTAGAGATGGGGTTTCACCATGTTAGCCAGGATGGTCTCGATCTCCTGACCTCGTGATCCGCCCGTCTCGGCCTCCCAAAGTGCTGGGATTACAGGCTTGAGCCACCGCGCCCGGCGTGGTGTTTGTTTAGGTGCTAATATGGTTTGGGTCTGTGTCCCCACCCATATCTCATGTTGAGCTGGAATCCCTAATGTTTAAGGTGGGGCCTGGTGGGAGGTGATTGGATCATGGGGCTGGGTTTCTTATGAATGGTTTAGCACCAGCCCCTTGATGCTGTCCTCGCGATAATGACTGAGTCCTTGAGATGTGGTTGTTTAAAAGTGTGTAGCACCTCCCCCACGCTCTCTTGTGCTTGCTTTCAAACGTGTGAAGTGCCTGTTCTCACTCTGCCTTCTGCCATGAGTAAAAGCTCCCTGAGGCCTCCTCAGAAGCAGATGTCATCATGCTTCCTGTACAGCCTGCAGAAGCATGAGCCAATTAAACCTCTTTTCTCTACAGATTACCCAGTCTCAGGTATTTCTTATAGCAGTGTGAGAACAGACTAATACAGGTGCTAACATCAGATAATCCCAGTGTCTTTTAGCATTTACATATAAAATTGATTTTTGAAAACGTTGGCTGGGCACGGTGGCTCATGCCTATAATCCCAGCACTTTGGGAGATGGGGTGGGAGGATCATGAGGTCAGGAGTTCGAGATCAGCCTGGCTAACAGGGTGAAACCCCATCTCTACTAAAAATACAAAAATTAGCCAGGCGTGGTGTTGTGCACCTGTAATCCCAGCTACTCAGGAGGCTTAGGCAGGAGAATTGCTTGAACCCGGGAGGCGAAGGTTGCAGTGAGCTGAGATTGTGCCATTCTATTCCAGCCTGGGTGACAAAGCAAGACTCCATCTCAAAAAAGAAGAAAATGTTTTATATATATATACACAGGTATATATAATTTGCAGGTTATATTATCTCTGAATTTCATTTCAGCATACTAAAAGGCACACTACAATATATATTATAAAAGGGCAGGTAAAATGGATCATTGCTTCCAATTCTTCATTCTCTCCCTTAATGGAATTATTAATACACATCAACACCCTTTGCTGTGTGACCTTGCAGTACCTCCCACTAGAGGTGGTGGAGACTATTTCTCTGCCTCATTGATTTTGGGCTTGGCCATGAGACTTGGCTTTAGCCAGTGGAAGGTGGGCTGAGTGGAAATATGACAGGCTTGAGCCTGGCCCTTAAGAGGCATCATGTCTTTCCATTAGTCCTCTTACATTCCTGCTATTTGCTATGAGAAAAACATGCTTTGGAAGGCTGTTGGTCTGAGGAGAATGGGAACAGACCATTCTTGGAACAGACCAGAACCCACCCTGAAACCTGGTGTCAAGCCCATGGGATCCCAGATGAGCTCAGCAAAACCATAGTCAACCACAGACTCATGAGTAAAAAAATAAATATTCATTCTTGTAAGTCATTGAGGTATTGAGATTGTTACACACCAGAAACTGATACAAAGGCATACTGGATCTGATAGACTTGATAAGCACTACATTTTGCTATTCCTTCCGTAAGCAAAGAGCTTAAGTCTTGGCACACTACGAGTGAGTGCTTTATAATGCTTTATAAAGAATCTCTTTGGTTAGTATGTGGAATGGCTAGATGATATCCTGATACTGTGTTAAAGTAGATTATAGACACATGGCTTTCAAATCCTTAGGTTTAGGGGCTCTGCAATTACCACTGAACCCTCCGACCACCAGGGTGAGTTTTGGTGGTTTGGGAGGGTGTAAATTCACAGAGCAGGTGGGTCAGAGATAATTGATGAGTTATCTTCCTTAAAAGGGATCTGGCCCCATGGAAACGACAAGAGCATTCAGCTTTGTGACTGTGGATGATAATTACCAAATTATTAACCGGAGCGTTATGTGAAAGATGGATGGTTCTTGCTCAACGTAATGTGTCCTTTAAATGCTAAATAGTAAGTTAAATGCAAGGAATAAATAAGTTCAGTGGCTTATTTATGGAGTAATTATGGGATATTTTCAGCCCATAAACTAGGGCATCTGTAGAAGCCCAATGCTATGGAGGAGAAAGAGCCCCAAATTAGAAGTCAGGAGACCTGAATTCTCTGCCACTTGCCAGCTAGTAACCTTGAACAGGTTACATCATTGCTTTGAGCCACAGTTTCTTCTTTTGGCAAATCGTTTGGGGGAGGGACTAATAAAATTACTCATCTCAGAGTGGTTGTGAGGAGTCAATGGCGTGATTATATATATGGTACTGAGCGTAGTGTCTGGCACATAATGAGTGGTTACAAAATGTTACCTATCATTATATCATCATATTTGATATAAGACATTTGACCTGTTTAGTAAGAGATTTCCTGCTTTATGTTTCTAGTCAATAAGTAATAGGTACAACTTGCAATTGACCACCAGTGTGTTCTTATTTTTTAAAACACCCTTTCATTATCCTTTCCTGCTTAAAAAATAATCAGAAACTTGGGTAAATAGAGACGAGAATAAAGAGAAAATAAAATTGCCCATCTAATCCCATCATTTAAATAAAACCCCTGTTAACATTTTATGTAGATTCTTAGTCTTTTTTTTAACCCGTGTATAGAATTTCCTTTTAAAACCTGAAATTGAAATCATGCTGTACACGCTGATTTGCCACCTGCTTTTGAGATGTTTCCAATGTCATTAAATATTCTCCTAACACATACTTGTTAATGGCTGCAGAGTAGGGTGTTTCTGAGAATATCGTCTAAGTGGAAGAGTTATTCGTAGAAGCCTACTTAGCCTATTCACTTAAATTATACTTTCAGACTTTCTGAAATCTTCATTTCAAATTGGTCTTAAATGGGCCAGGGCTTGGCTTTAAGATTCCTCTCCACCTCCTTGTTCCTCCTCCAGCTGCCCCCAAGCTCTCTGTCAAGTAGTTAATGATTGTACCAGGCACTTATTCAGTAGGGGAGCTCTCAGTGTAAAGGGTCTCCATGGTGAGACATTTTGTAAAAGGGAAGAATGTCATTCAAATAATCACCCTCTAACTTCTCTGCTTGGCTGAGTTTTTTTTTTTTTTTTCCCCTGGAAACTGAGTTCTTTCTTAAAGTAAGGTACATCTACAGGTAAAACATTGCCTTCCCTATTAGCCCTTTTTTTTGAGACAGGGTCTTGCCGTGTTACCCAAGCTGGAGTGCAGTGGCATGACCACGGCTCACTGTAGCCTCAACCTCCCAGGCTCAAGTGATCCTCCTATCTCATCCTCCTAAGTAACTGGGATCACAGGTGTGTGCCACCATGCCCAGCTAATTTTAAAATTTTTTTTAGAGATGGGGTCTTGCTATATTGCTAAGGCTGGTCTCAAACTCTTAGGCTCAAGTGTCCTCTTACCTTGGCCTCCCAAAGTGCTGGGATTACAGGCATGAGCCACCATGCCTGGCCCCCATTAGCCTTCTTAAACCATGTTACTTGATGCCAGGTAGCAATTTGTCTCTGAAAAACAAGAAATACATTTTTCTGTTCCCTCTGCCACCCATGATCCTGGTTTATTGACTCCTACTGGTAGTAGGAGAGTCAAGATGGGTTTACATGATCTGTACATAACTGTTAAAACATGAATAGTTATGTACTTAATATGCATTAGAAATATATATATCTATATATCTTGTAACTCAAACCTGAGATGTCGTGGATATTATTGCTTAGGGTGAGGTAGAATTTATTTAAGCACAAAAATCACTTATGTAAGAATAGTGCAGCAATAAGTCAGAGATGGGATGGGAATTTGACATTTGGTGAATCTGATGGTTACCATTTTGCACCTGTCATTTGGTGATTGACACTGGGTAAATGTTGTCCTAGTTCAAGCCATCATCTGCCTGGACTTCTAAAGCCTCCTCCTACCAGGTCTTTCTGCTTTCATTCCTGCCCTCCTCCAACCCACTCTCCACACAGCAGCCAAAATGGTATTTTCAAAACATAAGTTGAATAACTCTTCTCATTCACGCCTGTCAAGGGCTTCCCATTTTTCTTGAGCTAAAAATCAAGGCGCTTAATATTTGATTCTAACAACAAAGCTGTGAGGTAGGTATTAATATCTTTATTTTACAGATGAAGAAACTGAAGTTCACAAAGGGTAAGTGACAGGCTCAAGGTCACGCAGCTAATAGGTAGAAGAAGAATTCAAACCCAGGTCTTATGATTCTAGGTTTCTGTTTATTACACCTATGACATCTCCTAAAGCCACCCCCCAGTGCATGTAACCGTAAGATGTCCTTTTCCCGGGAAATTATAAGAAAACAGGTATGTCGGGCTGGGTGCAGTGGCTTATGCCTGTTATTCCAGCAGTTTGGGAGGCCGAGGTGAGCGGATCACCTGAGGTCAGGAGTTTGAGACCAGCCTGACCAATATGGAGAAACCCCGTCTCTATTTAAAATACAAAATTAGCCTGGCATGGTGGCACATGCCTGTAATCCCAGCTACTCAGGAGGCTGAGGTGAGAATTGCTTGAACCTTGGAGACGGAGGTTGTGGTAAGCCAAGATCACTCCATTGCACTCCAGCCTGAGCAACAAAAGCAAACTCCATCTCAAAAAAAGAAAAGGAAAGAAAAACAGCTTATGTCAATTGGCAGTGTTTGGCTGGAAGTCAGAAGAAACACAACTCAAATTAGCTTAAGCAAAAGAGGGACTTTTTTTTGGCTCTGGTAGCTGAAAAGTCAGAGTTAGGACAGTTTTCAGGCATGGCTGGATCCAGTGGCCTAAATGACATTGTCAAGATGCATTGTCTCTGCCTCTTCATCTTCATCTCTTTGTTCTGCCTTTTATGAGTTAACTCCATGGGCAGACAAATTTTCTCTTTATGGTCTTACAATGATTTCTATCAATTCCCAAGAATACATCCTTTTAGAGCTACATTCAAAAGGAAGAGTAAGATAGTCTGTCCCAACATTCTCAGTAAAAGTCTCATTGCATCTCATGGACTCTAATCATTATTCCTGAACCAGTGGTTTTGACCAGAAAAATGGAGTGTGTTGATTGGTTTGAGCCAATCACAGGATTTTATCCTGGGCTAGGGATGGAGGCCCACCTATAGGTGGTAGGAATACCATCTAATTCAGGATATTTGCCAAGAGAAGGGTGAATGGATGCAGGTTGGCAAACACTACAGATGTCCAATACCCAAAGAAAACAAACCAACAAACAAAACGTCCAATGCCTTGGTCCTTCCTAGGGACATGACCCTGAGCTTTGGTGTGTAAAATTCAAAGACTTGTGCAGGAAAGAGGAGAACTAGGTAGGAAAGGAGAGAAGTGAGTGGGCTTTGTACATCTGGGGGATGGCCATGTGGATGATGGTGAGTAGCCACTTTGGGTGATGGGGGTTCTGGTTCTGGGCAGAAGCAATACTTGGCTCCCCACTTACCCTCTATTTCCTTTGAAGCTCCTATAGTGGTCAGGTCCCATGTCCAGGTGCTCAGGTCAAGTGCAAACAACAGTTCAGACTTAGGGGAAGTGGAGGGAAGCTGGTATTCCATTTCATTTGCAGAGATCCTTTTTATTCTTTAAAATAAACACTTACTGCTCTTTTCTAATTACAAAATAAAATATGTTCATAAAAGGGAAATGCAGAAAATACTTGGCAGGTACACAATAATTAATGAGGTTATTGGAGGAATAAACATTAAAATGACCTACAATTTTATACCTCAGAGGTACCCTTTAATATTTTGTTTAATGATCATCCTGACTTTTTTTCTATCCATGTAAATGTATTGGTTGTATATAATGCACATGCATACACACATCTTTTAAAGCAAAGTTTTGGATCTTGTATATAATATTCTTCTTTAAAAATTTCCATTTTATTTTATTTTATTTTTTTAGAGGTGAGGTATTTCTCTGCTGCCCTGGCTTAAGTACAGTGGCATGATCATAGCTCACTGCAGCGTTGAACTCCTGGGTTCAAGTGATTCTCCCGCCTTAGCCTCCCAAGTAGTTAGGATTACAGGCATGAGCTACCATGCTTGACAATGTTCTTTACATTTGTTTTTATTTTTCCATTTAATGTATCATAGGTATTTTTTGTATTCATTAAATGGTTTTGGAAAAATAGGAGTTTTAATGACTTCATAGTGTTTCAATGTATGTATGTATATAGCATAATTCACTTAACCAATGCCCTATTATTGGATGTATTGGATATCTGAAAATTTCCTATATTTTAAATAATATTGAGACAAACATCCATATGCACAAACACAGCTCTATTAATTTCTCTGCAGCATAGTTTTAAAGTGTAATACATATAACCAGTTTGCATGAAGACTTTATTTTAAAGTGTGTTTTTATTATAACATCCTTATATATTGTTTAAAATATTCTAAAGTTACAAGAGGGTATTATATAAATAGTGAAAGATCCTAGTCACTCCCCCTAAAGGTAATTACTGTTAGAAATCTTAATATGTTCTTTCAGACCTTTTTTTTTTTGAGATGGAGTCTCGCTCTATCACCTAGGCTAGAGTGCAGTAGCCTCAGCCTCCCAAGTAGCTGGGATTACAGGCATGTACCACCATGCCTGGTTATTTTTTGTATATTAGTAGAGACAGGGTTTCATCATGTTGTCTGGGCTAGTCTCAAACTCCTGGCCTCAAGTGATCCGGCTGCCTGGCCTCCCAAAGTGTTGGGATTACAGTCGTGAGCCACCACCCCTGGCCCAGACCTTTCTCTATGTGTGCACACATCTGTGTATACACCCAAACCTCCCTCCCTCCTCTCCTGTCTTCCTCCCTTCCTTTCTCCTCTCCCTTCCTTTTCTCCCTCCTTCTCTCCTTCCCTCCCTCCCTCTCTTCCTTTCTTTTTCCTTCCTCTCTCCTCCATTCTACATCCTTCCTTCCACAGATGTTTCCAGACTGCCAGTCTTGTGCTAGACACCGTGCCAGGACATTGGATTGGTGATTGTTTTTAGGAATTTTCAGTAGAAAGAGCTAATAAAGGGCCAGACGCAGTGGCTCACGCCTGTAATTGTAGCACTTTGGGAGGCCAGTGTGGGAGGATCACTTGAGGTCAGGAGTTTGAGACCAGCCTGGCCAACATGGTGAAACCCCGTCTCTACTAAAACTACAAAAATTAGCCAAGTGTGGTGGTGGGTGCCTGTAATCCCAACTGCTTGGGAGGCTGAGGTTGCAGTGAGCTGAGGTCATGCCACTGCACTCCAGCCTGGGTGACAGAGTGGGACTCCATCTCAAAAAAAAAAAGAACAGGTAGTAGGTTAGTAGGTATATACTTAAAGAAACAAATCACATGATATGGCTAGGCCTGGTGGCTCACACCTGTAATCCCAGCACTTTGGGAGGCCAAGGCGGGTGGATCCCTTGAGGCCAGGAGTTCAAGACTACCCTGGCCAACATGTGAAACTCTGTCTCTACTAAAAATACAAAAATTAGACTGGTGTGGTGGTGCAGGCCTGTAATCCCAGCTACTCTGGAGGCTGAGGCAGGAGAATCACTTGAACCCCGGAGGTGGAGGTCGCAGTGAGCCGAGATGGCGCCACTGCACTCCAGTGCGGTGGCTCATGCCTGTAATCTCAGCACTTTGGGAGGCCAAGGCAGGCAGATTACGAGGTCAGGAGATCGAGACCATCCTGGCTAACACAGTGAAACCCCGTCTCTACTAAAGAATACAAAAAATTAGCCGGGCGTAGTGGCAAGCACCTGTAGTCCCTGCTACTCGGGAGGCCGAGGCAGGAGAATGGTGTGAACCCGGGAGGCGCAGCTTGCAGTGAGCAGAAATCGTGCCACTGCACTCCAGCCTGGGCAACAGAGCAAGACACCGTCTCAAAAAAAAAAAAAAAAAAAAAGAGCTAGTAAGTATGTACTTAAAGACACAAAACACATGATAAATTCATAATTGTAATGAAACTATGGCTTGTTGGGTTTGTATTTGACCTCAACACTTCTACATCTCTTTTCCTTTCCACAGTGACGAGCATCATTTACATCATCAATATGATTAATGCAAATAGTTTAAGTTTTTTTAATGAGGTAAAATTCACATATCATAAAATTTACATTTTTAATCATCTGAAAGTATAAAATTCAGTGAATTAAGTACATGCGTAATGCCATGCCACTGTCACCACAAACTAGTTCCAAAGCGTTTTCATCACCCCAAGAGAAACTATGTACCCGTGAACCAGCCACTCCCTGTTCTCCCTTCCTCTTAGCCCCTAGCAACCACTAATCCAATTTCTGTCTCTATAGATTTGTCTATTCTGGACATTTCATAGAAATGGAATTATATCATATGTGGCCTTTTGTGTCTGGCTTCCTTTCCTTAAGTTATCATGTTTCAAGTTCTTGTACGTTGTAGCATGCCTCAGAATCTCATTCCTTTTCATGGCTGAATCATATTCTGCTGCATGGATAGACCACATTTTGTTTGTTCATTCCTCAGTTGATGAATATTTGGATTGTTTCTACTGTTTAACTATTGTGAATAATACCGCTATGAACATTCATGTACAAATTTTATTTGGACACACTCGCTTTCAATTCCTCTTTTTTTTTTTTTTTTTTGAGATAGCATCTCACTCTGTTGCCCAGGCTTGAGTTCAATGGTGTGATCTTGGCTCACTGTAACCTCTGCCTCTCCCAGGTTCAAGCAATTCTCCTGCCTCAGCCTCCCAAGTAACTGGGATTACAGGTGCTTGCCACCAAGCCCGGCTAATTTTTGTATTTTTAGTAGAGACGAGGTTTCACCATGTTGGCCAGTCTGGTCTCGAACTCTGACTCAGGTGATCCACCCACCTCGGCCTCCCAAAGTGCTGGGATTACAGACAGCCACTGCACCCAGCCCTCATTTTCAATTCCAATGAGTATATTGCTTTTTGCAGCTAATTTTTATTCTTGGGGCATGAGGGGTATAGAGTCAAATTTTACATTTTACAGATAACTGAAAAATTCCTATCTGTGTGGTTATGATACCAACTGAATAACACATTTAGATTCACTTATTTTTATTTTATGTTGAATATTAGGGATTGGTTTTGAAATTTAATTTTGTTTGGGCTGGGGTTGCAGTGAGCCGAGATTGCACCACTGCACTCCAGTCTGGGCGACAGAGTGAGACTCTGTCCCCACCACCCCCACCAAAAAAAATTTAATTTTGTTTGAAGATCAGTATAGGATAGAAATCCTTAGCTCACATTTTCTTTCTCTGAGGATCTTAAATAAGACACTTCATTGCCTTTAGCAGTGCTGCTTTAACAAAGTCTAACGACAGTCTGATTTAATTTTCCTTATAAGTCACTTGGTCTTTTTGGTTTGGTGCTGAAAGTATTATTATTTAAAGTTTTTTCTAAAAGAATGTTTCAGTGTTAGCCATTCTGGGTTCTTTTTGTTTGTTTGTTTGTTTGTTTTTGAATTACAGTCCTTAGTCTTTGTTCTGTTTCATTGTTTTGAATTTCTTCTTTCGGGACTTGTATAAATATCCTATACCTATCATTTTCTTGATTTCTTTTAGGCTGTTTTGAAATGTTAGGTTATCGTTGTCTTTTTCCTTTCTTCCCTCTTTCATGGGCATGTATTTCTTGCATGCTTTTATCGTCTGTAAATGCTCTTATTTCTTAGAATTTTGGATGAGATTTGACAGTGACACTTTTTGACTTGTTTTGTAGTGAAGTGAGATTTCCTGTACCTTTCTGTGGAGAAATCATACTAGGATAACTTTTCAAACTTCCTGTCTCTAGAGATTCATCTTCAGTTGTTTAAAATACAGCCTAATACTTTCAGATGTGTTCTTTCTGCACTTCCCTCTTCTGCTTGTGTCCGGACCTTCTCTTTCCTCTTTCCTCTGCCCCCCTGTCCTTGTCCTGTTTGAATTCTTCTCCTCACAGTTTCTCCTTAGTGCAGGCCTTTTCACTAGAAGGGAGCTTTGATTTGCTAGACTGGAGAATTTGAAAGGCGAGACCATCAGGCATTCAGACCTTATCTCCTGGTGGACCCCTTGCACTCACCTGTGAGCCGCAATCTGCAGACCCCTCCCCGTTTCAGCTGATATTCTCAGGTTGGCCTGCCTTGTTTTCTTATGAGCATCAGCTGATGGTTTGGGGGTTTCAGGGGAACCCTTTTTTCTACTCCCCGTTTCATCTTGCAAAGATGCTGATACTGTTTCTAGAAAAGGGTGCTAATCCAGACCCCAAGAGAGGGTTCTTGGATCTCCCACAAGAAAGAATTCAGGGCGAGTCCATAAAGTACAAGCAAGTTCATTAAGAAAGTAGAGGAATAAAACAATGGCTACTCCACAGACAGAGCAGCCCTGAGGGCTACTGGTTGCCCATTTTTATGGTTATTTCTTGATAATATGCTAAACAAGGGGTGGATTATTCATTCTTCCCCTTTGTAGACCACACAGGGTAACTTCCTGATGTTGCCATGCCATTTTTAAACTGTCATGGGGCTGGTGGGAGTGTAGCAGTGAGGACGACCAGAGGTCACTCTCGTGGCCATCTTGGCTTTGGTGAGTTTTGGCTAGCTTCTTTACTGCAACCTGTTGTATCAGCAGGGTCTTTACAACCTTTATCTTGTGCCAGCCTCCTATGTCATTCTGTGATTAAGAACGCCTTAATTTACTGGGAATGCAGCCCAGCAGGCCTTAGCCTTATTTTACCCAGCCCCTATTCAAGATGGAGTTGCTGTGGTTCAAATACCTCTGACAATACTATGTGGGTCCAATAGCTGCAGGTGATTTGTCCCCATACACATATTTTGGGATTTGTGGGGACACTTTGTCACCCAGTTTTGTCGTAGATGGTGTCTGTGAAGTTCTGGTTTTGCACTCTGTTTTTGGCAAGTTCCCTGGAAGAGGAGTCTGAGATGGTGACTCTTGTGTGCGATTTTTTTTTTTTTGAGACAGAGTCTTGTAATGTCACCCAGGCTGGAGTGCAGTGTTGTGATTTCGGCTCACTATAACCTCTGTCTCCCAGGTTCAAGTGATTCTCCTGCCTCAGCCTCCTGAGTAGCTGGGACTACAGGTGCATATCACCACTCCCGGCTAATTTTTGTATTTTTAGTAGCGATGGGATTTCACCATGTTTCCCAGGTGGTCTCGAACTCCTGACCTCAGGTGATCCACCCACCTTGGCCTCCCAAAGTGCTGGGATTATAGGTGTGAGCCACCACACCTGACCCCATGTGTGTGATTAACTGGGGGAGTTTTCTTAGAAGAAGGAGGGATGCAGGAGAGAGCAGAGGAAAGAGCTAAGCAGAGAAGTGGTCTCAGCTGGAGAAGAGCATGAGCTTGGCTTCAGGAAGGTCTCCGGTATGTGAGCTGCACTGCAGACTTGTCCTACCTTAGATAAGAGGGGTGGCCTTTTTATTCCATGTCCCTCAGTCATTGGCTATGGGCTGCTCCTAAGAGGTGTAATGTCTTGGACAAGAGACCGAAACAGTCTTTGCAAAATTATGACTGAGACAGTGAAAGAGATCTAACCAACTCCATCTTGCTTCTAACCATTAAGCTGTACTTGTTCCTTCCTGGGCATAGGCTGAACTAACTTTAAGAGGAACTTAGTTTATAGTTTAAAACAAAGATGATAACAGCCCTTTCCCAAAACAAACCTTCTTGCCTGGAGACTAGACTGCCTTTGTAGGACTGAGAAATTAGTCACAAGATTAGAAATTATGATTTAGGAGTCATGCAGCTGGAGGCTGCAAGATTCTGACCTCCCCTAAACTGCTTCTTGTAAGGGGTAAAGAAAGAAGAAAGAAACGCAAAACGTGGCTCAACAGTCAAAGACAGGTTTATTTTGGAGAATAAACCTGTGAGGGGCTTCTAGACGATTTTGGTCAAGAGCATTCTCTTTTATAGACTAAAAGTATTTAAGGGTTCAAGGAGGGAGAGCTTATCACAGGCTCGGAATGTTTCTGTGTGGTGGGGAGTTTTATTCCGGGATTGGAATGTTTTCTAGTTGGAAGGGAGGTTTTCTTGGGTTTGGCATGTTTCTGTTCGTGCTGGGGGGTTTATCTCAGGATTGTAATGTTCTGGTCAGAGGTGTCACTTGTGGTTTATGGTCATGCTGACATTAGTCATTAGGCTGATGTTTTGGGGCTGGATTTAGGTGGTTTTTAATTAAAGGGAACTTAAAATGGTGGTGTCTGTCAAAGATGGTGGTGCTCCTGCTCTGTCACTCCAAACCCTATAGTCATAAAAGGATGGGGGTGGCATGTTCAGGTACTTCCTCCTGAGGGGACGGGCGGAGAGTTGACTATAGGAGTAATGCCATCTGTGGATGTTTTTGGGTGTTGTCTGTGAGATGGCCATGATCCTGTTGTCAGGGTTAGTCAGGGTAAGAACATTAGTCCTAGGCATATTATTAGGAGAGGGCCCAGGAATGCGATGACCCATGTTATGATTTTGTTTCCAAGCCAAGAATCAATTTGGTTGTTTTGGTATTCCCTTAGCTTTTTAGCCCTTTAAGTTTTTCAGCAGCGTCTGTTACTAGGCCCAATTAGTTGAGATAGAAGCAACATTCCTCATTTTTCAGCTGTTATAAGATCTAGTCCCAACCTATTTTGGAGGACTATTCTAGCGAAGAAATCTAGTTGGTCTTGGACTCTTATAAGGTTTCAGGCTATATCTTCTAAAGAATCCTATAGTTCTGTTGAAAGCGCTTTAAAGTATGTTAAGGAGGTGGCTAATCCACCTGCTCCCAATCCAAGTCCGGAGTTTATACCTAAGGCGGCCATCAAAGGAACGACATGGATGGCCCTCATTGTTCTAACATATTGGATGAATGGAATAGGCAAAGGTTGATTAGGAGGAACTAGTCCAATGGAGGGAGAAAGATAAACTAGGGTACAGGTTATGGTCCAGTTGGTGGGGAGACAAAGATATGTGTTGGTGCCACACGAAAAGAACAAGCTTTTTTCATAAATACAGGCAGAGATATGGAAAGAAAACAAGTGAATTAAAAATGGGGTGTTTTTTCTTTCCTGTGGCCATTACTCCAGGTGGACAAGGAGGAGGCCAGGGAGACACCCACTATAGTAGAGATGTAGGAAGAGTTGTTTTTTACACATCTAATGCGATCAGATGTTGCACCATTGATATTGAGCCATGGATAAAGGTGGCATCCAGGGAAAGCACAAGTTAGGCTGGAGGCATTGGTTCAGGGAGAGGCCATAAAACGAGCTGGTTGCAGAAATGCTCTGTTTGCTTCAGGTGATACTTGGTAGTCAACCTGGTTAGTCTGATGATCAGAGGGTGTAGTGCAGTTGCATTGGCTAGGTGCTAAGCACCCTACAGGGAGATTTCCCTCAGAGACTGAAAAGGAAAGTGAGGCTTGTTGTAAAAGGGGGCTGTGTTTAGTTATGGGCCCTTCAGTGGGAGGGCCTTGGGGCTTGAGGTGTTGTAGGGAGTTTTAATAGGTCTGAAATAATTTGTTGGCCTGATTGGCCCTGGAAGTGGGATAATCGCCAACCAGGGCGTCAGCTCTTTTAAAAAAGGTAACTCCTTTTCCAAGTTTATAAATTAGGGTTATGTTTCTGATTAAAAGGACATGAAGGGGTGTAGGAAGAGCTGTATAAGCTGAGGAAGACAATACGCACTTCCAACATTCTGGAGCAAAGGAAGAGTGAGCTTGCAGCAAGAGGGATCGTGTAAGGTTTATAGAACATTCTAGTTTGAGAGCAGTAAGGAGTGGTTGTATTAATGAGGTTGATATAATTAGGAAATTTATATTGAAAGAAACAAGCAAAAAGAGAAAAAAGTTACTTGGGTAGGAGTAAAGTCCTGGAAAGTTCTTTGAAGCCATAAGTCCCATAGAACAATAAGGAGCTGATCAGGGTGTGCAATGGAAGTTCCGTAAGGGGAACACTGAAGGTCTGTAACAAGGTTGGTTAGGAAGTGATGAAAGTTTGGGAGAGAAAGAGGCATAAGTGGCTTATGTGGATTTGTCTTCCTTTTCCTCCAGGATTCAGGTGAGGCAAAGGGAAGTGGGTCCTGTGGAGACACAGGAGAAGGCCGAAGGGGTCTTCGATTTGGTTGTTTTCTTGGGAGAAGTGTAATGAAACCAGTTGGGGGATCCCTGGAGTTCTGCTGCCATGGGTGTGATAAGGATTATTTGGTAAGGTCCCTTCCATTTAGGTGTGAGGGTGGAATTGGGGCTAGGACTGGGATCTCTTACCAGAACCCAGTCTCCTGGCTGTAGGAAGGGATTAGAGGAGTCAGTGACAGGTTGTGGCAAGTATTTATCAGCATATTCCCAAGTGAAATGGCGGATGGTATGTAGAAGAGGGGAAATGAGAAGGGTTGGTAGAGATAGGGCTTGACCCTGAGGTGGTACAAAAGGGGCGAGTAGTCTCCCATACATGAGTTCAAAGAGGCTGAGCATTGGCCTGGCACAGTGGCCCATGCCTGTGATCCCAGAACTTTGGGAGGCCAAGGTGGGCAGATCATGAGATCAGGAGATTGAGACCAGCCTGGCTAACACAGTGAAACCCTGCCTCTACTAAAAATACAAAAAATTAGCCAGGCATGGTGTCTTGTGCCTGTAGTCCCAGCTACTTGGGAGGCTGAGGCAGGAGAATCGCTTGAACCTGGGAGGTGGAGGTTGCAGTGAGCCAAGATCGTGCCACTACACTTCAGCCTGGGCGATAGAGCGCGACTCCATCTCAAAAAAAAAGTGAGGGGGCAAGCATTAAAGGTTTACATAGGAGCACCTGAATTTTTAGAAGGGCCAAAGGTAAAAGTGTAACCCAGTCTTTATGTGTTTGGCATGAGACCTGGTGAGGGTGTTTTTTAGAATGCCATTCATTTTCTCAACCTTTCCTGAAGACTGAGGTCGAGAGGGGATGTGTAGCTTCCAGGTGATTTGTAGGGCTTACGCAAGTGTTTGAGTACTTTGAGAAATGAATTCGGGACCATTATCAGATTGAAAAGAAAGACGTACCCCAAGCCTGGGGATGATTTCTGTTATTAATTTGGTAGTGACGGTAGAAGCTCATTTGTTGGTTGTGGGAAAAGCCTTGACCCATCCTGAAAAAGTATCAACCAGAACTAAAAGAAATCGAATGTTTTTTACTGGGGGCATATGGGTAAAATCAATTTGCCAATCCTGTCCTGGAAGGTATCCCCTGGCTTGGTGGGTTGGGAAAGAAGGGGGTCTTGTGTTGGAGTGGGGTGAAGCTTTCTGGCAAATAGAGCATTGGTGGGAAATGGCTTTCAACTATTTCTTTATATCTGGGGTTATGTGTATATGGGAACTTAAGAAATGTTGTAGAGGGGAATGGCTAGCGTGGAAGAAGAGGTTGTGAATGTCTCATAAAATAGTTTTTTTGGTTTTTTTTTAGGGTCAGGTAGGACTAATTTGTTTTGTATAAACCAGTATGAGGGTTTGAATTGTGCCCCCACCATGATGAGTTGTATTTGGTGTTCTGGATAAAAGGAGGGCATATGTTGCATGAAGGAAAATAGGTATTGGGGAATTGGGTGATTAGTTGAGGCATGCTTTGCTCAATAGTCAGCCTCACAGTTTCCTAAAGAAATGTGGCTTTTATCTGACTGATGTCCTTTGCAATGGATAACTGCAACCTTTTCTGGTGTAAAGCTGCCTTTAGTAGATGATGGTTTGGTTTTCCATTAATGATAGGAGTTCCCTTAGCTGTGAGATAGCCCCACTCACTCCAAATTTGAGCATTGGAATGGATGATGTCATAGGCATATTTAGAATCAGTGTATATATTAACTTGTGTACTTTTTTTGCTAGTATTAGTGCTCTTATTAGGGCAATTCATTCTGGTTGTTGGGAAGATGTGCCTAAAGGCAAGGGTGCAGTCTCTACAACTCTTCTAGGTGGGAGAAAGTGGATATCATCATGATATCCCTCAATAATGGCATATCCTGCTTGGAGGGGAGGGTGTTTTGATGCATTGCCATCTATAAATCAATCCGGGGCTCCCTTTTTGTGAGTGGAAGTAAGGTGGTGAAACATGGTGAGAAAACTCTCAATTAGATCAGAGTATGAGTGTTGGTGGGGGTCCAAAATTGATGTTGAAGGTAAAAGAGTGGCAGGATTGGCGGGGGGGCATCTATGAAGAAAGACAGAGGGCTGAAGGAGAGTTGAATGTAGGGCTTGCATGTGAGAGGATGAGATGGAGGTGAGCGCCTTATGGATGAGCATATTTTATAGACTGTGAGAAGAAAATACGTGAAGGGGTTTATAGAATGTGAGTTTTTGTGCCTCAGGGATAATTAGAGAGGCTGTGACCAAAATTTTTAAGCAAAGGGGTCAGCTTTTGTAAACGGGGTCTAGTAATTTTGAAAAATATGCCACTGGTTGGAGGGAATCTCCTACGGGTTAGGCTAATAGTCCAAGGGCCTGATTATGAGAACTATGTGAATATAGATGAAAAGGTCTTAGGGGGTTTGGAAGGCCTGAAGCAGTGGCCTGTAATAAGGCACATTTTAGGTGAGAGAAAACATGATAAAGGTCTGGGGTGGAAGTGAGTGGCTGGTCAAGATTTCCTTTTGTGTGTTCATAAAGCAGTTTAGTGATAATGGCAGAATTTGCTATCCATAATTGGAAATATCCCACTAATCTGAGGAAAGAAAGTCAGTCTCTTTTTGTTTTGGGAAATGGGATTTGTTGAATGGCTTGCTTTCTTGCTGGTGAGTATTTGGAGTTATGATTAATCCTAGGTATGAGACTTTTGGAGAGGTTAATTGGGCCTTCCTTTTGGATACCCAGTGCCCACATTCAACCAAAAAATTTAAAAGCTTGGTGGTGTGTTGAATACAGTGTTCTAGAGAGGGGCTGCAAAGGAGTAAATCGTCCACATATCGAAGCACAATGCTAGGTTGTAGAGGTCGTTGGGAAAGGTCCAATTGAAGTGCCTGACCAAGATAGTGAGAGCTGTCCCTAAACCCCTGGGGGAGGGCAGTCCAGGTGAGTTGTTGGGAATAGCCTGTGTCAGGGTCAGTCCAAGTGAAAGCAAAAAGGTTTTGAGAGGAGGGATGTAGAGGGGTAGTAAAAAAGACATCTTTAAAAGAAAAGAAACAAAAGGCATCTTTGAGGTTTAATACAGAGAAATGGCTGGTGTTGGGAGGAATCCATGATAGGAGGGTGTAGAGGTTTGGGACAACAGGACAAGCAGGAACAATAGCAGAGCTGATTTGTCTCAAATCCTGAACCAGTCTGTGGGAGCCATCTGGTTTTTTAATTGGGAGAATAGGAGTATTGTGGGGAGAATGGGTGGGGATTAAAATACTGGCAACCAGAAATTGGGAGATGGTGGGCATGGGTCCCCGTAATCCATTAGGGCTGAGGGGATATTGTGGGACCTCTATATAGCGTGTAGGATTTTTCAGTGAAATTTGAATTGGAAAATGATTGGTAGCTACCATGGAGCAGTTGGTGTTCCATACTATGGGATTTACTTGGCTGAGGAATTTGGGACTTAAGTCTGTTTGATGTCAACTGTTTGAGGAAGGGTCCTATTCTTGACATAATAATAAGTAAGGGTGGCTTTGGTGTAGGATGATAAATGAATTATTTCTCCCAGTTTGTGTAGGATGTCCCTTCCTGGTAAAGAAGTAGGGCAATGAGGAATTATCAAGAAAGAGTGAGTGAAGGTGACTTCCTGAAATGAGCAGTATAGCAGTGGTGTTTTGTATGGGGTTTCTTGTATGCTCTTCATGTCAAGAACAGAAATGGATGAATGTTCCAATGGGCCTGTTAATATCGATAGGCTCACCGCAGTATCCAAAAGAAAGGAAATAATCTTACCGGATACCATCCCAATTACCCTGGGTTCCATGGACTCACTAGACGTAGGGGTGAAGAATCCCAGGCACCCCCAGTCTTCCACTGACAGCACCAGCAGTGAGGAGATTTCCTCCTGTGATGGTCGGAGGCTTCATTATGAGCCACATCCAAATGGGGAAGGTGTCCCCGTTAGGTGCAGTCCATTTTCCAGTGTCCCCAAAGGCAAGTGGGGCATGGTTTAGTGAGGGGCCAGGGGTTAGGATAAGACTTTGCCCAGTGTCCAGGGTTGTCACATCAGAAACATATTCCTGGAGAGGTGGGGGAGTTTCCTTTTGGGTTATTGGGGGGCTTTTGTGTAACTGACTTTTGGACAGCAGAGGCAAGCATCTGGTATTTTAAATGGAGATGTTTGTCTTTTTGAATTTTTTGTTCCTCATCTCTGTTGTTAAAGACATGGAAGCCTGCATTTAGAAGGCCCACTGAGATGTCTTGGGACCCTCCTCTAGTTTTTGTAATTTTTTTTTATTTTTTGGGGACAGAGTCTTGCTCTGACACCCAGGCTAGAGTGCAGTGGTTTGATCTTGGCTCACTGCAACCTCTGCCTCCTAGGTTCAATCAATTCTCCTGCCTCAGCCTCCCAAGTAGCTGGGACTACAGGCACACGCCACCATGTCTGGCTAATTTTTTGTATTTTTGTAGCATCGGGGTTTCACTGTGTTGCCCAGGTTGGTTGCGAACTCCTGAACTTGGTCAATCTGCCACCTCAGCCTCCCGAAGTGCTGGGATTACAGGCATGAGCCACCGCACCCGGCCTAATTTTTGTAATTTTTCCCCAGGTTTCTGGGGCAGATTGGGAAATAAATTGAAGGTGGAGAAAAGTTTGATCTTCTTGGGTACAAATTGGTATATTTTAACATAGCTTCAGTGAGGCATGATAAGAAAAGGGCAGGATTTTCCTGGGGCTCTTATGTAATTTCTCTAAGTTTTTCACAATTAACTGCCTCATGAGCACCTTTGTCTATGACAGCGAGCAGATAGGAAACCATGTGGTCTCTTCGGCTGATGCCATTGTCTCCCTGTTGGTAAGACCAATCTGGATCTCTACAGGGGACTGCATCATTGGCCACTGGATTTTGAATAGAGGCTTGATTATGGAGTTCATCTGCGTGTGTTTCAGCTGAATGCCAGATGCGCTCTTTCTCATCAGGAGTGAGGGTGGAGGTTAGAATTATATAAATGTCATACCAAGTTAAATTAAAGGATTGGGTTATGTGTAGAAATTCCCTGTGATAATGAGAGGGATTTTCAGAGAAAGATCTGATACGTTGTTCAATCTGCAACAAATCAGACATAGAGAAAGGACCATGAACACAAGCACTGCCTTCAACCTCAGTCACTTCCTGGAGAGGAAGAATGGCAGAGGTGGTTTGACTAGCTGGAGTAGTTTCTGAATGGGTAACAGGTGGAGAAGGAGGTGGGGTTTGGGGCCAGAGGCTTGAGGGCAGGAGGGGCCAATGGGGAGGAGGGTTCAGATGGGCAAGGAGCAGATGCAGGGGGTTGAGAATAGAGAGGGGATCATCTGCAGGGTCAAAAGGGGTTTTGGAGGAAGGAAAGACCCAGAGAGGATTTTCATTAAGAAGAAGGATTTCATAAGGGATGCAAGCTTGACATAGGGATGGTCGGGATTTAAGGCAGAAGAAAGCCTGAATATAGGGAATCTTGTCATTTGCCATTCCTAGTTATAAAGTTGTCAAAGTCCCTGAGAATTTGAAAGTCAAAGGTGCCATTTTCGGGCCATCAGCTATTATTATTTGGGCTGGATTTAGGTGGTAATTTGTATTGGGGCCAGGCCATGTTGCAATAAAAAAACTAAATGCTTTGGCTTTAGGCTCCCCTGTAAGCCAAGTTTGGTGAGGTTGCAAAGGAAACAGCCCAGTGGGGAGGACGTAGGAATATGGGATTGTTTGTCACCCATGCAGACTGATAAGAGGAGGCCGAGGGTGTCTGTTTTTGTTCTAGGCACCCAGACAAAAGACAGAGATCCAGAATCCTCTTTCTAAAGAGAAAGGTTAAGCTGAGAAGAAACTGGGCATCCCCAATATTTCTTCTAGCTTAGTCCCCCTGGTCCTTCGAAGACTGGGACCACAGACCTGACTTTCCCGGGTACCACAAGAAAGCCAGCGAAGGCATCTTACCATGTGGCTGAATTAGTGTCCAATGTTGGATGTTCTGGTTGGAATTGGCAAAGGGCCTCCTGGACTGGAGCTGTGTGAGGAAGAGAAAAAGAGAGAGAGGGGATAGAGGAGAGAGAGGGCAAGGGTCAGACAGTGAAATACCCATTGCAGGTGGTCAGAGGTGGATTCCTGAGATCTGAGGGTTTTGAGAACCCACTGGGGAGTAGCCCTGGCCCGAGCCTTGCAGTTCCCTTCAGATTAGTTGTCCTCCTCATGCAAATTGCTCGAAAAGTAAAATGAGAGAAGAGTGAAATGGTGGGTGGCCAGAGACCTCAGGATCCAGGAGTTAGCTTGGGATGAGCTGCTGCTGCCACTCCTTCCTGGGTTGCAAGAGAACCTGTACTCCCAACACCCAAAGAGAGAGAGAGAGAAGGACAGGGCAGGTGGCCAGAGACCCTCAGGATCCAGGAGTTAGCCCAGGATAAGGTGCCACTGCCCACTGCTTCCTGGGTTGCAAGAGAACCTCTACCCGCAACAACTGGCCCAGGTTTTGGCACCAAATGTAAGAGTTAAAGAGAGAAGAAAGAAACACAAAAAGCAGCTCAATGGTCAAAGACAGGTTAATTTTGGAGAATAAACCTGAGAGGGGCTTCTGGCTGATTTGTTTTGATCAGGAGCATTGTCTTTTACAGACTAAGGGTATTTAAGACTTCAGGGAGGGAGGGCTTATCACAGGCTCAGAATGTTTCTGTGTGGAGGAGAGTTTTATAGTGGGGTTGAAATGTTTTCTGGTCAGAAGGGAGGTTATCTTGGGGTAGGCATGTTTCTGGTCAAAGAGGGGGTTTATCTCAGGGTTGGAATGTTCTGGTCAGAGGTGTCACTTGTGGTTTATGGTCATGCTGACATTAGCCATTAGGCTGATGGTTTTGGGCTGGATTTAGGTGGTTTTTAATCAATGGGAACTTAAAATGGTGGTGTTTGTCCAAGATGGTGATGCTCCTGCTCTGTCACTCCTAAGATCAGTGCTTGAGATATTTTGCAGACCCTGCACTTGATAGATCACCTGGCACCACACAGAATGATAAACTGGCTCATCTGATCTTGTGGCCCCCCCAACCCATGAACTGACTCAGCACAAGAGGACAGCTTCAACTTCCCATGATTTCATCTCCGATACAACCAATCACCACTCCTGGCTCACTGGCCTTCCCTGACCACCAAATTATCCTTAAAAACTCTGCTCCCTGAATGCTGGGGTGGTGGGGGAGACTGATTTGAATAATAATAAAACTCCGGTCTCCCACACAGCCAGCTCTGCATGAATTACTCTTTCTCTATTGCAATTCTCCTGCTTTAAGAAATTGGCTCTGGGCTGGGTGCGGTGGCTCACGCCTATAATCCTAGCACTTTGGGAGGCCCAGGTGGGCAGATCACTTGAGGTCAGGAGTTTGAGACCAGCCTGGCCAACATGGTAAAACCCCATCTCTACTAAAAATACAAAAAAAAAATTTAGCTGGGCATGGTGGTGGACACCTGTAATCCTAGCTACTCTGGAGGCTGAGGCAGGAGAATTGCTTGAAACCAGGAGGTGGAGTTTGCAGTGAGCCAAGATCATGCCACTGCACTCCAGTCTGAGTGACCGAGTGAGACTCTGTCTCAAAAAAGAAAAAAAAAAAAAAAAAAAAGAAAAAAATCAGCT
>NW_016808932.1:569295-572848 GCF_001698545.2 Rhinopithecus bieti | reverse complement strand
AAAAAAAAAAAAAAAAAAAAAAAAAAAAAAAAATCAGCTCTGTCTAGGCAGCAGACAGGGTGAACCCATTGGGTGGTTGGTTACAGGACTCCCATTTAACTGAGAGTAATTCTCTGGAGATGGGGCAGGTGTGAGCCATCAGAGTTGGGGATGGATGCATTGGTTACTACAGGGCATCTAGGGGGCATCAGTAGCATCCAATACCATCTACTATGGTCTGTTAGTTATTCTCTCTTTTTATGGGGAGAATTGGGACAAGCCTAGAACTGCCTTAATCTCCTTTTCAGAATCTGAATTTTCCTTTATGTGTGGTCTTTCTTTTTCACAGAGTTTAGGTCTAAGAGAAACAGAATTCTACAATACAGGTGGAGTATCTTTTATCTAAAATGCTTGGGGCCAGAAGTGTTTCAGATATTGGGTATTTTCAGGTTTTGGAATATGTGCATTATACTACCAGTTGATCATCCTTAATCTGAAAATCTGAAATCTGAATGTGAACCTTTTGAGTACTGACATGATGCCCACCCCCAAAAAATGCTTATTGGGGCATTTTGGATTTTGGATTTCAAAAGAGGGATCCTCACCTGTAATAAGTTAAGAATTAAATAGCAATTTCCTTGAGACAAGACTTTATGTCTCTTTAGTTTTGAGCCATCAGTGTATTGCAGAGGGCATGTGGTAGGTATAACTATTAAGAGTTTATTGGATAGATTTTTCTTGATGGGGTATGATGAGGACAGAATTCTACTATTTGGGGACTTTTTGTCTCCTGTTCTTGGAGGAAATCTCTGACAGGTCCCGTAACTTCTGAGAACGATTCAAGTTACAAAGATGGGCTCCTTTTAGCAACCATAAAGCTGGGTCTGTTATCTCATTTAATCTCCTTCTCCTCTCTTGGAAGGAGCTGGAGGAGGGAGCATGGGCAGATTTTTTACTATTTCTTTCTTCATTGCAGGCTGCAGTGTTTGACTCCTCAGGGTTGGAGGAGGGTGGGTGGAAGGGAGAGACTGGGGTAGGGGTGGGAGGTAGCGGTGGTGAAGCTGTTCTGCAGCAGGTGCAGTGGCCATGTGAGATTTCTATCCTCTGGGCGGGGTGGAAGTCAAAGCTGACTCTCTCCCAGGGGATACTGGTGTGGGTTTTCAAGAGAGCCTCCTGCTTGGGTATGTGACTACAGAGTTCTTTCCACTTTCAGCCCTGACCCCTTGTTGCACCATGATCCCTTCACATCTCCAAGTGATACTCTTGGACAGGATGCCTTTAAGATGATGCCAGCCAGCTCCCTTCTATAGGAACCATATGAGAGTCTAGGAGACTCATTCCTTCGTCCCCCCAACCCTCATTAGTGGAGCTGTTACATGAAAGAGGTTCTGATCCAGATCCCATGAGGGTTCTTATATCTCACTCAGGAATGAATTCAGAGTGAGTCCATAGAGTAAGGTGAAAGCAAGTTTATTGAGAAAGTAAGGGAATAAAACAGTGGCTACTCCATAGAGCAGCCCCAAGGGCTGCTGGTTGCCCATTTTATGGTTATTTCTTGATAATATGCTAAACAAGGGGGTGGTTTATTCATACCTCCTCTTTTTAGACCATATAGGGTAACTTCCTGACGTTGCCATGGCATTTGTAAACTGTCATGGCGCTGGTGGGAGTGAAGCAGTGAGGACAACCAGAGGTCACTCTCGTTGCCATCTTGGTTTTGGTGGGTTTTGGCTGGCTTCTTAACTGCAACCTGTTTTATCAGCAAGGTCTTTATAACCCGCATCTTGTGCCGACCTCCTCTCTCATTCTGTGACTTAAAATGCCTTAACATCTAGGAATGCAGCCCGGTAGGTTTCAGTCTCATTTTATCCAGCTCCTATTCAAGATGGAGTTGCTCTGGCTCACACACCTCTGATAGAGGGGCAGCTTGTTCCCAAAGCAGTCCTAGTCCTCTCTTCACTCTGTTCCCAAGCATGGAAAACTGGGTGCACACAGCCTCTTGTCCTGCTGGACTTCTCCTGTTGAGGTTCCAACACTACTTTGAGTTCATCAGACCCCAGGATGTGTGTACCTCTTTAGTTTGACTTGATGCAAGGGGATGTACTTCTTTCCCCTTGTGGTGAAGTACAGGGAGCACAGCCCCCCCAACAAATACTCATCACAAAATTCTCACTCCACCCTCCTCCAATTCCAATCTCATTTTTGTAGCCCAGAGATGTGAGACTGGCTAATGCCTTGCCAATCCAGTTTAACGATACCTTGGCATGTCCTGTACAGGTGGTGTAGTACCTTAATTTAGGATGTGAGGGTGTTGACCAGACTTCAAGAAAGGAAATTATTTCAGTATCCTGTTCTTTAGCCATTCAATAAATATTTGTTTGGTGGCTAACTTGTACAGGAATAGCATTGTTTTTGTATTTATTTATTCATTTATTTTTTGAGATGGAGTCTTGTTCTGTCCTCCTGGCTGGAGCGCAGGCAATCTCAACTCACTGCAACCTCCGCCTCCCAGGTTCAAGTCGTTCTCCTGGAACAGCCTCCCAAGTAGCTGGGATTACAGGCATGCACCACTATGCCCAGCTAATTTTTGTGTTTTTAGTAAAGACGGAGTTTCACCATGGAGTTGACCAGGCTGGTCTTGAACTCCTGACCTCAGATGATCTGCTCCACCTCGGCCTTCCAAAGTGCTGGGATTACAGGCGTGAGCCACCGTGCCCAGCCTGTTTTGTTTTTAACTGAGAGTGACTAATCTTAGTTCTTTATTGGGCAAATGTAGGGTGCAATCTGGCCTTTGCCCTGGGATTGGTGTTTTAGGAAATTTTTGGGGATTTATCAGGATTGCCTCCTCAGTTGCTTGGTGTGCAAAGCCCACTAGAGGTGAAAGGAGGGATCAGTTTGGATAAGGGTTCTGAGGCTTCCTGGGAGAGTAGGAACCAATACACAAACCTCTGATCTCCCAAATTGATAGTTAGAGATATCCAGTGGGAGGGATTTGTGGGGTTACTGACCAAAACCCAGTGGCACAGAGAAGAACTTTGAAAACTGTGCAATAAAGTCAAGTTGAAAAAAAGGGGAGTGGAGTTTGATGACACAGGCTCTACATGAAGCTGTTAAAATTTCCTCTGGAATTAAAAGCAGGGACTCAGATACTTACATACCAATGTTTGTAGCAGCATTATTCACAAAAGCCAAACAGTAGACACAACCCAAATGTCCATCAACAGACGAAGGGATAAACAAATTTGGTATATTTATACAAGGAATATTATTCAGCTTCAGCCTTAAGGAATCATGGCTCACTGCATCCTTGAACTCTTGGGCCCAAGCGATCCTCCCATCTCGGCCTCCTGAGTAGCTAGGGCTAGAGATGTGCATCAGCACGCCTGACTGATTGTTTTAAGTATATTTGGAGAGATGGGGTTTTGCTGTGTTGCCCTGGCTGGTCTTGAACTCCTGGCCTCAAGTGATCCTCCTGCTTTGACCCCCTCAAGCCCTGAGATTATAGGCACCATGCCCAGCTGGAGTTTGTAAATATTATTTAAAAGAGACCATCAGGCACAGGGCAGTGGTGGCC
>NW_016808932.1:561600-565577 GCF_001698545.2 Rhinopithecus bieti | reverse complement strand
AAAAAAAAAAAAAAAAAAAAAAAAAGGACCGTGGTTAACACAAAGGAATGTATTGATAAAGGGGAATTTCAAGAAACGGTTGGGAAGATACTGCTTTGAGATGAGGTTTTTTTGTGAAATATTAATATATTTTACCTACTGTAGCCCTGAACATGGCAGTGAGTATTTGTGTGCATGTGTGTTTTCAAGACATGGGGAAAAGGCAGGGAGAAGGGGCTGATGAAAGAGAGAGAACAGATCACACCTGTCTATATGGTGTCTTTAATTAGGAAGAATAACCCACCTGGGATTTTTTTTATGACTGGGTGTCTGTTTGAACTCCACTGGACAGGAATCATCTTTCAAAGCTTTTAACACTCTCTCCGGAATAGCAACAGCATTGGCAGGAGCTTTTGCAGGTCAGGCCAACTCTGTTTCCCTGACAATAAGATCATCCTAGCTAGGCTCAGGTACTGCTTAACCTAGTTAGGTACAGAATAATTTAAAGCTTCAGCACTCTGGATTTGGAAAATAGCTGGAGGAATGACAGGTTAAAGGCTGATTTATGCTTTATTTGACTTGGAGGGGTAAATGGAAGAATAATTGAGCACATGGGTCTTGGAAAAAATTGATATGAAGGCATCTTGGAGAGGATTGTTATATTCCCTGAATCTCATGATGTTATAGACTCTGTCCTTTATACCTGGACACGATTTTTTTTTATCTATTCTGGTTCCTATGTCTAAAAAATTTTATTCTCTGCATAAAATGCACCATGCAGGGGCACTAAGTGTCTCTGAAGATCTCTTCACCTACCCACATATTCATCTATTCATCCACCCATCCATCCACCCACATATTTGCTCATCTACCCATCCACTCATCTACCCATCCACCCACATATCCATTCATCCATCCACTCACCTGTTCATCCATTCATCTGTTCCCCCGTCCATTATGATTGGGTGTCTGTTTGAACCCCGCTGGGTAGGAATCATTCATTCACTCACATAGCCACTCATCTACACATCTACCCATCTATTTACCTACCCATCAACCCACATATTCGTCCATTCAGCCATCCATTCATCCACCCGTCCATCTCCTACCTACTCTACCCACCTTCTTAAAATCTCTCCAATATACTAACTTCTCTCCATCCAATTTTCTTTTCCTTTTCTTTTCTTTTTTTTTTTGGAGACAGTGACCCACTCTGTTGTCTAGGCTGGAGTGAGTGCAATGCTGTGATCTCATCTCATTGCAACCTCTGCCTCCTGGATTCAAGTGATCTTCCCATCTCAGCCTCTTGAACTGTTGGGACCACACTCACGTGCCACCATGCCTCATTTTTTTGTTTTGTTTGGGCTTTTTTTGTATTTTTTTAGAGACAGAGTTTTGCCATGTTGCTGAGGCTGGTCTCGAACTCCTGGACTCAAGTGATCCATCCACCTTGAGTGCTGCGATAACAGGCTTGAACCACTGTGCCAGGCCTATCCAGTTTTCTTTACTGCATGTCTACAGTGGTTTCCTCACTTGCCTTCTTGCCTCTGGCCTTTCAGATCTCACTTTTTTTTTTTTTTGGTCCACAATGAAGCCTGAATGAATGATTTTTCTACACTTCAGTTTCTTCATTTAAAATAATCAAGGCAATACAATTTATTTCTCTGGATTATTGTAAATGGGATCATTTTTCTCTTCCTCCAGAAATTACTTATTGAGCTCCCACTGCAGGAATCAGTCTCCATTTTAGGCACTGGGTAGACAGCAGCAAACAAGACAGACAGGTTTCCATCTCTCTTATGGAACTTTCATTCTAGTGAGAGAGACAGGCAGTAACTGCATAATCAAATATGTGATGCATTTTCAAGCAGTCATAATGCTTAGGAGAAAAACAGTGATGTACGTGAAGTGCTTAGCACCGTGCCTGGCACATACAGATGTTTAACTAATGGTAGTTGTCATATTAACGGTGATTTATATTACCATGTTATTAGTCTCCCTAAAATCTTTCAATGATAATTGTAATTATTGAGCATTTATCGAACACTTAATATGAACCAATCATTACGCTAAGCAGTTTAATCTCACAGCAACCCTATGAGTTGGGTAGGATGATTTTCCCCACTTTAGCTGTGGATGCTGAAGCACAATCCTTCATTGTCTTCCAGGAAATGTCCAAACTCCTTACTCGGGCTTTTCATGATCTGGTTCTGCGTGTCTCTGTGGCCTCGTGTCTTGCTGACCACTTTGTCTGCTGCCTTTTTATCCTCGTTTTTCCCTTTCTTTTCTCTTTCCTTTCCTTCTTTTTCTTCCCTTCCTTTCCTTTCCTTTCTTTCCTTCATTTTCTTTCCTCCCCTCCCCTCCCCTCCCCTCCCCTTCCCTTCCCTTTCTGCCTCCCATGTAGTTGGGATTACAGGGGTGTGCCACCATGCCTGGCTAATTTTTGGTACTTTTAGTTTCACCATGTTGGTCAGGCTGGTCTCAAACTCCTGACCTCAAATGATCTGCCACCTCAGTCTCCCAAGTGCTGGGATTACAGGCATGAGCCACCGCATGGGGACTTAACCCCCATTTTTCTTTTTCTTTCTTTCCTTTTTTTTTTGAGATGGAGTCTCACTCTGTTGCCCAGCCTGGAGTGTAGTGGTGTGATCTTGGCTCACTGCAACTTCCGCCTCTCAGGTTCAAGCGATCTCCCACCTCAGCCTCCCAAGTAGCTGAGATTACGGCGCCCGCCACCACAGCTGGCAAATTTTGTATTTTAGTAGAAACGGGGTTTCACCATGTTGGCCAGGCTGGTCTTGAACTCTTGACCTCAAGTGATCCGCCCGCCTCAGCCTCCCGAATTGCTGGGATTACAGGCGTGAGCCACTGCACCTGGGTGAAAAATGATTTTAATTGTTAATAAGTTTTGCTTTATATTCACCTTTTGAGATCATCAAGAGAGAGCATCCGTTCAACCAGAGAATCAGAAGCTAAATAAAAGGAAAAAAAAAAAAAAAAAGGGCCAGGTGCAGTGGCTCATACCCGTAATCCCAGCCCTTTGGGAGGCTTAGGCAGGCGGATCACCTGAAGTCAGGAGTTGGAGACCAACCTGACCAACATGGTGAAACCCCATCTCTACCAAAAATACAAGAATTAGCCAGGTGTAGTGGCACATGCCTGTAGTCCCAGCTACATGGGAGGATGGGAGGCTGAGGCAGGAGAATTGCTTGAGCCCCACAGGTGGAGACTGCAGTGAGTGAGCCAAGATTGCACCACTACACTCCAGCCTGGGCAACAGAGCAAGACTCCAACTCAAAAAAGAAAAAAAAAGAAAAGAATCCTGGTGGCCCAGGTGAAAAGGGGAAACATGATAAAAATAGTTATATTTCTGGTTAGCTACCATGGAGCACTAGGTGGGAAGAGTCGAGTAGTAAAGCAAGCTGGGTCCTGTTGTTCTCTTTCCAAAAGCAAATTTGTCATGGGTTTGAGCTTGGTGAAAAGTTAGTTGGCTGGGGAGAAGTTTAAGTTGAAAGGAGATGTCCTTCTCAGGGTTGGTGGATGTCTATCTCTAAGCCAGGCTAAGTATCCTAGAAGCACCCTAAACTGAATTTAAAACTTGATAAGCCTCCAATTCATCTCCCCACACTGCAGCCAGCTGAGCAGGTGGCTCCCACTGCACCCACAAGAACGTGCTCCCTTGGTGAGACATGCAAGCCCTGCTTGGTCCAGCCTCTGTTGAGTCCTTAGCCTCATCTCTTACTTCTCCTTACTTCAACTTCCAGCCAGGAAGACCCCTGGGAAACTTATATTTCCCAGGTTTCCTTCCTCTAGCCTTTTTTTTTTTTTTTTTTTTGAGATGGAGTCTCACTCTGTCACCCAGGCTGGAGTGCAGTGGCATGATCTCCGTTCACTGCAGCCTTCACCTCCTGGGTTCAACCAATCCTCCCACCTCAGCCTCCTGAATAGCTGGGATTACAGGTGCCCGCCACCACACCCAGCTATTTTTTTTTTTTTTT
>NW_016808932.1:550300-561487 GCF_001698545.2 Rhinopithecus bieti | reverse complement strand
TTTAGTAAAACTACAAACGGTTGTGATCTTATCAGGGGCTCTCTAGGTGGTGTTTCTGAGATGTGTGGGGGGATGTGTTTGTGTTGGGCTCAGGAAGTTGGGACAAAATAGGGGATTGTGTTTGTACTGGGTCCAGGACTAAGATATGTGGCAGACACCGGTAATTAGAGCAGGACAGAGACTTTCACAACGTTTGTCCTTACAATGTCCGGAGTCTATAGATAACCTAATTAACCTAATCGGTTAGGTCCGGGGTCGATCTTTAACTAGGCTGAGGGCGCCGCCCGGGCTGTCAGGGCGCCGCCCGGGCTGCTTGCCTGTGGACTTCATTTCTGCCTTTTAGTTTTTTTCATTTGATCTCTTTCAATGGAATCTTGCTCTGTTACCTAGGCTGGCATGCAATGGTGTGATCTCGGCTCACACCCTCCTCCACCTCCCAGGTTCAATCAATTCTCCTGCTTCAGCCGCTTGAGTAGCTGGGATTACAGGTGTGTGCCATCATGCCCAGCTAAATTTTGTATTTTTAGTAGACAGAAGTTTTGCCATGTTGGCCAGGCTGGTCTCAAACTCCTGACCTCAGGTGATCCGCCCACCTAGGCCTCCCAAAGTGCTGGGATTGTAGGTGTGAGACACCACGCCTGGCTGAATTTTTTCATTTCTAAGTTGCTCAGTGCTGCCCTTCCTGCCTCCCTGTGTCTGCGTTGCTCCCTCTTGAATACCCTCCTTGTTCTCCCCTTTTCTGGCTCACACTCATCCTTCAAGGTCAATGCCAGGGAGGTATCAGTCTCTCTGGGCCAGGCTCTCACCGCCTGTCCTGCACCGCGATTCGCACCATACTTTGTCATTAGCACTTGTCTCATTTGCTGCTATCCCTCTAGTTCTATAAGCAGCCTGAGGGCAGAGATCCTTGATTGCAGAGGGATACCCAACACATACGTCAGTGCCTGGCACCTTGCATGTGATCAATAATAGAATTTAAAAAAAAATGAGTAGAACATACACATTCCAATTCAGGTTCTCAAAGAAAAGTTCTCTCTGAGCTGAACCAGCTGACCTGAAACCCTATTCTACCCTGTTTTTTGCATAGTGACTGATGAATTAGGAGGATATTTGCATGAAAAAATTCAGCCCAAGGACACGAGCTGGTAGAAAGCTGTCAGTGCCTTGAGTTCCTCTGGTACTCAGCCTTCAGGCCAAAACCCTCTGATATCAGTAGGTCCCGACAACAATGCATTTCTATGTAGCTCTTATGTCTGTCATCAACACACAAGCTGCTGTTACGCTGTGGGAGGCGGGGCACCATCACTTCTGATGGAGGCGGTCTTTGTCAGATGTAAGGTGGCTGGCTGGCTACACAGTGTGGTCTCAGCCACACTGAGAATATAATATATTATATTCTGGCGGGGCCCTGGGGATCACATACCATAGTGTATTTATAGAGAAATCGGATTGTCCCTCAAAACTCAAATAACTCTAGTTAGTGATATTGCAGATATTGGACGTAAATATAATGTATATAATACTATAGTATGTAATCGGGATCCAATAGATCAAATGCCTATTGGAGTGTATGCTTTCAATTCTTTTAGACATATACCCAGAAGTGGAATTGTATGTGATCGGGGTCACATACTATAGTATTATATACATTATATTCACTTTTAATATCTGCCATATCACCACTAGAGTTTGAGTTTTGGGGGACAAGTAGATTTCCCTATAAACACTATTTCCTTTTCTTTTAAAATTGAGATATAATTCACAGATCATAAAAGTCACCCTTTAAAATTTTTTTTTATTTTGAGACAGAGTCTCACTTTGTTGCCCAGGCTGGAGTGCAGTGGTGCGATCTCAGCTCACTGCAACCTCCACCTCCCAGGTTCAAGCAGTTCTCCTGCCTCAGCCTCCAGAGCAGCTGGGACTATGGATGCCCACCATGTGCTCGGCTAATTTTTGTATTTTTAGTAGAGACAGGGATTTACCATGTTGGCCAGGCTGGTCTTGAACTCCTGACCTCAGATGATCCACCCGCCTTGGCCTCCCAAAGTGCTGGGATTACAGATGTGAGCCACTGCACTCAACCAAAAGTCACCCTTTTAAAGTGGTTTTTAGAATATTCACAAAGTTGCACAACCATCATCACTACTGTAGAACATTTTTTGTCACCATAAGAACTGATCTATTAATAAGTGAAAAAAAGCAGGGCACAGAATAGCATGTTCCCATTTATGTGTGTGTGGGGAGGGGAAAGAATGTATAGACGTATATGTTTGAAAAAGCACATAATATACCTCTTTCCTACATTGTGTCTTCACCAGTTGTCCCTCTGCTTAGAAATTTCTTCCCACCCTCCCTATTTGTGGAGTTAATTCTCATTCATCTTTAAGACCCATCTCAGAGGCTGGGTATGGTGGCTCATGCCTATAGTCCCAGCACTTTGGAAGGCCAAGGTTGGAGGATTGCTTGAGCCCAGGAGTTCAAGACCAGCCTAGGCAACATAGTGGGACCCTGTCTCTAAAAAAAAATTTAGCTGGGTATGGTGGTATGTGACTGTAGTCACTGGAGCCCAGGAGGTCGAGGCTGTGTAATCTGTGATTATACCACTGTGCTCCGGCCTGGGCAACACAGCAAGACCCGCTCTCAAAAAATAAAAGACTCCTCTCAGGTGTCCCCTTATCCAAGAAGCCTTCCTTGATATGTGCCCCTCTTCCTTTGCTTGTTATATTAATAACAATAACGATACCAGCTGACATTTCAGAAGAGGTTTCTTTGTGCCAGGCACTGTGCTGACTGCATCACGTACTTATTGTTTACCAGGAATCTAGGCAGGCGGCCCTTTAAATACTTGCATTTTGCAGATGAGGAAAGCAAAGCTTGGTGAGAGAATGTGATTTTTTCCCAAATGGCTGTATAGGATGAAAGCCTCTTTGTCACTAAAACTTAAACTCTTAATTATGACACTCTAAGTCTTCCACAGATGTTTGGCATCTCTACAACTTCCTCTCTGGGTTATGGCCCTTCATGGTGTTATTTTTTCAATTGCCTTATAATTATTCTTTTCTATTGTGGTAATGTACACATAAAATTTACCATCTTAATTTTTAAGTGTACAGCTCAGTGGCATTAAGTATATTCATCTTGTGCAATCATCTCTACCATTTATCTCCAGAACACTTTTCATCTCGCTCAACTGAAACTCTATATCCATTAAGCACTGGCTCTCCATTTCCTCCTCCCTCTGCTCCCCGGCAACCACCATTCTTTTTGTTTGTTTGTTTTTTGAGACAGAGTTTCACTCTTGTTGCCCAGGCTGGAGTGCAATGGCATGTTCTCAGCTTACCACAACCTCAGTATATATAAAGAACTCCTACAACTCAATAACAACAAAAAAACCAGTTTTAAAAGGGGCCAAAGACTTGAAAACATGTTTCTCCAAAGAAGATAAACAAATCTCATTGTGTAATGAAATGGTATTTCATTGTGCTTTTGATTTGCATTTCCCTAATGATTAGTGATGTTGAGCATCTTTTCATGTACTTTTTGGCCATTTGTTTATCTTTCTTGGCTTTCCATTCAATTTCATTGTGTGTTTTATGACAGTACCATGCTGTCTTGATTGCTGTGGCTTTGGACTAAATTTTGAAATTAGAAAATGTGAGACCTTAAACTCTGTTCTTTTACAAGATCGTTTTGACTTTTCAGGGTTCCTTAAGATTTCATATGTTTTTTTATTTTGAATGATTTTTTTATGAATGTTTTTTTTATTATGAATGATTTTTTATTATGAATATTTCTATTTCTGCAAAAAACACTCTTGGGATTTTGATAGAGATTGCAGTGAATCTGTAGATCACTTTGAGTCATATTTATGTCTTAACAATGTAAAGTCTTCCAATCCATGAACATGGGACACCTTTCCATTTATTGCTGTCTTCTTCCTTCATGTTGTTTTATTTTTATTTTTTGGGGGGACAGGATCTCACTGTGTCACCCAGGCTGGAGTGCAGTGGCATAATCATGGCTCACTGCAACCTCAAACTTCCAGGTTCAAACAATCCTCCTACCTCAGCATCCCAAGCAGGTGGGACTACCAGGCACATGCCACCACACTTGGCTATTTTTTTTTGTTTTTATAGAGACAGGATTTTGCCATGTTGCCTAGGCTGGTCTTGAACTCCTGGACTCAAGTGATCAGCCTGCCTTGGCCTCCCAAAGTGCTGGGATTACAGGTGCAAGCCACCATACCTTGCCCTGTTTCTTTTTTTAAGTTTATTTTTTGTGAGTACATAGTAGGTGTATCTTCATGTTGTTTTATAATTGTGTATACATCTGTTCCACTTCTAAAACTGTGCTGCCCAGTACAGTAGCCACTAGCTACATATGACTATTGAACACTTGAAATGTGACTGGTCTGAATGAAGATGGCTGTAAGCGTAAAGTATATCCTGGGTTTCAAAGGCTTAATAGGAAAATAATGTAAAATACCTCATTAATACTTTTTTGGTATTGCTTACATGTGGAAATGATGACATTTCAGGTTAAATAAAGCATTATTAAATTATCTTGACCCGTTTCTTTTTACTTATTTTAATGTTGTTACTAAAAACTTTCAAATTACAAATGTGGCTTGTGTTATATTTCTATTGGACAGCCTTGCTTAAGACTGTGGCTTCCTTAGGGGTGTGGACTGTACCTTCTCTGTCTCTGTCTGTAGACCCCAGCACATAGTTGCAGCGTGTTCCCTGAATATGTTCACATGAAGTGTTTGACTTCACCACGATCTTGCTTCATCTAGCAGTTTTCTCTCTGCACAACGAGGCTGGGAAGAAATCAGTTTGTTTAGCTCAGAATCATTATTTGATTGATCCTGCCTTATTAGCTGTGGTGCAAATAGAGGTGGCTCCTTTTCCAAAGGCTGCAGGTTGAGGAAGGTGGATTGCAAATAGCAGAGACAGAAACTCAGCACTACCATCCTCCATCCTTTTTGGGCAGCTTGGAAACCCAGATGGTGGCCTCCGGAGAAATACCTATAGGACAGATTTGCCTCCAGGAGGTGAATGGTTCTGGCTTTAACAAAGAGAATCTATTCCAGAGGAAGTCAGAGAGAAGATTTTGTTCCTAAATATTGCCTCAGGTGCTCCCAGGAAAAAAAACAAAACAAAACAACCCCCCAACCCCTGCCCAGAGAAGCAGCAGATGAGGAACACTGGCCAGAATATAACAGTTCTCATTCAATTATAATATCAAATAAAGAAGTAATAGGAACAGGACATTTAGTGGTGGGCTTCTCATAACTTAAACCAGGCTGAGTGAACAGGAAGATCAAAGTAACATCACAAGTTGAAAAGAAATGGCTATGAATTCTTTTTCCACTGAAGATTTTTTCCCTTCTTAGTCCTTTTTGAGAGTTGATATTGACTTATATTTGACAAGTCTGGTAACCATTTATATTTACTATTAAAAGTATTTATAAAAAGTCAGGTACTGTTTTCCCACTTAGGTTTTTTTAGTTTTTAAGTCTTAAATGTTATGTCAGGTCTTTGGGTCTGCCCAACCTCCTGCCAAGTGGAATGGGAATCCCTGGGTGACTAGGGTCAAAGGAGAGAGAAGAAGCCAGTCAACGTTTTGGGCGAATATTTGCCTTGCCCCTGAGAGGAAGCGATTTGTTTTCCTTTTGTGTCCCTGCCCAAATCTCATGTCAAATTGTAATTCGCAAGTTGGAGGTGGGGTGTGGTGAGAGATGATTAGATCATGGGGGCAAATTTCCCCTTCATGCTCTTCTCACGGTAGAATTCTCATGAGATCTGGTTGCTTTAAAAGTGTGTGGCAGGCAACTCTCCCTCTCTCTTCCTTTTGCTCTGGCCATGTGAAGATGTGCCTCCTTCCCCTTCGCCTTCTGCCATGATTGTAAGTTCCCTGAGGCCTCCCCAGCCATGCTTCCTGTACCTCCTGTGGAACCATGAGCCAAGTAAACCTCTTTTCTTTATAAATTACCCATTCTCAAGCACTTCTTTATAGCAATAAGAGAATGTATGAGAATGGATTAATACAGAAGGTGTCCAGTGATTCAGTGGGTCTCATCTTCCTCAGGAATATTTTGGTTCCAAGGAACAGAAACCCACTTGGACTTGTTCAGGAAAAAAAACTTACTAAAAAGGTGTTGTGAAATATCAGGGAACTGTAAAGCATCATGGGATCAATCATTGCAAGCAGCCATGTTTCTTTGTCTCTCTGGGGATGCTTGTGTTTTGTGCCTCTCTCCTTCCATCCTGTGATTTTCTCTGCTAAGTAACTTCCTTGCTACTCTTTCTGTTTTCTCTCCCTTGATTTCATTGTGGCTTTGGCCTTCCATAGAGCCAATACCAGGCCTGACTTTTAGGGGCTCAGGACCCACTGCTATGATAATCATTTCTGCCTCTTTATAGTAGGAGTCAAAAATCTTAATTATTGGGTGGAAGGTCGGGGGCTTCACACCTCCTAGCAACTTAAAATTGTGTAAGGCCTAAATTCCTAGTTTATTTTCCCATCTTTTAATTAAACTTTTTAACTTTTTAAATGGGCAAATGATAATTGTACATATTCATGGGGTACCTAGTGATGTTGTGATACATATAACACATAGTGATCAGATTAGGGTAATTAGCATATCCATCATCTCAAACACTTATTATTTCTTTGGAAACATTCAATATCCTTCTTCTGGCTATTTTGAAACTATGAATATTTTATTGTCAACTATAGTCATCCTACAGTGATAAAGAATACTAGAACTTATTTTTTCCTATCTAGCCACCTAATTTTTGTACAAGTCCTCTAAGTAGAAGTAAAGTTTCATTGATAAGGTCCCTGCTGAGAGCTATGGGATACAGTGAGGTCTTTAGAAGTAGACCTTCTCTTGGTTGTGTTTACTGTTTGTTACTTCCCATACCAATTTTTTCCCTCTTTCCTAACAGAACCCTAATTTTATTCACATATTCTCCCCAACCCCAGCTTTAAGGGTAGACCTAGGCCAGGGGTCAGCAAACTTTTTCAGAAAAAGGCCAGAGAGTAAATATTTTAAGCTTTAGGAGTGAAGGCAAATGGTCTGTATCACAATGAAAGCAGTCATAGACAACTTGCAAATGACTGTGTGGCTGTGTTCTGGTGGCACTTTATTTACAAAAACAGGCCAGTGGCCGGGCGCGGTGGCTCAAGCCTGTAATCCCAGCACTTTGGGAGGCCGAGACGGGTGGATCACGAGGTCAGCAGATCGAGACCATCCTGGCTAACACTGTGAAACCCCGTCTCTACTAAAAAATACAAAAAACTAGCCAGGCGAGGTGGCGGCGCCTGTAGTCCCAGCTACTCGGGAGGCCGAGGCAGGAGAATGGCGTGAACCCGGGAGGCAGAGCTTGCAGTGAGCTGAGATCCGGCCACTGCACTCCAGCCTGGGCGACAGAGTGAGACTCCGTCTCAAAAAAAAAAAAAAAAAAAAAAAAAAAAAACAGGCCAGTGGGTTACATCTGGTCTCTGGACTGTAGTTTGCTAACCCCATTGTAGGTTAATCTAAGCTAAGGTTTCTCAAGCTCAATATTACATTTTGGACAGGATAATTCTTCATGGTGGGGCTGTCCTGTGCATTCTAGGATATTTAACAGCATCCCTGGCCTCTCTGCACTACATGCCAGTAGCACCCACTTCCTTCTCTCCCAGTTGCTGCAAACAAAAATGTCTCCAGGCATTTCTAACTATCCCTGGGTGGGGCATGTCCCTGGTGACTGTTAATGATTCAGACATAGTGACAAGACTCTAGCTGGCTTAAATAGACTAATGGAAAGGGCTCAGTGTCTGTTATTTCAGGAGAGGTTCTCTTAGACTTAGATTGAAACAGGAAAGCATTAGCAGCAAATGCCACTGACATCCATACGACCGTGCTAAAAATCAGACTCAGAGTGAAGTCGGAACCATGGATAGCAGAGCAGAGGAACAGCAAGAACATGGGTTCTGGCTGGGTGCAGTGGCTCATGCCTATAATCCCAGCACTTTTGGAGGCGGAGGCAGGTGGATCATGGGAGGTCAGGAGTTTGAGACCAGACTGGCCAACATGGCAAAACCCCCGTCTCTACTCAAAATACAAAAATTAGCCAGGCATAGTGGCACACGCCTGTCATCCCAGCTACTCTGGAGGCTGAGGCATGAGAATTGTTTGAACCTGGGAGGTGGAGGTTGCAGTGAGCCAAGATTGTGCCACTGCACTCCAGCCTGGGTGACAGGGTAAGACTGTCTCAAAACAACCAACCAACCAGCCTGGGTCCTTTGGAGCAGCTGAATCAACTGGACCTGAAACCCTCTTTGCATATGGGCTTTGGTGGGTGAGATGACACATTTTATTGTTTTTAATGGAGCTTCTTAAGGACACTCAGGGAGGGAATATATCAATGTGTTCGAAGGATTTCAGTATTTGCAGTATGGTTGTATTCGTAATGGCTGAATATCATTCTTAAGGCACACAGGACAGCAGGGGCTGTGATTAGGGGCAGAGTCCCTCAGCAAGGGTGTGGGTGGGGAGGCATGGATTCAGGTCTCCTGTTTCTGTTTCTTTTTGGCTCGATACAAGGCTTTGTGAATTTATCTTACTTCCTCGCCCCACGTAAATGTGGTGGTGCTTCGCATATTGAGGTTGGAATTTTGTGTGGACTTGGGCAGCAGTATGTGTCTTTCAGAGGAACTTAGTCTGCCTGATAGGTTACAGAGAATTTTTTAAATGGTTATCTTCCTAGGAAGGAGATTTGACCAGAAAAACAGTGGCAGTGTTTGGAGTCAGGACCTAAATTGCAAATGTTGTAGCTGCAAAGATAACGGGAAACCAATTTCTATTCAATTCAAATCAGTTTCTCAGGATCATGCCCTTGATGCATTTAAGCCTCCTTGCTCTTCCCATTCTCCTTCACCTTCCTCCCCCACCAGCTCTTGGCTGATAATGAGATGGTAAAAATGCACATAGAACAAAATCAATAAAAAGCAAGCTTCTAAGAAGGTTTTCACAGCATGCCATTGAGTGGTGATAGAAGTGCTGTTGGACTTGGGCTGAGAGGGCTCTGTCTTCAGAACCTGGCTCTGAGCTGGCAGGTCACTTAACTTTGCTAAGCCTCCGTTTACCCATCTGTGGGAATGGGTAGAATGATATGCACCTACCTGCACCCTCTTGACGATAGAATGAGATAACGTATGTGAAAGAGTTAAATGAGGCAGAGAATGAGAGGAGAGCCGCTTAAACAGAACGAAGTTGTTCTCAGTGGATATTTCAGGCCTGTATTCTTCTCCCTGTCACTTCTGGGGGTGCCTGGTGACATCCTAATTCCTTTTCTACCCTGGATGTTTTTTGGTTGTGGTTGAGGTTTCCTTAGTCTGGGCTGAGATGAACTGGATGAACCGGATGTACAGAACTGCAGCATTTGCTGGATATTGATGAGGACATATGGCTCTAGGCAGCAGTCTCAGAGCCAGGTGGTCAGGGGCTCCTCTAGGCACTTTCCTGTCTCACAGGCAACTGCTGGCAGTTTAATGGACTCACAATTCCACATGGCTGGGGAGGCCTCACAATCATGGCAGAAGGCCAAGGAGGAGCCAAGTCATGTTTTACATGACAGCAGGTAAGAGAGCGTGTGCAGGGGAACTGCCCATTATAACCATCAGATCTCCTGAGACGTATTCACTATCATGAGAAGGGCATGGGAAAACCCACCGCCATGATTCAATTGCCTCCCACTGGGTCCTTCCCATGACATGTGGGGATTATGGGAACGACAATTCAAGATGAAATTTGGGTGGGGACACAGCCAAACCATATCACCCCCCTGCCAGTGGCTTCCCACTCTATCTAGAATAGCATTCAACATTTCCTACTGGCTGATGAGAAATGTTCTGTCCCGCTCCCTCCACAGTGGTCAAATTCTCATTTTTCAGGTCTTCACTTAAAATTAACTCTGACCTATTTAAGTCAAGTGCCTCCTATCCCCATTGTCTTCATAGTGTTTACAACTGCCCATTATGTGCCTATTTGCATGTTTGTTCATTCAGTGTCTGTCTCTTTTACTAGACTGTAAGCTTGGGGAGAGCAGGAATAGTGCCTGTCTTACTTACCACTCTTTCCTCATGCCTGGCACATAGTAGGTACTTTAGAAATAACTGGTTGAATGAATGAACACCATCTGGTTCATGAAATCCCCAGTGATTCTTCACTTCATGCCTTTGGAGGCGGAGAAGGTTTCATCCAGGTGCTGTGAAGAACTCTACAACAGGAGTATCATTACAGCAGGGAAAGAGGTAGGAAAACCTTGCAGGTAAATATGTGCATTGTGTGCCAGACTCTCTGGGTTCCAATCTAAGCTCTGCCCTTTGTTACTGTGTGCCCTTTAGCAAGTGACTTAACCTCTCTTTCACTCTGATTCCTCCTTTGTCAAACAGGGATGACATCAGTATCAGCCTATGAGGGTTAATTGAGGTGATGCTTGTGAAACCCTTGGCAGGATGCCTGGCCCACTGGGTGTGCTGAGTGATGGTGGCTGTGATTATTCAATTAGCATGTGTTGAACATTTCCATATCTGTGTGATATTACACCTTTTCCTTTTTCTATTTTTTTGAAGTTAAAGCACCATTTATTCGACTCTCTGTTGAGCACCTGTATTGTACTCCACTCTGGGGATACACAATCCCTATTCTCATGGGGCTTACATTTTGATGGGAAACACAGGCTCTGAACACACAGTTACAGGTGTAATAAACACAATGAAAATAACTAGGCTGGGCGCAGTATCTCACACCTGTAAATCCCAGCACTTTGGGACACCAAGATGGGTGAATTACCTGAGGTCAGGAGTTCAAGACCAGCCTGGCCAACATGGCAAAACCCCTGTCTCTACTCAAAATACAAAAATTAGCCAGGCATGGTGGCACACGCCTGTAATTCCAGCTACGCGGGAGGCTGAGGCAGGAGAATCACTTGAACCTGGGAGGCCGAGGTTGCAGTAGACCAAGATTGCACCACTGCGCTCCAGCCTGGGCAATGCAGTGAGACTCCAAAAAAAAAAAAAAAAAAAAAAAAAAGAGACCTAGAGTGTGAGGGGAGCAAATTCCAAGGGAAACAGAACTTGTGCGCATATGTGGGGGTGCGGGAGAGGTGTGGGTAAGATGAGAGAAATTCTACC
>NW_016808932.1:466295-550019 GCF_001698545.2 Rhinopithecus bieti | reverse complement strand
AAAAAAAAAAAAAAAAAAAAAAAAAAAAGAGACCTAGAGTGTGAGGGGAGCAAATTCCAAGGGAAACAGAACTTGTGCGCATATGTGGGGGTGCGGGAGAGGTGTGGGTAAGATGAGAGAAATTCTATCCATGAATGTAGATCTAAGCTACAGATTGAGCTAAAGGTAGAGTAAGATCCATCCAGAAGATGGGATGGCAGCAGGAGGTCATGCTACATACAGGAAACTTGTGCAAAAGTCCAGAGGCTGCAGATATATATCATGGCATATCTATGGCTAAAATGTATAAGTACATACATAGCTGAATAACCTGGTTTTGGAAAATACTTGGTTTTTCAGGGATCTTTCCAAAGAAGACCCTGAGAAAGGATTTGAATGCAAGAGTTTGTCTGTTTTGAGATAGGGTCTCTTTCTGTCACCCTGGCTGGAGTGCAGTGGCACAATCATGGCTCACTGCAGCCTCAATCTCCTGGACTCAAGCAATCCTCCTACCTCCATCCTCCCGAGTAGCTGAGACTACAGGTGTGCACCACCATGCCTGGCTAATTTCAAAATTTTTTGTAGGGTTGGGATTTTCCCATGTTGTCCAGGCTGGTCTCAAACTCCTGGGCTCAAGCAATGTGCCTGCCTTGGCCTCTCAAAGTGCTAGATTACAGTAGTGAGCCACCATGCCTGGCCATCAAGAGTTTTATCTAAGAAGTGATCCTGAATAGCAGTTTAGGAACAAGGGAGTGAGACAGGGATGAGAAGGAGCCAGGAAAGGGGGAGTTTATCAATGACTGTGGGCAACTGGGTAACTCTGGGAGCCAGTGTCAACATGCACCTGTTATCCCACCCAAAGGGCGAGGGAGCTGGGGTTTCTATACTCCCTCTTCCATCAATCATTGAGGCCTGCTCCCAGAGGGCATTGATTCCCTGGCACTTCCATCCTGCCATGTGTAACAAAGTGGGCTCCAATTGCCAGTGAAAGCCATCAGACAAATGAAAGCAGGTGCCGGCCATTGGAAGTTGGGCCAGTGTGGTAAAGGAAAGGGGACTGGGCGGGGCACCAATGCATCTGCTACACACTCCAACCCTCTTTGATGCTTAAAGCTGTTGGAGTCGGCCAAGATCAGTTTCTGAAGTCTCTTATGAGCTGGTGTGAAAGATGTTGGACTCTATCCCTTGGGGAGCCAAAGCAGAAGTGAGGTGTCATCAGACCTGCAACTTAGAAAGATCACTCTGGTCACCAGGTGGAGAATGAAGTGTTGTGGCCAGAGTGAACACTGATGGAGCATTTGGGAAGCAAATGAAGCTGTCCAGGAAAGAGATGGTGGTGGCTTAGAGCAGGTGGGTTGGGGATGGAGGGAAGAGAGTAAGTTGGAGAGAGGTTTAGGAGACAGAATAGACTAGATTTAGTAGGAGTCTGCATCTGGGGGAGGCAGCAACTCTTTTCCATAATGTCTTCCTTATGCTAAATTAGACGCAGGTGTCCCTGAGACTTGGCAAGTGGAGCTGTAATTTTCCTGTGCTCCCTGCTGCCACCCCTTACCTGATAAAGCTCTGTCATCTGCTGCAGTCTCGCTGCCCACTCTTCATGGTACCTTCCAGGCTGCTGGGGCCAGCATAAAATAAATAGCCCCTACTTCCCTCCTTGCCAGCTTTCCTTCTGCCTTGCCCACCCTGCTGTGCCTAGCAAGGGTTGGCTCCAAGTGCCAGCTTCTGAACCAGCATTATTGTCAAGGAATGTGCAAGCAGCCGGGCCAGGGAGCAAGGGGCGGGGATGAGCATTCCATTTGCCATCTGTGGCTCAAGTGAGAGCTGTGCTGATGAGAGCCAGGGCCATCTCTGTGTGATGCAGAGAAATGCACTTCAGCTGAGCTGGCAATGGAAAAATCATCTGTAGTCTCACATGTATGTCCCACGGGGTCACTGTGTTCTTTGACAGTAGGGTTGGAAGGGCAAGTTTGGAGATGAGAGGCTGGTGGTGAGAGGTGTGGAGGTTTGCTTTATCCTCAAATCCAGTTCCTCTGCTAAGCCCTGATGGGCACAGAATGCTACCATGTGGGGCTTATAGCTGCAGAATGGTGCTAGCCCTTGCTAAGCATATCATTGTTGTTGAAAGTCATGATATTGGCCATTTTCAACCATAAACATTTTATCTGGCATTCACATCTTAAGATTGTCAGAATCTGAAGGGATTAGGCTGGGCGCAGTGGCTCATGTCTGTAATCCCAGCACTTTGGGAGGTCAAGGTGGGTGGATCACTTGATGTCAGGAGTTTGAGACCAGCCTGGCCAACACGATGAAACCCCATCTCTACCAAAAACACGGTCATTGCTGTGGCATGAACCTGTAGTCCCAGCTACTCTGGAGGCTGAGGCAGGAGAATGGCTTGAACCAGGGAGGTGGAGCTTGCAGTGAGCCGAGGTTGCACTACTGCACTTCAGCCTGGGCGACAGAGGGAGACTGTCTCCAAAAAAAATATAGATATAGATATAGATATAGATATAGATATAGATATAGATATAGATATAGATAGATAGAAGGATTATCCAACAAAAAATTATCTCTGGCAAATTGGAAAATTCCTTTTTTCTTCCGAGTAAAGCCCACCTCCAAATGTACTCTGATCATAAGGATGCCAACAGAGGTGTTGTTACCTCCAAGAGATGCCACCTTTGGCCTTAGATGATTGGTCCAGAAATACACTTGCAGACCCACAATGGACCAATTAGAATGCTTCCCTGGGAGTCTGGACTTAGAGCTGAGAGAAAAGTTACATAGTTTCTAGTGCCTGAAATTGTAACATATAGAAAATGGTGAGTAGCTGTTTTTCTCCCATTAAGAAGGAGGAAAGAGAGAGAGAGAGAGAGAGAAAGAGAGAGAGAGAGAGAAAAAAGAGAGAAAAAAAAAGGAGGAGGAGGAGCAGGAAAGACATAGAGATTGTTCCGAAGGCTCAGCTGTTTTCTACTCTTTTTACTGATACATAATAGTTGTGCATGTTTATGAGGTACATGTGATATTTTATTATAAGCACACAATGTATAACAATCAAATCTGAGTAATTGGGATGTCCATGACCTCAAACATTTATCATTTCTGTATGTTGGGAACATTTTAAATCTTCTGGCGATTTTGAAATATACTATTTTCTATTCTTTCAATTCCATGAAACACTTCAATAATCTTTTTTTTTTTTTTTTTTTTTTGAGGTGTCTCACTCTGTCACCCAGGCTGGAGTGCAATGGCATGGTGTTGGCTCAATGCAACCTCTGCCTCCCAGTTTCAAGCGATTCTCCTGCCTCAGCCTCCCAGTAGCTGGGACTACAGGCACATGCCATCACACCTATCTAATTTTTGTATTTTTAGTAGAGATGGGATTTCACTACATTGGCCAGGCTGGTCTTGAACTCCTGACCTCGTGATCCGCCCATCTCGGCCTCCCAAAGTGCTGGGATTACAGGTGTGAGCCACCGCACCTGGCTGAAACACTTCAATATTCTTATAATAAATCTGCCCTTCTTGCTTATGCTTGCTCAGGTGAGCATCTTTTATGTGGATGGAGGACAAAGAGAAAGGTCTCTTTTCACAGACGGCCAACACTTCAGAATTCTTTGAAGGGCTAAAGAGAAAGTTTATCTCAACTCCTGATCTTGGAAATTCTTTTCGTGTTTACAGATTCTCCCTGCAGCGAGTACCCCCTGGGAAGTGTAGGCCCAGTGGTCAATGATAATTATTAAAAGGAGGGCTGGAAGGCTAGGTGTAGTAGCTCACGCGTGTAATCCCAGCACTTTGGGAGGCTGAGGCAGGCAGATCACTTGTCAGGAGTTCAAGACAAGCCTGGCCAACATGGTGAAACCCCGTCTCTATTAAACATACAAAAATTAGCTGATGGTGGTGAGTACCTGTAATCCCAGCTACTTGGGAGGCTCAGACAGGAGAATCACTTGAACCTGGGGGGTGGAGGTTGCAGTGAGCTGAGATGGCACTACTGCACTCCAGCCTGGGCAACAGAGCGAGACTCTTTCTCAAAAAAAAAAAAATAAATAAATAAAAGGGCTGGAAGAAGTTCAATTAAATTAATGGGCTAATCTTAGACATTCAGAGAACTCTCAGAACCCCCAAAGTGTCTACATTTTGGGGAGCATGATGTTTCTGTTTCTCTTCCCATCCTCTAAGTGTCCAGGGCCAGTTGTGGGTTTACTCCTCTTCTCTACCTACCTTTATTCCCTAGTGGGTCTTATCCATCCCTGCGGCTCTAATTCTGTCCCTAGGTTGATGACTGACACCCAAATTGATAAGTCTAGCCAAAACTTTTCCCCTAGTCTCAGGGCTTATACACCCAGTGACCTATTCAGCATTTCTTCTTGGGTGTCTAATGGGCATCTCACACATTGCATGACCCAAACCAGATTCTTAATCTACCCTACACCTGCACTTCCTCAAGTGCTCTTCACCTCTGAAAATGGCTCCACTCCTCACACAATTGCTCATGCCGGTTCTTGACTTCTCGCCTTGACTCATGACACACATCCAGTTCATTAGCAAATCCTCTCTGCTCTGGCTTCAAGAGATCTTACATCCCACCACTTATCACCATCCTCACTGTTTCCACCCTAGCCCATGTCACTGCTGCCCCTTGCCTGGACTTCCACAGCAGCCTCCTGACTAGTCTCCTTGCCTCTGCCCTGGCCTCCCTACAATCTATTCCCACAAAGCAGCCAGAGAGTTACTTGTCTCTGTGTGTATATTTGTGATTTGAATGCCCTTTTCTTTTTTTTTTTTAAGTTGAGACAAGGTCTCACTCTATCACCCAGGCAGGAGTGCAGCGGCTTGATCATGGCTCACTGCAGCCTTGACCTCCCCAGCTCAAGCAGTCCTTCCACCTCAGCCTCCTGAATAGCTGGGACTACAGATACGTGCCACCATACCCAACTAATTTTTTTATTTTTTGTAGAAACGGGGTCTTACTTTGTTGCCCAGGCTGGTCTCAAATTCCTGGGCTCAAGCAATCTATCCATCTTGGCCTCACAAAGTGCCAGGATTACAGGAGTGAGCTACTACCTTCAACCTCCTTTAGTTTTTTTAAGCAACTTTATTAGATATAATTTACCATGCAGTTCACCCATTTAGAGTGTACAACTTAATAGTTTTAAATATGTTCACAAGAGTTATGCAAACATAATCTAATTTTAGGACATTTTTATTACCCTAAAATCAAGCCTGGGCACAGTAGCAGTCACTCTCCTCTCCCTACTATAGCACCTCCACCCCAGCCCCTGGCAACCACCAGTCTACTTTCTGTGTCTGCAGATTTGCCTATTCTGATTATTTAATATAAATGGAATCATATATCATGTGACATTTTGTGAAATATTTTTTCTGGCTTCTTTCACTGAGTATCATGTTCTCAAGGTTTATACACATTGCAGCATGTATCAATACTTCATTCTTTTTTTTTTTTTTTTTTGTTTTTTGAGACAGAGTCTTGCTTTGTCACCTGGGCTGGAGTGCAGTGGCCGGATCTCAGCTCACTGCAAGCTCTGCCTCCCGGGTTTACGCCATTCTCCTGCCTCAGCCTCCCGAGTAGCTGGGACTACAGGCGCCCGCCACTTCGCCTGGCTAGTTTTTTGTATTTTAGTAGAGACGGGGTTTCACCGTGTTAGCCAGGATGGTCTCGATCTCCTGACCTCATGATCCGCCCGTCTTGGCCTCCCAAAGTGCTGGGATTACAGGCTTGAGCCACCGCGCCCGGCCCAATACTTCATTCTTTTTTTACGACTGAGTAATATTCCACTTTATGGATAGTGGATAGATCACATTTTGTTGATCTATTCATCAGCTGATAAACATCTGGGCTGTTTCCACTTTTTGGCTATTACGAATAGGGCTACTGTGAACATTTTAGATAGCAGGGCAAAGTGTGTCACTCCTGTGCTCAAATGCTCCCATGTTTTCTAAACTTAGAAGAAAATCACAAGCTCTTACCATGGTCTGGGAGGCCTCACCTGACCTGGCTCCTGCCTCCCTCTATGACCAGCCCCCTTCCCACTCACTGTTTATCTCTGGCTCCCTCTTCTCCAGCTACAGAGGCCTCCTTGCTCTACCTTGGAGTGCTCATTTTCAGACATTCACAGAATTCTGTTCCTCACTTCTTTAACATCTCTAATCAAATATCACCTCTTCAAAGAGGCCCCCTCCTTGCTCATTGCTCATCTTTCTATCTTATTCTTCATTGGGTTTTCCATAAGTGACTGTATTAGTCTCACATTGCTCTAAAGAAATACCTGAGACTGGGTAATTTATAGAGGAAAGAGGTGTAATTGGCTCACAGTTCTGCAGGCTGTAAGGGAATCATAGTGGCTTCTGCTTTTGGAGAGGCCTCAGGAGACTTACAATCATGGTGGAAGGCGAAGGGGAAGCAGGCGTGTCTTACATGACCCAAGCAGGAAGAAGGGGGTGCCGGGGGGAGTTGCTACATACTTCTAAACAACCAGATCTTGTGAGAACTCACTCACTATACAGAATCAAGGGAGATGGTACTAAACCATTCATGAGAACTCTACCCCTATAATCCAATGACCTCCTACTAGGTTCCCACCTCCAGTACTGGGGATTAACATTAATCTAACTGAACGTTAGATTTGGGTGGGGACACAGATCCAAATCATATCAGTGATGCCGTATCACTTATGTGTTTGTCTTTTTGTTTCTCCTCCTAGGAGGTAAACTAGATGATAGTTGGGACTTTTCCACTGCTGTATCCTTTGTGCTTGACACAATGCTTGGTACGTTTTAGGAGCTCAGCAAATATTTGTTGAATAAATAAATGAATGAATGAAAACACTGCACCTAGTAGGTCATCTACATAAATCCCTTTACATGACAGATGAGAAACAGACTCAGGGAGGGGAAGGATCTGCTCAAGTGCGTGTGAGTAGTTGCTTAGGTCTCCTGGTCCCACAACCTGTGTTTGTTCTTTAAAACGCCCCACCCCTAGACATTTGGATGCCTGGTAGTTTATATGCTAATTTAGTCACTTTGCCTTGGAAAATTGTCTTCCTGCTAAACCAAGAAGACCAAACCCTTCAGATTGGGCATCTCTCACATTTTCCTCACCTCTCCAGCTACCTCTCCCATGGTTTCCCAACATTTCCTACGCTGCAGCCTCCCTGAATGACTTGCAGTTCTTTAAGCACTGGATGTACCCTCAAACCTCTGTACCTTTACCCATACTGTTCCCTCTGTCTAAGCACTCTTCTCTTAACCACCTTCTAGAAATGATCAACTTGGACTCATTTTCATGATGGAATTGAACTTCAAGTCCTCTAGGAAGTCTTTCCTGCCATGCCCTTCCAGCCAGACTCAGTGAGAAGCCTCTCCACTGTGTTCCCAAGGCCCCTGTGATAGCCACATCACTCTACCGGGATTGACTGAGTCTCCTCTAGCTTATAGGTTCCATGCATCTACAGTGATAGGGATCATGCTTATCATGCTCAAGGCTGTATCCCCATCCCCCTGCCCAGTGCCTGGAACATGGAAGGTGCTCCCCAACCATGGGCTTACGTAAGTTTCTTTGCTTAGACTGAAGGAGGTAAAGTGGGTGCACCTGACACTGTAGTGCCATACTCGAACCCTCTTACCTTTCAGTGGGCTCTGGCTGACTTCCAATTACTAGTATCTGTGTCTGTGCCAGAACTTCCAAAAGTCAATCTGCTCATGAGTAGCAGGCCAAAGTGTGAAAGAACTAACACCCTCTGCTTCAGAAGCCCCCCTTTACCAGTGATTTTTGGAAGTTGGTGTATAAGTATCCCAGCTCCCTCACTAGGTTATTAGGTGGGTTACTTCAGCTGAGACCTGAGGGATTAGGAGGAGGGAACATGTATGTCTTTTCCTTTTCCCCAGAGTTTCCTCAAGGGATTAATGTCTGCGGTATCTGGCTTGGTAGTATACCCTTTATTTGCTATGTCTTATCTACCTCTGTACTGGTGTTTTCTCCACTTTTTTTTTTTTTGAGATAGACTCACTCTGTTGCCCAGGCTGGAGTACAGTGGCACAATCTCAGCTTGTTGACACCTCTGCCTCCCAGGTTCAAGCGATTCTCCTGCCTCAGCCTCTTGAGTAGCTGGGATTACAGCGCACACACCACCATACCCGGCTAACTTTTGTATTTTTAGTAGAGACAGGGTTTCACCATGTTGGCCAGGCTGGTCTCAAACTCCTGACCTCAGGTGATCCACGTGCCTCAGCCTCCCCAAGTGCTGGGATTACAGGCGTGAGCCACCATGCCCAGCCTCCACTTTTTAAATATACCACTTTCACCCAGTTCCTTGTCCAATGCAGTGGAATTGTCAGAACACCAACAGCCTAGCCAAAGGCCCCCCCCCCTTTTTTTTTTAATGACATCACCACAGCGTCAGCTTGAATGTGTCAGCCAACCAAACAAACTCATAAAGCCAATTAGTTATATTGACACACGATGTTTACGGGTTCCTACAGATCAATTCATAAATATTATAAATTGCAACAATTTCTAAATAATGCCCTGTGACTAATGGCTCTGGTTGTAGTGGATTTTATCACTTTGTTGAGTACCTAATTGTCCTCAGCCTCACTGAGTGTTTCTGTGACCTCCAGCAACATGACGGTGACTCAGAGTCTAGCAGCTTCAAGGTCAAAGAGCCTGCATTTCTAGCTTCTGTAGAGGGAAACGGGACCCCGACATTTCACTTTTGAAACTAACTCATGGTCCAGTCTTTTTAAAATATTTTTTTGGTAGTGGAAAGCTGTCCTCTACTGAATTAGGAAATATTATTTATTCTGACTTTTACCTGTGGTTTCAGAAGCCAATTCATTCATTCAACAAATTTCTATGGAGCACTTTCTGTGTACCCAACACTGTGCTGGGTACTGGGAATATAGTGATGTGTTGGTCAGGATAGGCTGGGATAAGGATACAGTAACAAGTTAACTTCAAAAATCCGAGACATTTAGTACAACAAAGGTTTTGTTTGTTTGCTTGTTTGTTGTTTTCTCATTTATGCTATACATCCATTATAGATCAATAGAGCTCAGGGTCGCTCAGGGACCCGGGCTGATAAAACATCTGTCACTGCAGCAGGGGAATTGATAATTGGTGAGTTACCATGCCAACTTGTCCATGCTTCAGCCCCAAAGTGACACGTATCAGCCCATGAATTAATCACATGGCCCCAATTAACTGCTGTCCTTGGAGAGCTTGCATTGTAGCTTTCTCTGCAGAAGGCAGGGATCAAATAAATTATTACATAAGTAATTATTAAATAATAATTGGAGAGAAGTCTACAAAAGAGAACTCAGGGTCTCATGAGAGTATAAACGAGGAGACACAATGCCTTCTGCGTGGTCTGGGATGGCCTCCTTAGGGAAGGGTTATTTCAGAAGAGACCTGAAGGGATGCATAGGGGCCGGTCAGGTAAACAGAGGAAACGAGGCACCCAGCTCACAGACAGATCACAGCAGGTTCTACTTTCTTTTCTTTTAATTTCAATTTTTTATTTTTTTGAGATGGAATCTCTCTCTGTCTCCAGGCTGGAGTGCAGTCACGCGATCTCAGCTCACTGTAACCTCCGCCTCCCGAGTTCAAGCGATTCTCCTGCCTCAGCCTCCCAAGTAGCTGGGACGACAGGTGCGTGTCACCATGCCCTGCTAATTTTTGTGTTTTTAGTAGAGACGGGGTTTCACCATGCTGGCCAGGATGGTCTCAATCTCTTGACCTTGTGATCCCCTGGTCTCGGCCTCCCAGAGTGCTGGGATTACAGGCATGAGTCACCATGCCTAGCCACAGGTTCTACTTTCAAAGAACTTACAGTGGAGTCTGAGAAACAAGAAATGCATAGAAATAGCAATAATGCCAGTTAGTCAACAGTGACAGCTTAGACGGTTGAGCAGGTGCTGTGGCCAGTACCTTCTGGGCACTATCTCATTGAATCCAATTTCACAACAGGCTTAGAAACCGCTGCTCAGCAAGTGTCTGGGCAGGACTGGAACTTGTGTGAGCACCTGAAGTTCTTGCTTTTTACCACTGTGTGCTACTCCCTCTGGAGTGGTTGCTCAGTGACTGGCCAGCTTAGCTCAGGGGCTCAGTGACTACCAGAGTATAAGGGAAAGATCATTTACTTTAAGGCTGATCTTTCTCTGCTTTGCTAGTGAGTAACTGAATCTCCCTGGACCTCAGTTCATCATTAAAATGAGAGCATTTGGCAGATCAGAGCTTTTCAAAATGTTTTAATGTAGTGGAATAGTTTTAAAAATGTAATGCAATATATAAAGCAGAAAGGAGTGGTTAGTACTCCGGCGAGGAGGACCAAACCTCACCACTGCCTTTGGCAGTACCAGGGACCCCTCTGGGGTGCCTGGCATATCCTAAATGTTCAATAAACCACTGGAGCAGCTGAGGTTACTTTCAGCCCCCAAGGAGGCTGAGTGTTACCAGTATTATGATTAGCTGTGGCTATTTAAGGATAACACTGGACTCCTTTCATATCCTTTGTGGCAGGTAGAAAAGTGCCCGCACCCCATGTCCACATTTTTTAAATTATACTTTAAATTCTAGGGTACATGTGCACAACGTGCAAGTTTGTTACATAGATATACATGTGCATGTTGGTTTGCTGTACCCATTAGCTCGTCATTTACATTAGGTATTTCTCCTAATGCTATCCCTCCCCCAGCCCCCCGCCCNGCATGTTGGTTTGCTGTACCCATTAGCTCGTCATTTACATTAGGTATTTCTCCTAATGCTATCCCTCCCCCAGCCCCCCGCCCCCTGACAGGCCTGGTGTGTGATGTTCCCCACCCTGTGTCCAAGTGTTCTCATTGTTCAATTCCCACCTATGAGTGAGAACGTGCGGTGTTTGGTTTTCTGTCCTTGTAATAGTTTGCTCAGAATGATGGTTTCCAGCTGCATCCATGTCCCTGCAAAGGACATGAACTCATCCTTTTTTATGGCTGCATATTATTCCATGGTGTATATGTGCCACATTTTCTTATCCAGTCTATCATTGGTGGACATTTGGGTTGGCTCCAAGTCTTTGCTATTGTGAATAGTTCCCCAGTAAACATACGTGTGCATGTGTCTTTATAGCAGCATGATTTATAATCCTTTGGGTATATACCCAGTAATGAGATTGCTGGGTCAAATGGTAATTCTAGTTCTAGATCCTTGAGGAATTGCTACACTGTCTTCCACAATGGTTGAACTAGTTTACAGTCCTACCAACAGTGTACAAGTGTTCCTATTTCTCCACATCCTTCCCAGCATTTGTTGTTTCCTGACTTTTTAATGATCACCATTCTAACTGGTGTAAGATGGTATCTCATTGTAGTTTTGATTTGCATTTCTCTGATGCCATGTCCACATTTTAATCCTTTAAACCTGTGAATATGTTACCTTTCATGGCTAAAGGAATTTTTTTTTTTTTTTCAGACAGAGTCTTGCTCTGTTACCCAGGCTAGAGTGCAGTGGTACAATCTCAGTTCACTGCAACCTCTGCCTCCTGGGTTCAAGTGATTCTTGTGCCTCAGCCTCCCCAGTAGCGGGGATTACAGGCGCGCACCACCATACCTGGCTAATTTTTGTATTTTTAGCAGAGATAGGGTTTTACCATGTTGGCCAGGCTGGTCTCAAACTCCTGGCTTCAAGTGATCTGCCCGCCTTGGACTCCCAAAGTGCTGGAATTACAGGCATAAGCCATCGCGCTTAGCCAACCGAAAGGATTTTGAAGGTAAGATAAAGTTAAGGATCTTGAGTTACAGGAATTATACTGGATTATCTGGTGGGCCCAAGGTAATCTTAAGGGTCCTTAGAAGTGGGACAAGTGAGTCAGAGAAGGAGATATGATGATGGAAGCAGAGGTCAGAGAGACAGATGTGAGGAGGTTATGCTAGATTTGAAGATGGAGAAAGGAACCGACCAGACAAAAAACATGGGCTGCTTCTAGAAGCTAGAAAAGACAAGACAATGGATTTTTCCTTATCACCTCCAGAAGGAACGGAGCTCTGCTGATACCTTGATTTTGCCCTGTAAGACTCATTTTGGACTTCTGACCTCTAGAGCTATAAGATCATACACTTGAGTGTTTAAAATTTTTAAAGTATATTATTATTATTTCTAGAGACAGGGTGTTGCTCTGTTGCCCAGGCTGGAGTGCAGGGGTGAGATCACAGCTCACTGCAGCCTTGAACTTCTGGGGTCAAGCCATCCTCCCACCTCAGCCTCCAGAGTAGCTGAGACTATGCCTGCCCAATTTGGGTTTTCAAAAACCACCAAGTTGTGGGACTTTGTTACAACAGCAATGGGACACTCACAGGCCCTTGAGACGAGAATCTACCCTATACCACAAGTCACCCGCGTCCCTACTAATGACCGGACCATCATTGAGGGCCGCCATGTCCAGCCACCATGCTTAGCATTTTACTTCTCTGATTTCACTGGACTTTCTAAACAGCCCTGTGAGTAGAGCCTGTCCTGTCCATTTAGTAAAAAGGAGGGGGCCAGGGCTCTGAGAGGCTGTATCACCAGCTCAAGGTCACACAGGTAGAAAGCATGTGTGTGTGGGGGCAGGACTTTGAAGCAAATCCGAGTGTATATGGCTCTAAAATGATCACTTATCTCTTCTGCCTTCAGAAGACATTATTTTCAGAGGGTGCTGGGAAGGCATTTAGACCCCGAGCTTGCGAACAGTGCTTCCTGCAAAGTCAGACTCTGAACCCATCCTGGCTGGTGTGGGACAGTGGTGTGTGTGGAAGGAGGGTGAAGTTTTGTACCACGTTTAATTTCATCTGAGCTTCCTCAGGAAGCTCAATTTTCTTCCCAAAAAATGGAGAGGAACAAACCTCCCCACTGCTCTTGAAATTTCTTCAGCAACAATGACTGAATCCTTGTCTGTTCACATGCAGAATTCTCTATATGAAAGGAGGAGACAGGGAGAACAGAATGACTGCGCCTAGCTGGAGCACAAAACCAGGCTTATTAGGCAATGGAACAAACGGATCTGGCTCTTATGAGTGTGGGGTCTTGCTGTGTGAATATTCATGGAGTTTGGAAGATCAGTGATTGAGCAAACAGATATAATTAAAACATGTTAAGAACAAAAGTCACTATGCCCTTTTCAAATGTGCTTCGTTGTTTCTTTTGGTAAGTGGGATTTAATATAATTCTTAACATTTGTTGATTGTTTCTAATTACCAAATCATAGATACTCATTTTGGAAATGCTGGAAAATACAGAAAAGGATCAAGAAGGGCGATCACCTTCAATCCTGCCAACCAGACCAATCATGGTCAACATTTTCGCCCCATGGAAGGAGCCTTCGTGATCACTCAGGCTGACTCCTTCCCTGCTGGGGGAAACGGGCCCAGGTTAAGAAGCTGTTTGCTGTCAGATCTCAGAGTAGAAAGCAGGAATCTCTGGTCTTTAATTTGCCACATCTCTTCCTTTCTGCTTGCTGCTCTTCCGGAACCCTTAAAAAAATAATCTCTGGAAGAAATCTCCCCTGCGATCAACTTCTGCCTTTGGTGGCTTCAGGAGGTCTCCAGCTGTTTTCCATCAGGGAAATTTGAGATTCCAGGTCTGAACCACATTGCTTCTTTCCTTGTCATCTTTCTCTTTCCCCTTCTTTTTTTCTCTTCCTCTTCCTTTCCTTCCTTCTAATGGAGGTATACTGTACATAGTGCCTTTTAAATTTAACAATACACTAGGGGCCTGTCATTACATGCCAATAAATGTAATTGTATATTATGACATCATTTATTTTTTTTTGAGACAGGGTCTCTCTGTCTGTCACTCCAGACTGGAGTGCAGTGGTACAATCCCAGCTCACTGCAGTTTTGAATTCCTAGGCTCAAGTGGTCCTCCCACCTCAGCCTTCCAAGTAGCTGGGACTACAGACATACACCACTACACCTGGTTAATTTTTAAATTTTGTTGTGGTGACATCATCTTGCTGGGTTGTTCAGTCTGGTCTCAAACTCCTGGCCTCAAGCAATCTGGATGCCTTGGCCTCCCAAAGCTTTGGGATTATAGATGTGAGCCACTGTACCCCATTACATTATTTTTAATAACTATGTCCTGGCAAGTTACACCAGGATTTATATAACATATATAATCCCCTTTTATAATCCCCTTCAGGTGGACATTTAGGTTGCCTCCAGTCTTTCACCATTTATTTTTATTTTTATTTATTTATTTATTTTTGAGATGGAGTCTCACTCTGTCACCAGGCTGGAGTGCAGTGGTGTGATCTCGGCTCCCTGCAACTTCTGCCTCCCAAGTTCAAGTGATTCTCCTGCCCCCACCTCTGGAGTAGCTAGGACTACAGGCTTGTGCCACTATGCCCTGCTAATTTTTTGTATTTTTAATAGAGATGGGGTTTCACTATGTTGGCCGGGATAGTCTTGATCTCTTGACCTCATGATCTGCCCACCTTGGCCTCCCAAAGTGCTGGGATTACAGGCGTGAGCCACCGCACCTGGCCTCACTATTATTTTTCAAAGTGCTTTGATGAACATCCTTGCAACTAATTAATCATTGAGATACATTTTTAGAAGAGGCCTTGCTAGTCAAAGGGTCTGCCCATTTCAAGGTCTTGATGCTCACCCACAGGCATACATTCTAAAAGAAGACACAAAGTATTGTAATTGTATTACCCAGAGCCAGAAAAATTTTCAGGGTTCAGACATAGCTGTTGGCTGCTGTTCCCATCGTGCTGACCTGCTGTGGCCTTATCCGAAGCAGATGTTGCTACAAAGGTCAGCCTACTGAATGCCCTCATTACCCTGCCAGGTCCCTGGTGCTGGGCCAAGGGGTGGCTGGAGCCAAATCTTTCTCAACAGACAGGAACCAAAACACAGTTAGTTTCCAACCTTGAACAATTAATCACATACAGAGAAACCTAGGTCTGGGGAAAATGGTTTATTTACAGCTCAATACTTCTTTCAGCCCCAGGTACATTTTGCAATTGTGTTTCATCTTCCGTTCTCACACCTGGACTCTCTTCTAGACACCATCTGAATCATGAGCAGGAGGTCAAGTGCAACACACTGGATTTCTCCTGGCTTGAGAAGTTCATGGACTTGGTTGACTTTTGCTTTTGTGGCCTTGACTTTATGGCTGGGAGGAAGGTGAAAAGCCCATGAGAGGTGAACTGTGAAATGCTTTACCTACCCACACCCAGGCCACTGGAAACTCCTGTCAAGCTGTAGTCTTTAGCAGAAAGGTGCTCAGACTTCAAAATAGCAGAGAGATGCTGATAACACCCGGAAGGAGGACTTCCCCTGCTTGAGATCACACATGAGACTGGTAGAGTTTCCATGGAAAGCTCCCCCGCCCCCTAATTAAACAATCGATTAACTCAACAAGTATCTATTGAATGTTTACAAGCCAGGCACTGTCTAAGCATTGAGAATGTAGTGGTTGGGCCAGGTGCAGTGGCTCACGGCTGTAATCCCAGCACTTTGGGAGGCCGAGGAGGGTGGATCACTTGAGGTCAGGAGTTGGACACCAGCCTGGCCCACATGGTGAAACCCCATCTCTACTAAAAGTATAAAAATTAGCTGGGCGTGGTGGCATGTGCCTGTAGTCCCAGCTACTTGGGAGGCTGAGGCAGGATAATTGCTTGTACCCAAGAGATGAAGACTACGGTGAGCTGAGACTGCACCACTGCACTGCACTCTAGCCTAGACGACAGAGTGAGACTCTGTCTCAAAAAAAAAAAAAGAGAGAATGCAGTGGTGGGTTCCCCTGGGAAGCAGACTCTGAGGCAGAGACTCACACACAGTGGGTTTATGAGGGACCGCTTTTGGACATCTGTGGGTGGAAGGGATTGAAGCACAATTGGGCAGAGGGAAATGTTGAGCTGTGATGTCATCTAAGTGGGGCCCTCAGCCAACCCCTCCAGGGAATTCTGAAACTGAGTCATCCTTGACAGACAATACCACCAAGTCACTCAATGTGGGGATCCCAGGGAAGTAACCTTGGGTGAAACAGTTCTCTTCAGTGGAGGCAATCCCTGTAGGGGACTGGGAGCTGATGGCAGCATGCTCAATGGTTGGGGGAATGAGTCATTTGGTCCCAAAGGAGGACCTGGGTGGTGTGTCACTGAGTCCGACACAGCCCTCATGGAACTCATGGTATAGTGAGTAGTGAGTGTCTTGGTTTGAGTTCACTCCGAAGCAGGACCTGAGGCAGGGACTTGGGTGTAGGTAGTGAATTCAGGAGGTGATCCCAGAGAGGAAGAACAAGAAAGTGGGAGAATGAGGCAGGGAAGGACAAAGAGATATAGAGGGTGCATTGTTGAGCAAGTTCACACTGTGGGACTGAGAAGAATGCAAGCAGAATGATCGCCCTGAAGGACAGGAGGTGAAGTGTGTATCCACTGACTTCTCTGCCCTGTTGTTTGAGGGTTACCCCCTGGGGTCTGAGCCCCTTTACATTTATAGAATGCACCGTGAAGGATGTTCCTGCAGCTTTGGGGAAGTTTTGAGGCAGAAAATCAGAGAGTTAGGGGATACCTGATGTGGGAAGTTGCCAGCAGACATGGGCACTGTCCCCACAGATGAGGCTGAAATTAGAGGCAGGTCATGTGGCACAGGTCCTGAATTCTTTAGTAAAGATAAAATCTGCAGCAGAACTAATGAGGAAATTAATCTTGTAAGACATTTAAGTGGGTATCTCTTCCGACTCCATCCCTTGGTAACCCCACAATTTTTTTTTTTTTAAGAGATAGACTCTCACTGTGTTGCCCAGGCTGGTCTTGAACTCCTAAGCTCAAGTGATCCTCCCATCTTGGCCTCCCAAAGTGCTAGGATTACAGGTGTGAGCCATAGCACCCAGCTGTGTAACGCTTTAATGAAGATGATTACTTTTAAAAATTACATCCTCTCCTCTTAAAACTAACCAACTGACTGACTAAAACCAATAAACTAACCAACAAACTAACTAATGTATATTATGCTAAGTTTCAGACATTGTTCTCAAACTGACCAACCAACCAATTAACTGATATGTATTATACTGTCGGGCATTGTACTAAAACTGACTAATCAACCAACCAACTAATAGCCAATCAACTATGTGTATTATACTAAGTTCCAGACATTGTTTTCAAACTGACTTAACCAACCAACCAATTAACTAATATGTATTATGCTATCAGGCATTTTACTAAAACTAACCAATCAACTAACTAATAACCAATCAACTAACTAATGTGTGTTACACTAAGTTCCAGACAGTGTTCTAAAACGAACTAGCTGGCTAGCTAACCAACTATCTTTGATCTCTGCCTCTTCATAGGTTCGTTCTTTGCCTACAATCTTGTTCATCCATACATACCCTGAAAAAGAAGAAAAGGAAGACTCTTTCCTTGAATTTCCTCCCATTTTTGACTACCTTACTCCTATTCTTCTTTTCTTTTTCTTTTTCTTCTTCTTCTTCTTTTTTTTTTTGAGACAGTTTCACTTGTCACCCAGGCTGGATTGCAGTGGTGTGATCTCAGCTCACTGCAACCTCTGCCTCCCAGGTTCAAGAGATTCTTCTGCCTCAGCCTCCTGAGTAGCTGGGATTATAGGTGCGTGCCACCATGGCTGGCTAATTATTTTTTTTTTTGAGTCTCGCTCTGTTGCCCAGGCTGGAGTGCAGTGGTGCCATCTCAGCTCACTGCAACCTCTGCTTCCCGAGTTCAAGCGATTCTCCTGCCTCGGCCTCCCGAGCAGCTGGGGCTAGAGGCACAGGCCACCATGCCCTGCTAATTTTTTGTATTTTTAGTAGAGATGGGGTTTCACTGTGTTAGCCAGGATGGTCTCAATCTCCTGACCTCATGATCTGTCCACCCCGGCCTCCCAACGTGCAGGGATTACAGGCCTGAGCCACTGTGCCCAGCCTAATTTATTTTTATTTTATTTTATTTTGGTAAAGACAGGGTTTCACCATGTTGGTCAGGCTGGTCTCGAACCCCTGACCTCAGGTGATCTGTCTGCCTCAGCCTCTCAAAGTGCTGGGATTACAGGCATGAGCCACCATGCCCAGCCCTTCTTTTTCTTCTTCAACAAATATTCGCAGCCTCGATCTCACTGCCCAGGCAACCCTAGCCCAGACAAGTTTGCTTCCAAACCCTCTCCCATGCCCGTGTTCTGTTGAATCTAAATTTTCAAAGGCCACTGAAGATCTGGCACTCACAATTCTTCCTTCTTCTCATCCTCGTTTCTCAGTTTTCTTCCATTCTGCAGTGTGTTCCATCTTCTGTTTTTCAAAATTCGTCCTTTCCCTAGTTTTCATGACACTGTCCTTCTCCCTCTATAACCTTTCTTTATAATTTTTTCCAGATTTCATCTTTCTTCCAAGAGCAAGTGCTCTTCAAGGTCTAATGCTTATAACTCTCTTCTTGCTGGGCAGAGTGGTGGTTCTCAAGCTTGGCTGTACCTGAGAGTCACTTGGAGTATTCAAAAACTACTGAAGCTCACGAAGAATTCTGAGGACAGGGAAACTATTCTGTTATGATACCATAATGGCAGAGACAGGTTATTATACCCTTGTTGAAGTTATAGCAGGTACAACATAACCAGGAGACTTTGGATGATAGTGATGTGTCAATGTTGATTCGTCGACTGTAATGATGTACCACCCTGGTGGGAGGCTATGTGTTGCAGGGTATAGGGGATGTATAGAGACTCTCTACACTTTTGCTCAATTTTGCTGTGAACCTGAAATAGCCCTTTAAAAAAATCTAAGAAGCTGGGCATGGTGGTATGTGTTTGTAGTCCCAGCTACTCGGGAGGCTGAGGTGGAAGGAAGATTGTTTGAACCTAGGAGTTTGCAAGCAGCCTGGATAACACAGCGAGACTTCATCAGAGAGAATATAAAGAAGGAAAGAAAAGAAAGTAAGAAATAAGGAAAGAAGGAAAGGAAGGAAGGAAAGAGAGAAGGGGAGGAAGGAAAGAAAGAAGGAAGGGAAGGAAAAGGAAAGAAAGGAAGGAAGAAAAAGAAACTATTAATTAAAAACTGCTGATGCCCAAGCTATCCCCAGAGATTCTGACTTAGTTGCTCAGGGTGGAGCCAGGGCATCAGTGGTTTTTAAAAAGCCCTCTGGTGGATTTTAAGGGGCAACCAGGGTTCGGAAATGCTGGGCAATGCTTTCTCCCTGAGAATCTTGGCTCTCTTTTAAGCTTCACTGATCGCTTTTAAGCAGTAAACGCCCAAATTTAACTTTCCAACTCTGCCTTTTTTCAGGGTTCTCAGGTTTCCAACCTCCGCTTTTATGGATATGTCAGAGATCATATCAAACTCACCATCTTTTGATTTTCCCAAATTCCTTTTCAAGTCATCCCTGTTTCTGCTCAGCACATCCTTTATCAGCTTGGCTCTTCAGGTTTTAGAAACCTCAGAATCCCAGCATTAAGGACTCTTTGAGTTCACATTTCTGACCTTTTCTCCAAAGCTGGAGTCCCCTCATACTTACTGTCTGCCTCTATTTGGATCTTTGTAGCCACGAAGCTCAGTCCTTGGCAAAGATCCTCTTCTTTTCAAGAACACCTTTTTGTTTTTCTTATTGCACAGCTGGTTCATGTGAATGATAGAAAAAAAAGCTTAAAAATATAGAAAAGCATAAAGGAGAAAATAAAACCACCCACAATACCATCCCCTGCCAGCTATTATTAATGTTTTGGTATATAAAATAGATGTAAGAAAGAAACAGGTTAAATCGTGACACGTTTTAATGTCATCCTTCACTGAACGTGACATCGTGAATATTCCCCCATCATACTCTTCCAAATCATTTCAAATAGTTTTTATTTTAAAGATAATTTTGTCTAAGAAAGTAGTACATGTTCATTGTACAAAAGTCAAATGAGGAGAAGCAGGGAATTCTTCCTTCTTCCTCCCCCACTCACGTTTTCTTGTAGGGGAAAGAATTCGGTATTTCAAAGAAAGCATTTGTTGGTATTCTTTGTGCTTATTTTCTGGGTTGACTTTTAAAAATGGAATTATGTAATCTTTTCAGAGCTTGAGGCATCTAGAGGTTTCAAGCTGGCTGTTTGGGGCTATTCTGTCCCCCTCCATCACCACCTCCCTGGGGCTCACCGGTCTTAATTCCAACATGCTTTGGAATTATGGCAAAGGCAGTCTCTTTTTAAGGGCGGTTCTGATGGTTGGAAAGCTCTTCTTTATGTCGTGTTGAAACTGCTTCTTGTCCTTTACTCTTGGCTTCAGACTTTCTTTATGGAGCCAGTGAAAAACCAAACCAAACCCATAAACCAAACAAGCAAGGCCAAAAAACAAAAATCCATAGACGACTCTTTGTCTAATTTGACATGTCTCCCCTTTCTCCCCCACCTGAGAACTGATCTTTGGCTGCCTTCAGAGGGAGAAATCAGGTCAAGACCATGGCTGTGCAGCCAGACCTCCTGGGTTCCTTGGACAAATTTCTTAATCCTCTCTGAGCCTCAGTTTCCTCATCTGTGAAATGGGAATAACAACAGTACCTACCCACAGTGTTACTGTGGGGATTAAACAAGTAATACGGCTGGGTGAGGTGGCTCACACCTTAATCCCAGCACTTTGGGAGGCCAAGGTGTGTGGATCACCTGAGGTTAGGAGTTCAAGACCAGCCTGGCCAACATGGTGAAGCCCTGTCTCTATTAAAAATACAAAAATTAGCTGGGCATAGTGGCACGTGCCTGTAGTCCCAGCTACTCAGGAAGCTGAGGCAGGAGAATCACTTGAACCTAAGAAGTGGAGGTTGCAGTGAGCCGAGATCGCACCACTTCACTCCAGCCTGGCTGACAGAGCAAGACTCTGTCTCAAAAACAAACAAAAACAAACACAAAAAAGTAATACATGTGAAGCCCTTAGACCAGGCCTGGCATTTGCTGCCATCAGGTATCTAAAGCGTCTGGATTCTCCGTGGAGAAGGGAAGGTGGCAAGGTTGTCAGGCTCTGAGATTCTCACCTGGAAAACTCACCTGGATGCAGGGACCCCCTGGATTTGTTTCTGTCTTCTGTTTAGAACTCATTTCAGTGATTAGTGTTGCATGTTTGCCTGTGGCTGGAGGGCCCCAAAACTGAAATTGTAAAGGTCATGGGAAGAACGCAGGGGACAGACCGGGTGAGGAGAGGCAGCCAGGGTTGGGGAATGTGGAGAGAGGGTGACAGAATCAAGTGATTTCTGACCTGATGGCTGCTGGTCCCAAGTCTTAAGCAGCTGGGTGAAGTTGGACAAGCTGTTTAAGCCTCATTTTCTCACCTGTAAAATGGGTTTGATAATGGGTGATGAGGAATAATATGCCTTTGCCTTACAATTATTCAGCCCTCACCTGGCGACCACCCACCTTCCTTCCTTTCATCCTCATGATATAGGAGTTAAAAAGAAATTATTTAGGCAGATAGTGAGGGTAAGAGGGTCTGTCCTCAGTAAGGTTTCCTTTTAATAAAAGCAGCCCCAAATCATTTCTTTTCTAACAAAAAGCAGCCTGTAAAATCGAGCTGTAGACACAGATAAGTGAAGCCGGAAACTTGCAAGGGTGAATGGTGGCAGCTATGCCGATAGGAAAAGGCTACCTGTGGACCAGGCATGTTCAGCATGGCGGCTCCATCTTCCCTTTTGTCAACCACGTGGACAGTAAGGAAGAGACAACATGGTGCCGGCCAGGGAGAGACCCCATCTACATAATAGAAGATGAGAGTGGGGTAGCCAGCTTCTTCACATGCTATGTAGATGACACATCTGGTCCAACCAATCTTTGAGCCCTATGTAAATCAGATACCACCTCCTCAAGCCAGTCTGTAAAACCCCATGCACTTCACCACGGCACTGGAAGACCACTCAGGCACCTCTCTCTCTCTGCAGGGGAGAGAGCTATTCTCTTTTTCTCCTTCTTTCGCCTATTAAGCCTCTGCTCTCAGACTCACTTCTTGTGTGTGTCCGCACCTTCGGTTTTCCTGGCATGAAACAACAAACCTTGGGTTTTTACCCCAGACAATGATGCCACTTCACTCATAACAACTCTGAGGCAGATATGAACATCCCCATTCTGCAGATGAGGACACTGAGGCACAGAGGGGTGGGTCACTTTCTCAGATCCACGAACTCAAAAAGTGCAGGGCTGGGACTGGAATGTAAGTGGGCTCTAGAGTTGGGATTTTTTTTTTTTTTTTTTTTGAGATGGAGTCTCACTCTGTCACCCAGGTTGGAGTGCAGTGGCGTGATCTTGGCTCACTGCAAGCTCTGCCTCCCGGGTTCAAGTGATTCTCGTGCCTCAGCTTCCTGAGTAACTGGGATTCCAGGCATACACCACCACACCCAGCTAATTTTTGTATTTCAGTAGAGACAGGGTTTCACCATATTGGCCAGGCTGGTGTCCAACTCCTGACCTCAGGTGATCCGCCTGCCTCGGCCTCCCAAAGTGCTGGGATTACAGGCATGAGCCACCGTGCCCAGCGCAGAATTGGGATCTTAATGAGCTTTTAGGCCGACTAAATAAATAATAATAAGTCTATGATTTATTGAGCTACTTATTTGGTGCTGCTTCTCTCTGTTAATCTGTACAACAACTCTGATTCAATGCCTGGCCTCTGGAAAGTCACCCTGTAGGTGTGCAAGGACTCTCTTCCCTCAGGTGGGGGCCTCCTTTGTTTTACAGCAGGGGGGTACTCACACCTGCCTGCATGTTAGGTTCACACAGGGAACTTGTCAAAAGTAATGATGCCAGGCCCCACACCAGTTTCTGATTCCATTACCCTGGGATGGAAGCCCTGCATGGGGAGTTTTTAAAAGCACCCTGGATGATTTGAGGTTGCAGGCAGAATTGAGAACCTGGGCTTAGAGAGGTTTTAGACCCCTCCAGTTGTGATTCTCATCCTTGGCTGCAGGCTGCATGTTAGAATCATCTGGGAACTTGGAGATTCTGAGCTCATTGGTTTGAGAGGGGAGTTGAGTATCGGTCTTACTCACTGAGCTAATTAATGCCTGTTGGACCTTACTAGGTGCCAGGCAGTACATTAACTCATTGAATCCTGGACTGACCAAATCATTCTGGTTTGCTAGGGATTTTCTGCCCAAAGACTTTAGGTCAGGTGTGGGCACACCTGGATGGTTGGTCACCCTACGGAATCCCTCCCTAAGCTTACATTTCATCTTGACCTCACTTGCTTATTTCATGACAGATCTCTGAGAAAAGCTCTACTGTTAAACCTGTGTTGTTGGCTGGGCTCAGTGGCTCGTGCCTGTAATCCTGGTGCTCTGGGAGGCTGAAGGGGGAGGATCACTGGAGGCCAGAAATTTGAGGCTGCAGGGAGCTATGATCGCACCACTGCACTCCAGCCTGGGTGACAGTGTGAGACCCTGTCTCAAAGCAAAACAAAACAGAAACCAACAAAAACCCCAAACCTGTGTTGCAAATGAAGAACTGAGGCACATAGAGTATTGGTCGCACAGTTACTAAAGGGTGGTTACAAAAGACTTCCATAAACAGGATTTCATTTCCTATCAGGGCAATCTGCAAGAAGAGGAGGGGTTCTTTTTGGTCCCCATTTTACAGACAGAGTGAGGTTCAGGGAGGTTAATGACTTCCCATGGTCAGTGGCCACTGTACTAGATGGGAAATCTGATCTTCTGACTCCCAGCTCATGGCATGACTTCTGTTAGGCTGCATGGGAGGACAAAAAATTGTCCCTTGCAGAGGCTTGAGGATCATGGACTTTGACACGCTTTGCATCCGTCGGCAGAACTTGGGCCTCCCGGCTTTCCCTCCGTCGAGAGCTGAGAGTCTTACTGCGACCCTTTTCTCCTGGGAGATGTGGGGGTTGTGTGTTAGAAAAGGCCAAGATGATTATTAGCAGGCGGGTGCTGTTCATTTAGAACATCTGCCCTTGGGTCCCCAAGGCCAGCTCCATCGAAGACATATACTAAGGCATTGTCAGATTCCATAAACAGCTTCTTGCTCTCGGGGGAGCGATCTGGACAGGGCCGATCAGGCTGGTGAAATGTCATCTGAGGTGCAGAGTCACAGGGGACTGTGGTAGGCGTGCACAAAGGATTCTTTTAGCATAATCTGGTGTTTTGGAGATAGGTCTGGGGAGAGAAATACATGGCCTGGTTTCTCAACTCAAGGCAGCTAGATTTCAATTTTTTTTTTTTTTTAACTCCAGTAAAGTGACCAGCTGGGTGCTCCAGAGAGAAGGGAGGGGCCCTGTTTGCCCTAGAGCAGTTCTACGGCCTGCTGTGCTGAAAGATTTGCATATTTGAAACATCAGTGCAGGGACTCTTATTGCACAGGAGCTGACTTGAGGAGGTACAAGGACACACTTTAAAAATGTGACTCATTCTTTAGTTATATGAATACAAGGAGGAAAACAACACTATGCACTGAAATAGAAGTTCCACAAGGGTAGGGATTTCTTTTAACTATTTTGTTCACTGCTATAAACCTCACACTAGGATAGCACTTGGCACATAGTAGGTGCCCAACAAATAAATGAATGAATCTCACAGCACGTGTGTGGTTTTACCAGATGATGGAATTTGAACTGAGATTTGTAAGGATAAACAGGATTAATTCAGGAAGAAATAAGTGAGATTAGAGGGGAGTGGAGAGGAGAAGACCCAGGTGGGGAATGCAGCCTACATAAAGGCTAAGAGGTAGGATAAACAAGGCCCATGCAGTATCAGCTAACATCTACTGCGAGCTGACCCTGCTAAGCACTTTCATGTATTAACTGATTAAAGCCTCATATTAACCCTTGTTACATCTTCCCTTTACAGATGGGGAAACTAAAGCCCGGAGTGGTGAAGTACCTTGCTCAAGGACAGGCCGTGTCCCTGGCTTGGCTGTTTCTCAGTCCTGCAAGGCTGTGGGGTCTAAGGCTCATATGGGGGTCTGGGGCAGGTGGAGTGTGTGTCCTGGCCTGCCCGAAGCCCACGCTGCCTCACCTTGGGTGGCAAAAGCCTGGTGTCCCTTTTGCTCTCTGGCCCGCAGGAGCCCGCAAGAGCCTGATTTAACCCAGAAGCTGTTTTCACAGGTTTCCATTTTTAGCTCCCTGGACTGGAACGCAATGTTCAATGCACTGTAAACCTCCATGTCAGTTTGATTATACGAGAGGCATGTGTGGGCTCTTGCTCTCTCGTTTCCATGTCTAATAATAACCCTCTAGATTCTCTCGCCTCTTTTCTTCCAAGGCCCTCAAAGCGTTTCATATGCAATGTCCCATTTAAGCTTCCAGTTCCCCAGGGAGGCAGCTGGTGGCTATTATGTAGAAGGGTTTCTGGGACTATTCAGTTCTCTTCAAATGGAAAGGGTTAGAGTCATCTCTGTCTTAAACATGAGAAAAGCGGAGTCACCAGAGAGTGGAGAGACGTATTAAAGAGAGCTGGTGTTTCATGAATGCCTACTATGTGCATCTTATCTTACCGCTCTGGGACATGCAGCTGTGAATTGTCTTTTTTAAAAAAAATTATTTATTTGTTCATTTTTGTGACTGAGAAAGAAGGCTCAGAGAGACTGACTTATTCAAGGTCACATAGCTCATAAGTGATGAACCGTGGATTTGACCCTGGATTCACTGCCAAGGTCTTTGGTTTTTCTTTTGTATCATTAAATGAGATGTTCTGGAAATAGATGTAGAGTCACACCTTCATTCTCTTGGTTCCTAGGCCAAGCCAGCCCTTGATCCTTTCCTTAGATCTTGACATGAGAAATTTACAGGAGAAAATTACAAGGCTGGACGCGGTGGCTTACGCCTGTAATCCCAGCACTTTGGGAGGCTGAGGTGGGTGGATCACCTGAGGTCGGGAGTTCGAGACCAGCCTGGCCAACATGGTGAAACCCCGTCTCTACAAAAATACAAAAAATTAACCAGGCATGATGGCAGGTGCCTGTAATCCCAGCTACTTGGGAGGCTGAGACAGGAGAATCGCTTGAACTTGGGAGGTGGGGGTTGCAGTAAGCCGAGATTGAGTCATTGCACTCTAGACTTAGTGACAGAGTGAGACTCCATTAAAAAAAGAAAAAAAGAAAAAAAAAGATCTTTACATGAGAAAATTACAGACTGAAAGGATTATTTCTTATCTGTCAATCATCAGTCATTTCTCACCTTTTAAAAAATATTGAAAGTAAGAAACTGCTTGTTTGCTTTCCCTTCCATCCCTGTTATTCATGCATTCATTCATTCATTTGGCAGGTATTTACTGCTCCCTCTTTTGTGCTAGGTAGCGTGGGCATGCCTGGAATGCAGGCAGTGTCCCACTCAGAGTTTCTTTTGTCCAGGGTGCTGCTAAAGCCCCTGAAACAAGTGCCTTCACCTCTTTGATCCCCAGTGTCCTTATCTGTAGAATGGGGAGAATAATGGTTCCTATTTCGTAGGGTCATTGTGAGCTAAGGATGTGAGGGCAGCAAAAATATTTGAGAGTGAAGGAATAGATCAACCTCCAGAGCAGAGGTGAAGGCAGTGAGAGGAGAGATGGGGAGATGTTTTTGGGCAGGAGATGCCTAGTTCAAAGTTTTGGCATAGGCTTAGGAAGGTGATGCTCTCTACTCTTAAGCTGACCAACTGGTGGACAACATCCATGTCTCACAGACTGACTGTCTTGGGGAGCTTGGAAAGTTGAGTTGATTCAAATCAAAAAGCACTGGTTGAGCACTTACTTGGTGTAGAGAGGCTATGGAGACAGACATACCTGGATTTCAGTCCTAGCTCTGATGCATGACAACTGTGTGATGGAACAGCCGTTGTACCTCTCTGGACCTCAGTTTTTGCTTCTGTAAATGGGAAATAAAAATGTCTGCAGGTTCTTGTGAGGATTAGAAATGATATATAGAAAGCACTTAGCACAGTGCCCGGCACCTGGTGGTGGTGCACAGTCAGTGATGTTATTGCTATGCTGTGTGGGGTACTGACTGAGATTCTGAAGCATTAAAAAGCCTTGAAATGGAAGGGTTAGGTCTTCAGGTATAGCTGGATGCAGGTGCTAATATGATGTCATAGCGTCGTCTCTCTCTATATACCTCTCAGCTCTGCTTTCATTCATATTGGCTTCAGTCCCACGATGGTCTTCTTCTCCTGGTGGCAAGATGGTCCTCAGCAGCTCAAGACTCGGGTACTACCCACTAACCCAATGGAACAAGATATTTTTCCCTCTAGTTATAGAGAAATTCAAAGACTTGAGTCCCATTGTACCAACTTGGGTCATGTGCCCATCCTTGAACCAATCACTGAGGTCAAGGGTGGACAAAACAAATTGATTGGCCAGATCTGGGGTGTGTCCATCCCTCTAGCTAGAGGATGGGGTTATCAGCTTTAAACAAACCATAGGGACTAGGAGTGGGAGAGGGCAGTTTCTCCAAAGGAAAAACAGAACCTTCTTCTAGGTTCTGTTACTAGAAGAAAGGGAATGGTGCTGGACAGGTGTGTTAGACTGGGTTCTCCCAGAGGCAGACTAGAGATGAGGATTTTTGTCCAAGTAATTTATTTATGAAGAAATACAGGCCAGGCATAGTGGCTCATGCCTGTAATTCCAGCACTGTGGGAGGCTGAGGCGGGAGGATTGCTTCACTTGAGTTCAGGAGTTTGAGATTGCAGTGAGCCATGATCATGTCACTGTACTCCAACCTGGGTGACAGAGTTAGACCTTGTCTCAAAAAAAAAAAAAAAGAAAAAAAAAAACAAACAAACAAGCAAGAAGAAAATGCATATAGAAGAAACTAGTGGGAGTGGGGAGGCAGGATAAAGGGGAGGAAGCCAAGTAAGGGTATGATTTCAGGTAAAGTCCCAGCCTTAGTTTTGCAGTGAGTATAAATCCCACATCAGAGTCCCACCTCCAGGCAAGGAAACTAGGTGTTTGTATCCAAGAACTGGTCATTGGCAATGGGCTTCCCTGGGTAGATATACGCGTTCCCAGGGACTTCTGGGTCTCTGAATAAGGGATGCAGCTCACTAGCTCAAGGACAGTGCTCTGAAGAAGGTCAAAGGTACAAAGTTTTAGCAGCAAAGCACACAGAAGCTCTGGAGTGTACAGAAGTGGTGAAAGGAATCCCAGAGGATCTGGATGGGGCTCCAGCAATGTCTCTGCAATGGGGAAAATCACAGCCCTCTGGGATGGAAGGAGATGAAGGAGGAGTGGAGGAACCAGTGAGGAGACGGGGCAGATGAGATGGTCTCTCATCCTTATCAGGCTGAGGACGAGAAACCAAGAGGTGTAGCATAGCCCCCTACCTCCCTGTCCCTCCACCACACCACTGCTAACAATACCCATCATCACAGTGTCCCTTATAGTCCTCAGCAACATGTTGAGGCCTCACCATGCTGAAACAAATGAGGAGGTGGTTCAGCAAACGGCACAGGCATGAGGGAAGCAAGAGGGGCTGCTTAGCCCCCTGTGAGATGGATGAGGTTGGCATGAGGTCGCTGGGCCCTGGAAGCTCCAGGTACTTGCCCATGCCAAGGCTGACCCTCCAGCAGCTGGAAGTCTGCAGGCTCAGCAGTCCCTTGGGCTCATTTAGCCCCTAATTGCCTCCTCCCTACCCACCTCTCACCCTTCCAGTGGCTTCTCTATCTATCAGGAGCAGCTACCACCTTCTTGCACCAGCTTTCATCTGTCCCCATTTTACCCAAGCCATCTGGCATTGAAGCTTTCTGCAGAGAGGGCTGAGTGGTAGTGAGAAGGAAGCCAGTGAATGCATCAGGCCGAGTCAGCAGCTCTGTCCTCAGTGTCCTGGCTGCTTGCTCTGCTAATCATTTTGAGGGTAATGAGGTGGTTCAGGCCAGGGAAGACAAAATAACAAGAGTCATTTTTTTTGAGCCCTTGCTCTGTGCAAAGTACTCCACAAGCATTAGCTCACGCTATCCCATCCAGCCGTCATGGGAACCAGCATACTAGGGCTCTCTTGGTTAAAAATAATAGAATCCCATGCCAAAATGGCTCCGGGGGAAGAGATGTTTTGGTTCATGAAATGGCAAGTCCAGGGGAATGAGGCACAACTCGATCCAGGAGTTTAAATTATGTCGCCAGGCCGGGTGCGGTGGCTCAGGCCTGTAATCTCCCAACTTTGGGAGTTCAAGCAGGTGGATCACTTGAGGTCAGGAATTAGAGACCAACCTGGCCAACTTGGAGAAACCCTGTTTCTACTAAAAATACAAAAATTAACCAGGCGTGGTGGCGCGTGCCTGTAATCCCAGCTACTTGGGAGGCTGAGGCAGGAGAATCACTTGAACCCAGGAGGTGGAGGTTGCAGTGAGCCGAGATCGTGCCACTGCACTCCAGCCTGGGTAATAGAATGAGACTGTCTCAATTAAAAAAAGAAAAAAAATCATGTCGCCAGTCTCTTTCCATCTTTCTTTTCTGTTTTCTTCTGGGTTGACACTCTCAAGCAGCTTCTCTGTCCCCCTTTTTTCAGTGATGGCTAGTTAGCCTCTAGCAGTTATAGGGGTGCGAGCGACATGCTCAGTAGACCCATTGGGAAGGCAGGTTCTCCTTCCCAGAGGCTCATACTGTAACTGGGTCTCCAACTTGCATCATTGTTAATCTCTGAACCAATCACTGTGTTCGGACACAGAATATTCTGATTGCCCAAGCCTCAGTCATGTGCCTACTTCTGGAACTGGGTGTGGAGTTAGCTTCATCTGAAACACAAGGACTGGGGATGGAGGAGTGGTGTTTCCCCAAAGGAAAAAATCTACATAGTCTTGCCAGAAGAAGGGGACCGAGTCATGAGAAGGGGGCATAAAAGATGAGAGGTTCACTAGGCATTTGTGTTATTATTATTCTCCATTTAAAAAAGATGTATGACGCAGAGATTCAGACAGATAAAATAATTTTCTTAAGATCACACATCTAGGCCTGGCGTGGTGGCTCACACCTGTAATCCCAGCACTTTGGGAGGCCAAGGCTGGTGGATCACTTGAGGTCAGGAGTTCAAGATCAGCCTGGCCAGCATGGTGAAACCTCATCTCTGTTAAAAATACAAAAATTAGCCGGGTGTGGTGGTGCACGCCTGTAGTCCCAGCTACTCTAGAAGCTGAGGTAGGAGAATCGCTTGAACTTGGGAGGCGGAGATCGCAGTGAGCCAAGATCATGCCACTGCACTCCAGCCTGGGCGACAGAGCAAGACTCCGTCGAAAAAAAAAAAAAAAAAAAATCACACGTCTAATAAGTGACAAGGTGACGAATGCATAGTAGTTCAGTCAGATTTCGGAGTCTCAGCTCCCGGCCACTCCTCCAGGGTGCTGCCTTGATGAGACAGGATGTGGTTCTATTCTTTGGGTCTCTGAAGTACTGTGGCATTGCCTGTATCAATGAATAATGATCCATTTATTGGAAATGAGCCTTGGATCAGGAGTTGGAGGCATGGGTTCTACTTCTGGACTGCCAGTTGTTAGATATGTGACCTTGGGCAAGAAATGGAACTCTGAAGCTCAGTTTCATCATCTGTATATAGAATGGCATCCCCTCTGCCTCACAGGGTAGCTAACTGGATGTGAAAACGCCTCTGCATCTGATGTCCCTTTTGTTTGGCATGACATTTCCTCCAGGTTGAGTTAGATGCTCCCTCCTCTGTGCTGTTGCGATGATATATTTGAGTCTATTTTCTCTTGAGGCCATGGACAGACTTCATTATTTCAATAAAGATTTTGAAAACCTACTATGTGGTAGTCATTGTGCTATGTCCTGGCTAATTCGTCTGATAGGCGCCTGGTCATAGTAGGTATCAGGTAAATTTTTAATAAACTGAACCTTGCCAACCTCTACCCAATTCAATGGTGGGTAGTGCCCTCCATGATCTCATGCCTTCTGCTTCTTACTACTTTTAAGCAAACAACCTTCGTGGTACACCTGAAAAAAAATCATTATGTGGAGTTTGGAAAAATATATTTAAAACTTCTGGAATGAGACAGGAGAGAATCAAAGTCACCAATAAAACACTGGGCATGTTCAGGCCAATCAGCTGGGTCCTGAAAAGCAAAACCAAAACAAACAGACAAGACTGGGCAGGAAGATGATCTCACCGATAAGCTGCCAGTGGGACTTGCTGGCTTGAGCAGCTTTGGGGGAAGGAGTTGCTGGGAGCTTCAGTGGGGCCCATGTCTCCGACTGGGCATATCCCTTAACCAGGATCTAGGGCTATTTTGCCAAGTTGTCCTGGAACATTGCATGTTCTTACATCAGTGCTTTCTTGAATCCAGCTAGCCCAGGTGCAGGACTTGATGTCACCTGTACCACCGTGGCCGTTGGGGACAGCAGGAAGACCACCGACTCGGGAGTCAGGGATCATGTGTTCCAGTCTGGCATTGCCACATCATTGTGTAACCATCATGCACGTGTTTTCCTCTCAGTGGGCCTTGGTCAGTCTGCATCTGTAAGTGTAAATAAATTTACGTTTATTTTGTTTTGTATTATTGTGTTTCTGTAAATAACACAAACTCCTAGTGGACCTCTTGGCTTTTAGGCCTCCTTCTTATGATTCGATCCTCCTCTTCTTTTTTTTTTTTTTTTTTTGAGACGGAGTCTGGCTCTGTCGCCCAGGCTGGAGTGCAGTGGCCGGATCTCAACTCACTGCAAGCTCCACCCCCCGGGTTCACGCCATTCTCCTGCCTCAGCCTCCTGAGTAGCTGGGACTACAGGCACCCGCCACCTCGCCCGGCTAGTTTTTTGTATTTTTTAGTAGAGACGGGGTTTCACCGTGTTAGCCAGGAGGGTCTCGATCTCCTGACCTTGTGATCCGCCTGTCTCGGCCTCCCAAAGTGCTGGGATTACAGGCTTGAGCCACCGCGCCCGGCCTCGATCCTCCTCTTCTGACAAGAATATGTAGATTTTTTTTCCTTTGAGGAAGCACCACTCCTCCATCCCCAGTCCGTGTGTTTCAGATGACGCTAACTCCACCCTCAGCTCCAGATGAAGGCACATGACTGCAGCTCAGATGTTCTACATCTGTAAAATAATCCACATAATCACGACTAACATTTATTGAATTGAGTGTTTACTAGAAGCAAGACACTGTTCTAGGCTCTTTATAGCAACTTCTGTGAACTATACACTGTTACCAGTCCCATATTACAGATGAGACGACTGAGGCACAGCACACATTACATAACCATCCACAGTTATGCACCTAAGCTCTTAATTACCGCCTGGACCAAAGAGGGAACTTGAGCGCTAAACCTCCTCCACTCACCTCCTCCCCACTGGAAAAGGGAGTGGGTTGTTCTATCACTGACTGTATTTTACTTGCATTTGATGTGTGTTCTTTTTAGTAAATATTTAAAAAATTCTAACACATACAAGTTGTAAAACACATGTGACATTTTTCCTGCCCAACTTCCATACCCCCTTTCTCTGGCTGCAGAACCTCTAGTTTCTGTGGGTGAACCACCTGTCTCCATCCTCACTCTTTGGCATTCTGAATGGGCTGATCCTCCCTTCATGGCCCATTCAGGTCTAGGAGGTGGAATGTGACTCAGGTCTGACTAATCAGAGCACTCCTCCCTCCTTTGGGCTCTCAGTAATTGCTCCAGAAGTGAATATGTGATCTCAGCCTGGCCAACTCACCTAAAGGTATTAGGAAAGAGAAGCTCCTTTTGCACTGGAGAGTTCTGAGCTTGTGGAATGTAAACTCTGGCCTGCTAGGGCCATCTTGTCACCATACCAGAGAAGCCTATCAAGAATGGAACTCCATACTGAGGATCACAGGCCTGAGATGTGAAGATGGACAGAATCCTGGTAAAATAGGTTGAGTTCCTGGATCCAGTCATAACAGAAGCTAGTTCTATGATGGCATTTTCTGTTCTATGTGCCAGTAAATTGTCTTTCTTGTTTAAGTGGCTTTGAGCTGGATTTCTGTCAGTTTCAATACAGATGGGGGAGGAGTACTCTCGGCAAAGGAAGGAGACCGGGTCTTGTGTTTGGCGTCAAATCGTGTAGGGTCTTGTAGTTAATGGTGAGGAGTGTGGGCTTCTGCCATGAGGTGGGGACTTTTGTCCTACGCATGGATATATTTTCTTTCACACCCCTCCTCCTAATTGAAAATCACTGATTGAGGTGAATATGCCAGGTTTTTGTTTGTTTGTTTGTTTGTTTGTTTGTTTTTTGAGACAGAGTCTCGCTTTGTCGCTCATTCTGGAGTGCAATGGCACAATCTCAGCTCACTGCAACCTCTGCCTCCCAGGTTCAAGCAATTCTCCTGCTTCAGCCTCCCAAGTAGCTGGGATTACAGGCGCCTGCCCCCACGCCTGGCTAATCTTTTGTAGTTTTAGTAGAGCCAGGGTTTCGCCATGTTGGCCAGGCTGGTCTCAAACTCCTGACCTCACGTGATCTGCCCGCCTCAGCCTCCCAAAGTGTTGGGATTATAGGCGTGAGCCCCCGTGCCCGGCCGAATGTGCCAATTTTAGTAGGCATTCTTCTGCTAAGCTAAAAGGTAGTATGGTCAAGTCGTTAAGTGCCTAGGCTTTGGATGGCCAATGAATTTGCTTATTTCTAGTCCCAGTTTTCACTGCATAAAGCATTATTCATGTATTCACTCAACTAATATTTATTGAATGTCTACTATAGAGTAGAGGCAAGTCTAGCCTCTGGAGAATACCATTGTGAATGAAATGGACAAAATCTCAACCCTTCCTTATGGGGACATAAACTAAACAAATAAATAAAATGTATAGTTATGCCAGGATAATGATAGATCCTAAAGAGAAAATTAAAGCAATGTAGGGATCAGGGAGTGCTGGGAAGCCACGGATGGTGGCAGTGGTGGAGGGTGGGTTGCCTTTTAAATAGGGTAGACAGAGAAGGCCTCTCTGTGAAGGGGACATTTCAACAAAGAGCTTAAGGAAGTGAGGCATTTGCCTTGGACACATTGTTTAACTTCTGTTAATCTTTCCATGTTTCATTGAATCTAAGATGCTGTTGATAATTGTAAGATGTACAATTATATTAAGTCATTCAGGGAAAGAATATATGTAGCCAATTAAACTGACACAATGTTGTCTTAAAATGTGTAACACTTATTTTTTATACTTATTGAAAGAGCTTTAGACTTAGTTATAGATAGCTATTCTGTATTATTCCTGCACATACATAAAAAAGGAGAATATAAGAAAAAAACAAATTGGGTAAGATATTCTTGAATCCACTGTGCATTTATTTAGACCCAGTTCTTTTGAATAATTTGTGACTCAGTATCATGAATGTCCATGCCTTTCCCCCCACACAATACTATCCTCAGTGCCCGTAGTCTCCTGGAGGTCACCTGTGTCACTGAAGATGGAAGCTTGCAGGTGGTGAGGGACAGATAGGGGTTCCTGTGCCTCTCCATGGGTCCCAGTTTGTCCTCGCTCTTTCCTGTGTAATGTACATCTTTCTTTCGGGATGACCTGCTCTGCCACCCCCAAGTCCTGCACCAGATCCAGAAGCAAAGCTGTCTGTAAACTCTTAACCAGTTCCTGAAATTGCATGAGATAAAATCCCTTTAATCCCTTATTCTGCATCCCTCCTCGTGGTTCTGCTCTTCTGATTGAATCCAGACCAACACATAGTTTGGTGCCTGGTGCGGGTGCTGCCGTAACAAAGCCTAAAATATGTGGCAGTGGTTTTGAGACTGAATGATGAACAAAAGATATGTCTTGAAAAGTCTGTTAGTAGAAGACTGATGGCTTCGGAGGAGGTTGTTGGTGAGGGCTTAGAGAAGAATGAGGAAATGTTATTAAAAGCTGGAGGAAAGGGGACCCGTGTTCTGCAATGATGGAAAGTTTAACACCAGTATTTCCTATGGTGATGTGGAAAGCAGAAAATAAACCTAATGACCTAGCGGATTTAGCTAAGAAGAGTTCCCGGAGGAATGTTGAAAATGTCAACTGGTGGCTTATAACTACATATCGTAAGATAAAAGATACAGTTACATTATTTTAAAAAGAATAGTTTAATTTTCAAGACAAATTTGGAGGAGATACAAAGAAACCAGGGCTTGCTGGGTTTACAGATGGCAAAGATTTCGCAAATTAAAAATAGCCTCAGGCCAAAGATCAAACCTAAGGTGGGCTTATAAGATCATTTGTTGAGAACTTAGAAAGATCAGAGCATCTTCCGAACCGTCAGATGGCCCTCTGGCATCTACAAAGTTATGGAAGACAGCATGGGGATTCCTCAAGGAACTGGAACTGGAAATACCGTTTGGCTCAGCAATCCCATTACTGGGCATATACACCCAAAGGATTATAAATCATTCTACTATAAAGACACATGCACACGTATGTTTATTGCGGCACTGTTCACAATAGCAAAGACTTGGAACCAACCCAAATACCCATCAATGATAGACTGGATAAAGAAAATGTGGCACATATAACCATGGAATATTATGCAGCTGTAAAAAAGGATGAGTTCATGTCCTTTGCAGGGACATAGATGAAGCTGGAAACCGTCATTCTCAGTAAACTAGCACTCGAATAGAAAACCAAACACTGCATGTTCTCATTCATAAATGCAAGTTGAACAGTGAGAACACACGGACACAGGAAAGGGAACATCATATACCAGGGCCTGTCAGGGGCTGGGGGGCTGCGGGAAGGATAGCATTAGGAGAAATGCCTAATGTAGATGACGGGTTAATGGGTGCAGCAAACCACCATGGCATGTGTATACCTTTGTATCAAACCTGCACGTTCTGCACATGTACCCCAGAACTTAAAAAAAAAAAAAAAGAGTCTTTTAAATCCTCTCTCTTAAACAGCAGTGCATCTAAAAATCAAGTTATTGCTCCTCGGAGATCCCACAGGGAGCAAGAAAGGAAAAGATTTATCATGGAGATATTTGTAGTTGTTATTTTGTTTAATGGAGTGAGCCCCAATAAGATTAATAGGAAACGCACAACACTTTAAAGGTAATTATACTGATGGAAACACCATCAGTTTAGACTAAGTGGGTCAGAGACCATATAAAGCAAAAAGAAGTGTTTGAATCCCCAGACTACTATAGGCAGGAAGCAGGCTAAAGAAACCACTCAGTTGCAAACACTAGATATTTCTTACGGAAAAAGGAGGATGGCTCAGAAGGTGGAGCCAAGAGCCATGAAGAATCATTCCCAGGCAGTTGGATGGAGCTCTAATCGAGACACTGGCAACATATGCCCAATTGGGCTCTAGAACTGCTATGAACCATTGTGTGCCTCCCACTTCTCTCCTTTTAAAATGTCTAACAGTATGCCTGTCTCACCATTGTAGGTTGGGTATGTTGGTGAGGGGGATATATTGCCTCTTTTTAATTTAATTTTATTTTTCCAAAGTTTAAGTGTCTGGTGGATACATTGCTTCTTGAGTTCACAGGTCTCTGGATCAAGAGAAGAGCACTCAAGGAGTTGTACTTGTGGAATCTCACTGTTTGGGGGAGGTTTGTTATGCCACAACATATACCAGATCATGTTACCAAGAGCATTGGTGATGTAGCATTTCTTGAGAGAGGGCTCCCTACTATTGACTCCAGGTCTTGTATTCTAGCCTCTGACACCCAACCTGCAAGTTTCAATGCCAGTGCTTCCTTCATCTTACCAGAAAGTGTCAAAAGAAGGTTCTCTGAACAACATTTGGGACTCATGGTCCTTGCCCATGTGGTCCTGACATGATTGACTGCAGTGTTGAAACGGTGCTGTTGTCTGCTCAGGCCATAAGGAAAACCAAGCAAGTTTGCTTCTCCGCAGGTGACATCCATTACTTCCCAACCACCATCTGATTGTGTGATGATGGGATGCCATTGATTCCAAGACCCACTGCAATGTAATAAATGTAACAGATTGCAACTTGGGATGATGATCTCAGCCATAAAGTGGGAATAACGGTGTCTATCTCTGGTGTGGAGTGAGTCCCCAACACAGCCCAGGCCCAAGATAGACTATCAGTAAGCAGGGGCTGCCAGCACAGAGGTGTATTATTATATCAACTCTGCAGAAGGAGGTGGGTGCAAGGTAGTGAGTCAGATGCCAGGCGTAGAGACCCCAGGAAAAGGAAGAGAGAGCCAGAGCAGAGAGAGGAGGCCCACGGAAATGGCTCAGCTAATGCAGTGCCAGGACCTCATGAAAAGCAATGCGTCAGAAATGCCTTGGTTACTCGAGTGAAAAAATCAAATTAAACTTTGCATTCGGGAGTGGGGCTGCTCCAGGCCAGGAAACAACGTCAGTTTGACTGGGAAAGTCTGCTGTGCTCCCTCAGCCCCAGCAAAGCCAGGAGCTGCCAGGCAGGCCTGCTGTGTTCTCCCAGGGCTTCTCTCTCTCCAGGACTTGATGTTTAAACATCTCATGTGGTTCTATGCGATAACAGCTGTCCCTTTTTCTGTCTCTGGGTGGAGCCCCTTTCTTCTCCTAGAGAAGAGGCCTTGTTTATTCCAGACTTCTTCATTCCTCAGAGAAAGTCGAGAGAGTTGCATGAAAGCAGCAAAGAAGGACTGTGATTAAAATTTTATAAAGGCGAGGTGCAGTGGATCACACCTGTAACACCAACACTTTGGGAGGTCAAGGCAGGAGGTTCGCTTGAGCCCAGGAATTGGAGGCTGCAGTGAGCTTTGATCGAGCCACTGCATTCCAGCTGGGTGATAGAGCAAGACCCTGTCTCAAAAAAAAAAAAAAAAAAATTGTAGCAGCAGGACATTTTGTTCAAATGAAATCTCATTACAAACTCTAACATGGAAAGCAGATCTTTTTGTTGTTGTTGAGACGGAGTCTTGCTCTGTGACCCAGGCTGGAGTGCAAGGGCATAGTCTCTGCTCACTGCAACCCACCTCCTGGGTTCGTAACCCACCTCCTGGGTTTGAGCCATTCTCCTGCCTCAGCCTCCCCAGTAGCCGGGATTATAGGTGTGCACCACCATGCCCAGTTAGTTTTTGTATTTTTAGTAGAGATGGGGTTTCACCATGTTGGCCAGGCTGATCTTGAACTCCTGACCTTGTGATCTGCCCACCTCGGCCTCCCAAAGTGCTGGGATTACAGGTGTGAGCCACTGTGCCCAGCCAGAAAGCAGATCTTTAAAGGAACTCTGGCACAATCATTTTGGACAGCATTTTTGCAACTCCTAATAAAGCTAAAGAAACATGGGCCCTTCGTATGACCTAGCAATTCCACTCATTGGTATATCCCTAGAGAATTGCTTCTCAAACTTCAATGGGGAGATGAAGAAACTGGAGATCTTATTAAAATATAGATTCTGGTTCAGGAGGTCTGAGATGGGGCCACGGAGTCCGTATTTCTAACCAGCTCCCAGGTGAGGCTGATGCCCCTAGTTCTCTGATCACACTTTCAACAGTGAGGCCCTAGAGAACCATTTTCTAAACTTTTTCTTTTAGCTGTGACTGCCAGTAAGAAATATATTTTACATTGCAATCCAGTACATACTTATCTATAATTGAAACAAAAGTTTTATGAAGCAATACTAACCCTTGGTATATGATGCGCTCTAATATTAATCTTCTCTTTTGAAACTAAAACCTCAACAAAAAACAACAAAGCATTGCTGACCATAAAGCCACCAGAATGATTTTATTATTCACTAGTGGGTCTCAAGCCACACTTTGAGGAACAGAACCCTAGAGAAATTCTCATAAAGTACAGACCAGGAGACATGAAGTTTCACTGATGCATTGTTTGTAATAACAAAAGAATTGGAAAAAAACAAATGTCTATCCATAGGAGTGTATATCAATACATCTGTGATCTATGCACACAGCAGAATAGTGAAAGTGCGTGAATTCGAACCACATAAATCAGTGTGTATCTTGAAAACGATGTAAAGTAAAAATTCAAAGATCCTTTGGCAAAGCATACATGTTATAGGACACCATTTATATACAGTTTAGAAAGAGATAAGATAATTCTATTTGTTACGTAGGAAGTCGTACATATGTAGTAAAGGTATAAAAGCTCACGAGGGAATTATTAACACCAAATTCAGGAGAGTGTTTGCCTCTTGTGGGGAGAGCGGAATGGGATTGGTGCGCCCTGGGGCTTCCTTAGTATTTGTAAAACTACATTTCCCAAGATGGGTGATGAGTTCGTGGTGCTCATTATATTAGCCCCTATCCTTTTTTTGCTGGCATGAGGCATTTCATAATAATTACAATTTTAAAAAGAAAGCGAAAGAAGGAGAGTTCTTGGGTTTAAACCTGTAGGGGGTTGTATTCGTTTCCTAGAGCTAGCATATGTTACTAAAAACCTGGTGGCTTAAAATACCGGAAATTTGTTATCTCACAGTTCTGATGTCCAAAAGTGTGACATCCAGGTGTGTTAGTAGGGTTGGAGGCTCTGGAGGTCCCAAGGGAGAATCGGTTCCAAGCTTCTCTTGTAGCGTCTGGTGACTGCTGGCAATGCTTAACATTCCTTGGAGAGGGGATTCATAACTCTAGTCTCTGCCTCCATGTTGACATGGCCTTCCCTCTGTGTCTCCAGTCTCCCTCTCCTTTCTCTTATAAGGATAACAAGCATTGGATTTAGGCTCCACCCTAAATCCAGTGTGATCTCATCTGGAGATCCTTAACTTAATTATATCTGCAAAGACTCCATTTCCAAATACGTTCACATTCACAGGCACTAAAGGTTAAGTGTTAGATGTATCTTTTCAGGGGACAAAATTCCACCCACTATAGGGGGGTATAAAACTCTGTCCATTCAATTCTTTTCTCTCAGTATTATTATGATTTGATTTTTTGCTTATGCAGGATTTCTCAACCTTGGTGCTATTGACATTATGGGCTGAATAATTCTTGGTTATGGGGGGCTTTCCTGTGCCCTGAAGGATGTTGAGTAGCATCCTTGACCTCTACCCATTAGATGCTAGTTGCACCCCCATGCCCACCAGTTGTAGCAACCAAAAATGTCTCCAGACATTGCCATATGTCTACTAGGGGTAGGGCCAAGATAAAATACAGGATCCTCAGTTAAATGTGAATTTCAGATAAACAATGATAAATTTTTTTAGTATATTGCAAATATTGCATGGGACATACTTATATTAAAAATTATTCATTGTTTTTACTGGGTAGCCTGTTGCGTTGAATCTGGCAAACCTTGCTAGGGGGCAAAGTTAGCCCTGGTTTAGAATCACTGGGTAAGAACCATCATTACAAATTCATATTCCTGAATTGCTTACTCTGTGCCCACAACTATGCCAAGTTCTATCCATGACTTATTGCATTTACCTTTTGCAAAAACTCTGAGAAATAGGTGGTATAATTATCTCCAGCAAATAAGTAGAAGGGTTAAGTTTCGAACCCAAATCAGTGTTTTCAAGTTGGGTAGGGGTGGGGGGTGACTGCTTGGCAAGTTGTGAACACATTCTGTGCTTGGGGGAAAATGGTGCTGATGTCTAGACCATCATAGAGAGAGGTACTAGATTAGAGGGAATGAGAACTGCAAAAGGGGGAGGGCTAGAAGAGAAGGTGGGAGGGTCTAGGAGAAGCTGCTTGTTGAAGATGGGATATTATGGGTGATCCTGGGTTGTGAGATCTTTTACCAAGAAGAGAAGCTGCTGAGTTGTGAGGTGTGGTGGGAAGGTCACAGTGTTTGGCAGACCTGGATTGGAATGCTGGTTCCACCACTCAGCATGGCCTTGGGTAGATGTAGAGACGACAGTATCTGCCATTTGTGCACTTGGTGTGTGCCAGGCCTACTCTAAGTGCCAACCTTACATTATCTCATTTAATCCTCAGATGATGCCCTTAGGGTGGGTCATTTTACAAATGAGGATGCCAAGGTTTAAGAGAAGTTAAGAAATGTGCCCCATATTGCAGGAACATTCTCCAGGTGGGTCTTAGACCAGCCCATTTCTCATTGGGAGATACACCATGGAATACTATGCAGCCATAAAAAAGAATGAGATCATGTGTTTTGTGGGAACATGGATGAAGCTGGAGGCTCTTATCTTTAGCAAACTAATACAGGAAAAGAAAACCAAATACTGCATGTTCTCACTTATAAGTGGAAGCTAAATGATAAGAGCTTATGAACAAAAGAAGGAAACAGCAGACACTGGGGTCTACTTGAGGGAGAGGGTAGGAGGAGGAAGAGGAGCAGAAAAGATAACTATTGGGTACTGCACTTAATACTTAGGTGATGAAATAATAGGTACAACAACCCCCTGTGACATGTGTTTAGCTATGTCACAAACCTTCACATGTACCCCGAACATAAAATAAAAGAAAAAAAAAAAAAAATTGCGGAATGCACTGGGAATGCAACATCTTGAGATAGGGCAGGACTGGCCTCAACAGTTTAGTCTCTGCTCCAGACTCTTCTAGAAATAGCATATCCTTCAATGCTTTAGCGCAGTGCATTCTTTTCCCCCCGGGGTATAAAGCCCAGGGCAGGCTGCTTCCTGGGGTCCTTCAACTGTGGTGCAAATGGGGCATACACAGACAAGATTCCATCTGCCCTGGGCGGAGTTCCTGAACCTTGGGGGTCTGGCTCACCATGAATCCCCAGCTTCTGTCATCCCTTGCTGGCTCTCTGTAAGTAATCAACCTGCTTCATGCAACTTGCTGGTTGGACTGTTGTGTCTCACCAGACTTGGACAACTGGTAATTAGCACACAGTGAACCTGCTTCACACATATCGTGAGCTAGTGAGGGGCAGAGCTAGAGCTCCCAGCAGGGACTGCAGGATTCCAGAGTCCTTGTTTTGAAATCACTGTTCTCCTTTGTCTTCCCTCAACACCTCTTAAGTCTCCGTTTCCTTCTCTAATAGAAGTAACAATCCTTCCCTCTTATATTCCCTCTTATAATTTTTTTTTTTTTTTGAAATGGAGTCTTGCTCTATCACCCGGTCTGGAGTGCAGTGGTGTGATCTCAGCACACTGCAACCTCCACCTCCTGGATTCAAGCGATTCTCCTGCCTCAGCCTCCTTAGTACCTGGGACTATGCTTGGCTAATTTTTGAATTTTTAGGAGAGATGGGGTTTCACCATGTTGGCCAGGCTGGTCTTGAATTCCTGACCTCAGGTGATCCACCAGCCTTGGCCTCCCAAAGTTCTGGGATTACAGGCGTGAGCCACTGCACCTGGCACCCCTCTTATAGTTGTTCTTAGGACTAAATGAGTGAGTCTAAATCACAGAGCCTACCACAGAGTTATTGGCACTTATTATTATTAAAGGAGGAGGAGAGAGGCCTAAAGCTGTCATCCCTCCCGCCCTCCTCACAGGCTATGTGTATTTATCAGGGACAGTATCTCATTCATCTTTTTAACTTCATTTTTAAACTAAAGTACACATGAGCCCTTACTATATTCCAGACACGGTTCTAGACCCTAAGCATGCAGTTACAACTAAGACAATTGCTATCATTAGAGTCTAGCGTTTCCCCACCAGGCCTGGAGCCCATAGTAGGCCCACAAGTAATACCTGCTGAATGAATGAGTAAAAGAACCCGGAGAACAAATGGATTCTGCCTTCCCAACAGAGGTGTGGATTCAGCTGTGAGAATTGCCGGGGGCTGGTCCTGGGATAATGGATTAGCATTGTCTTCCATTAAGGGTGATTTCATCCATCTGAAGGATGGAGATAATAATATATTCCTTGCAAGGCTGTTGGGTGGCTTAATTAACTAATATATATAAAGTGCCTTCAAAGCCACAGATGAAAAGCAAGGTAAAATCGCCTCACACTATTGGTATTAATAATTTACTGTGCCCCTGCGCTGGGTCTTTTAGATGTGTTTCTTGTACTCTTGAAAAAGTAGCACCTAGTTTTGAGATAATTAAACCCTCGATAAAGATCATCTACTTTTGAGTAGAGCAAAACAAGCCCTTTTTCCTCTTTGCTGGGCTGCTCCATTTTCCTTGTATTCAGGTGAGCAGCTTTGTTGAGAGATTTTCTTTGTATCTATCACTTAAGGTAGGCATTTTAGTTTAAAATCTTCCTGGGGCCTCCTCTGGGCCTATGAAATTGTTAGAAGGGCCACAAGAGCATCAGCATAATTAACTATAGATTTGCATGCAATTTGCATATTATTTGCATGCCGGTCTTGGTCTGCGAGGTTATATATTACTTGATTTCCAAAAGCTTTGTCATTTCTGTTTATGTCATCTTGGAAGTGGCAAAGATCTCAGATCATACTAGGTACTCATTCCTCCGGAATCATTTTAGGAATAGGGGAAAGGACATTTGTTAGCACTTTCTACGTGATTGCAAATGTAATTTTATTTAATCCACTGGTGATCAAGTTTGCTGTACTCTGGAATCACCCAGGGAACTAAAATACTGATGCTTGTACCCCATGCTCAGAGATTATGGTGTGATTGTTCTGGGGGTGTGGGCAGCCTTAGCATCAGGAGCCTCACAACTTCTCCAGGTGATTCCAAGGTGCAGCAAAGACTGAGAACTACTTATTTCATCCTCATAACAAACCCATGAAGTGGTGCTCTCCAACCCATGTTCAAGGTGTGGAAACAGATTGAGAGAGATAGGAGAAAGTCATTCATTATTATGAATGTTCACAGCTGATCATTCTTAATGCGCCAAATTCTGTGTTAAGCACGTTGTGTGTTTAATTCTTACAATGACTCTTTCAGTCAGGGATTAATAGATTGCTTTTATAGATGACCAAATGGAGGCACAAAAAGCAGGTAATCTGCCCAAGTTCTTCCAATTGGCAAGAGACCACCTACAGGGAAGAAAAGACTGCATGGAGGAGGATGAGACTGTGTTGGGATTTGAATTTTGGTTGAAACCTTATGCAGGATCCAGCTTGGATATTCCTTGAGGATCCTAGGTTTTGTTTCTCCAAGCTTAGCATACAATTGGGTTCTTGGCAAGCACCTAGAAAATACTAAGGGGTGACATGGAGTAACTAGGGCCAAAGAGTGGACGTTCCAGGCAATAAGGAGTAACACTTTTTCACTTGGTGGGCCTGTTCTCTCCCACCTTCTAATATTTATCGAGCTCTGTTCCAGAGACACAGGACAGACAAGGGCTACTATGTACCATCCATCATTTGGCAGCCAATATTGGAGTTTTGAATTAGCCTGCAGAAGTCGGGCAGTGCTTTTTTTCCCTGTAAAATGAACTGAAGGTGATGTAAGGGAATAGTCAGTTTCTGCACACTGAAGGGAGGGATGGTGACTGTTTATTTATTTATTTTTTTGAGATGGCATCGCACTCTGTCGCCCAGGATGGAGTGCAATGGTGTGATCTCAGCTCACCGCAACCTCTGCCTCCTGGGTTCAAGTGATTCTCCTGCCTCAGTCTCCCAAGTAGCTGGGACTATAGATGCCTGCCACCATGCCCAGCTAATTTTTGTATTTTTAATAGAGACGGAGTTTCATCATGTTGGCCAGGATGGTCTCGATCTCTTGACCTCGAGATCCGCACGACTTGGCCTCCCAAAGTGCTGGGATTATAGGCATGAGCCACCGTGCCCAGCCTGTTTTTTATTTATTTGGAGGGCTTTTTTCCCCCCTTCTTATGTGGGAGGTGGCAAGAGGAAGGGAATTTTATCGTGTTCATCCAGCCAAATGTGCTCCCAAATGGAGTGGTTTGTTGCTATGCCAGTCGAATATCAATTTGTTCATTCAGTTGGGTGCGGTGGCTCACGCCTGTAATCCCAACACTTTGGGACACCGAGGCAGGCAGATTACTTGAGATCAGGAGTTCGAGACCAGCCTGGCTAACATGGTGAAACCCTGTCTCTATTAAAACTACAATAATTAGCCGGGTGTGGTGGTGGGCTCCTGTAATCCCACTACTCGAGAGGCTGAGGCAGGAGAATTGTTTGAACCTGGGAGGCGGAGGTTGCAATGAGCCGAGATCTCACCACTGCACTCCAGGCTGGTGACAGAGCAAGACTCCATTTCAAAATAAAATAAAAATAAATAAATTCGTTCATGTAATATTTTTTGAGCTCCCGCCAGGTGCCTGGCACTATTGTAGATGATGGGGACATATTAAAAAATGAGGCAAAGCCCCTTTATCCAGGGCGACCTGAGTGATGACAAGTGGCGAGTCATGTATAGATCTGGAGGAATAATGTTCCGGGCAGAGGGAACAGCCAGTGTAGAGCCTGAGATGGGAATGAGCTTGGGGGCGGGGGCAGTTAAGGAACAGCAGGATACAATGTGGTTCACAGAGGATGAAGTGGGGAGAGGGTCAGGCAGATCACACCATGCCCTGTCGCCGTAAGGCATTTGAATGTTACTCTGAAGGACATAGGAAGCCATTGGATGGTTTTAAGCAGGGAAGCGACATAATCCAACATATTTTTGAAGGATCACTCTGGCTGCTGTTGGAAGAATAGATGGGGACAGGAGTAGAAGCCTGGAGCTGATTAGGAAGTGTTGAAACAATCCAGATGAGAGATGGTGGCTGTTTGAACCGGGGGGAGCAATGGAAATGGTTAGACGTGGGTGCATTTGGCATGGGAAGCTTGTAGGACTTGCTGATTCGTTTACTGCGTTGATTGAGAAAAAGAGAGGAATCAAGGTTGACTCCTGCCTTTTCGGCCAGAATAGACTGAAGTATTATCTCCTATAATGGAAAAGACTGAAGGAGATGCAGTTCAAAAACAAGTACATCTGAAAAACATCACCTATTGTATTTTCTTTTTAGTAAATTCACAGTAGCCTATTAAAGTTTGGAGATGTCCTGTATTAAAGAGATCTGCTTAACATTGGCTAACCTAGTGTTTCCCAAAGTTATTTGATCAAGCAATTGTCTGTCTTTGCCCCACAGAACATGTGGTAAGATTCTGCAGACTTTCCTTGAATAACATCAGTATTAGCATGTTAGAATCTTGTGTGTGTGTGTGTGTGTGTGTGTGTGTGTGTGTGTGACTTTGTTGGCCTGCGTTGGGGAAGTGACTTGCAGTTGTGCAGTGTTCTGTGTTCTGATAGATGTGCTTTTGCTCTTTCCACCTCCAAATACTTCCCCAAATTAAGCCATCATCTTGTTTCATCTAACTAGTATTCCTGCTTCTAGTCTAGTGCAAGCATATCTCCACACCAACTCAGAGAGAGCTAATAGGAAGAATCTGACTGTGCCACTGCCCTGTGTAAAACCTTCAATGGCTCTCCATTGCCTTCTGGATGAATACCAAATGCTTCACTATGGCTTTGCCATACACTTGATAGTATGGCTTCTGCCTGTCTTTTCAGATGCCATTTTGCTTTGTGTTCCAGCTAAACTGAACTTTTTAAAACTTTTGTGTGCTCTCCTACCTCGGAGCTTTTGCACATGCTCTTTCTTCTTTCTGGAATACTGTCCAAACTCCTTTTACTCAATGTTATTTTGCATAGCACCTTCCTTGGAGGAATCTCCTGTTTTCTCATGATTGAAGCAGGCATTCCTTCTTTGTTCTCATAGCCTTCCTAGCTTTTATAGAATTTACCACATGACATTTTCGTTTGTCTCTTTCCTGCCAACAGTTGAGTTTGATGACAGCATGGCTGTTTGTCTTATTTCCCATGAAAACCCCCAGTGCCTAGCACAATGCCTGGCACAGAGTGGATTTTAATTTATTTTGTTTATTGAACGAGTGTAGCTCCCTGGATCCTTATCAAACCCAAGCTACTGACATGTCCCTATGCTTCTGCTTCTTAGCACTGGATGTCAGCATCCTGATCTGGGAGTCTTAAAATTGTCACAGAGCTAGGAGGCTCAGAAGGTCATTGAATCCTTCTCTCTGTCTTTAGGCTTAATCCAGCTCAGAGGCCATCCATGATTTGATGGTCTCCTTTTACAGATGGAGAGGCTGGAGGTCATGGGACATTGACCAAGACACTGATTCAATTTAGCAAGCCTGTGCTGGGAATTCAAAGATAAATAAGACACAGTTCATGTCTTGGGGAGCATGCAGACAGGGAAATAGATTTGCAAATAAAGTTTGGGAAGAAAATGCTGAAATGGAGATTTTTGGAGCATTTTATGGGAGTATAGAAGAGGGAACAATTAACATAGCTCTGAGCCAGCCAAGGGATTGGAGAAGCTCTAGGAGAAAAAATAATACTTAACCTTGACTTTTAGGGGTGGCTAGGAATTTTCCAGCTGCGAATCTCAGGATAGGAGTGTGAAAGGAGGATGCTCAGGGTAAAGGAAGGGCATGGAGATATGAGGGTTGGTGGCATATTTGGGGACAAATGAGTCATATGCCTACAGGATCCAGGCATGATTGAGACTAAGTGTGTATTAGTTAGGATGCTTTTGCCTGTGAGTAAAAGAAAGCTCTGTCAGAAAGGGTTCCAATATTAGGAAAGAAATATTTTGGATCACAAGAAGTCTGGAGGGAGATGATTCCACAGTGGCTAATTCAGTAGCTCAGCTAGGTCACTAAGAACTTAAAGTTTTTCTGTATTTCCACACTGGCATTCCAGTGAAGGAATTTGAGGCTGTGTTCTCCTCTGTTGATTTTTCTAGTTTTAATCAGTGAGGGAACTATATCCCAGAGGACCCACCAGCTCCCTTCCCCCCAAGTCCCGTTGGCTAGGATTGTATCATGTGCCTAAGCCTAAGCGATTCTCTGGAGTGGGATGTGTGCCCACCATGACTGACTTAGGCTAATCAAGATTCACACTGACATCCAGGGTTGGGGAGGGACACCCAGTGCATGTGGTTGCTCAATAGATGAACAAAATCCAGGCTCTGTTAGCAAGAGGCAGGAGGTCACGAGGATAGGCAGCCAGTTTTGGCCACTGACAAAGACCTGGGGTGCCTGAGCTTTGTCCTGAGCTCTGCCCAGTGTTGCCATAAGGGAAGGGGCCCAGCATTGTCAGACCTTGCAATTCCTAAAAAATAAAATCCAGAACCAGAGATTTTCACACAAAGTCTTGTGATTTCCAAACGTCGACAACCAGCTTGGATAAAAAACAATTTGTTTAGTCCAAATAAAGTGTTTGTGGTCAGGGAAGGACTTCCTTCAGCACGATTTCAATTCTCTTCCCCGCTGCAGAAATGAACACCGTTAGCAACGTACCTGTCATTCCAGACCTTTCATTTTTCTCTGAACTTACATAAACGCTAAGTATACATAGATAGTTTTGTTTTCTTGGTGTATATTTAACCTCAGTGGGATCTTACTATGCACATTGATTTACAACAAGCTCTTTTCAGTTAACAATAGTGTCTCAGAGATCTTTCCATGTCAGTTCATAGAGATTCATGAAAGAGAGAGAGATTGGTTCATGGCAGTTATGCTTGTTTAGAATACACTGTTCCCTGGCAGTGCAAGTGACAAGTGACATTCCCCAGCACCAGATGGTGATACAACTAGAGGCGTGCTGTCCAGTATGGAGGCCACTAGTCCCACATGGCTGTTGAGCATTTGGAATGTGTCTAATCTCAGTTGAAATGTGCTGCAAGGTATAAAATACACACTGGGTTTCAAACACTTTGTATGAATGAAAGGATGTAAATTATCTCATTTATAATTCTTCATAATGTTACAGTGTTTGATGTTATATTTAGGACATATTGGGTTGCATAAAATGTATTATTAAAATTAATTTTGGAGCCAGGCACGGTGGCTCATGACTGTAATCCCGGCACTTTGGGAGGCCGAGTGGGGAGGATACCTTGAGCCTAGGAGTTTGAGATCAGCCTGAGCAACACAGTGAAACTGTGTCTCTAAAAAAACATTAAAAAATGAATTGCAATCATTTCTTTTTATTTCTTTAATGTGGCCAATAGAAAATTTAAGATAAAAGATGTATCTCGCATTCAATTTCTACTGGACAATGCCAGTAGCTAGACTGTGAGGCCTAGGAGGGCAGAGACCTTGGCTCCGTGCTTTCTCCCTGAACCTTCCATCTCTAACACAACACCTGACATACAGCAAGTGCTCGGTGAGTTCTTGTTAAATAAGGTTGGACATGTAAGTGATGCGAAGGTTTATAGTTTATGAACTTCAATGACTGGTTCAGTATCCAACTATCTCTGCTATTTCTTGAGCTTTACTAATTTTTTTTTTTTCTGCAAACCTTTAGGAACTCTCCTTTTTTTTTTGTAAGTGTCTCAAATAATGATTTAATTTAGATTTAACAAGCCAGTTATTATAGGTCAATTAAATGCCACCTTATGATTTAAAACCTATTTATCCAGATTAACAGCCATTAAATGGTTTTATCGCACCTCATTTTGGTTAATATTGTTTAAAAATATTTTCAATTATTTAAAGCCTCATTTTACACCCAGTGACACTTAAAATAAGTCCTTTAAAGTTAAGATCATTTGCCTTAAAAGAAAAAAACTCCTTGATCATTTGCAAACTGATTTATTATGGAAGAATAAACAGAATTTGCTAAAAAGCAAAATACACTTAAGGGTTCTACAGGCAATTAATACAAGGTGATGAACCAGTAGAAAAAGTTGACTGAACAGTGAGCTCACATTTAAGCGTTACTGTATTTCTTAATTAACAGCTTTATTGGCCGGGCGCGGTGGCTCAAGCCTGTAATCCCAGCACTTTGGGAGGCCGAGACGGGCGGATCACGAGGTCAGGAGATCGAGACCATCCTGGCTAACACGGTGAAACCCCATCTCTACTAAAATACAAAAACTAGCCGGGCGAGGTGGCGGGCGCCTGTAGTCCCAGCTACTTGGGAGGCTGAGGCAGGAGAATGGCATAAACCCGGGAGGAGCTTGCAGTGAGCTGAGATCTGGCCACTGTACTCCAGTCCGGGCGACAGAGCGAGACTCTGCCTCAAAAAAAAAAAAAAAAACAAAGCAGCTTTATTGAGATATAATTCACATACCATAAAATTCACCCTTTTAAAGTATACAATTCAGTGATTTTTACTGTATTTACAGTTGTGTAACCATCATCGTTATCTAGTTCCAGATCATTTCCATCGCTCCAAGATGGAACCCTATACCTATTAGCAGTAAGCCCCAATTCCTCCTCTCCCCAGGCCCTGACCACCATGAATCTACTTTCTGTCTCCATACATTTGCCTATTCTGGACATTTTATATAAATGGAATTCTACAATATATAGCCTTTTGTGTCTGGCTACTGTCACTCAGCATAATGCTTTCAAAGTTCATCCATGTTGTGGCATGGATCAGTACTTCATTTTTCCATGGCTGAATAATATTCCACGATAGACCACATTTTGTTGATCCACCAATCAACAGATGAATATTTGGATTGTTGAAAAGTATTAGTCTTTTAAAACTAAGCAGCTTATAACATAAATCCCATATGGTAGGTAGGTGTGCTACTAATAACCACTAATATTTGTTGAGCACTTATTATGTACTAGGTGTTGTTCTCGATGTTTTGTATGTTTAGTTCCTTTAGTTCTCACACAACCCTATGAGAGAAGGGTTCCTGTTACCCACTTTGTTCTTGTGAGGAAATCGAGAAATGGGGACATTAATTAACCTATCTCAGGACACATAGCTAGTAAGCAATTCAAACCCAGAAACTCTGGCTTCAGAGCCTGCACTTTACTTTTCATTAAAAATTTATCATATAACAAAACTGAGTTTTGCAGGGCAGGGGGAGAATATACAGTTCTATGAATCTTAACACATCTATGAATATGTATACACTTATGTAACTACCACCACAATCATAACCCATAACTCCCAAATACTCTCTTCTGTTCTTCCTTTATAGCCCTGACCTCCCCATCCCTAACCTTTGGCAACCACTGATTATTCTTCATTGTATAGTTTTTTTTTCTGAGAATATCATATAGGTGGAATTATGCAATATGTAACTTTTAAAACTGACATCTCCTTCAGAGATGGAACCCATTGACATTCATCCAAGTTGCTGCATGCAAAGATAGTTTTTTCCTTTTTAATGCTGAGTAGTATCCAATTGCATGGATGTGCCAATTTGCTCATCATCCAGTGTTTTTTTTTTTTTTTTTTTTTTTTTTTTCTGAGATGGAGATGTTTTCTTGTTGCCCAGACTGGAGTGCAATGGCGCAATCTTGGCTCATTGCAACCTCCGCCTCCCAGGTTCAAGCGATTCTCCTGCCTCAGCCTCCCAAGTAGCTGGGATTACAGGCATGCACCACCACGCCCGGCTAATTTTGTATTTTTAGTAGAGACGGGGTTTCTCCGTGTTGGCCAGGCTGGTCTTGAACTCTGACCTCAGGTGATCCACCCGCTTCGGCCTCCCAAAGTGCTGGGATTACAGGCGTGAGCCACTGTGCCCAGTCATCGAGTTTTTTAAAAGTAAAATTTTAATTGAGGTGTAACAGCCAACTAGAATGTATTCAAATTATATGTGTACAGATTGACATATTTGCACGAAGTGAGCAAACCTGCGTAATCACCCCCCAGATTCAGAACTTGAACACTGCCAGTGCCCTAGATGGTCCAGGGTGCTCTCGTACAGGTAACCTTACTTCTTATTCTTATTTCTATGGCCATAGGATAATTTGGCCTGTTTTTGAACTTTATAGAAATGAAATCATATAAAACGTATTATTTTAACCTGACTTCTTTTGGCCAATATTATGTTTGTGATTTTTTTTTTTATGTAGCAGTAGTTTATTCTGTCTCATGGCTCAATTATATTTCATCTTTTAAAAATATGTCACAAGGTATTTATTTATGCTACTAATAGTGGACATTTGGGTTGTTTCTAGTTTTCGGCTATTTTGAGATGTGAAATTGCCAGATGACAGGGTGTGTGTATGTTTGTCCATAGTAGATACTGCCAAATATTTTTCTAAAGTGAATGTATCAATTTTCACTTTACCAACAGTGTAGGAGAGTTTCAGTTGCTTCACACTGCTAACGACACTTGATGTTGTCGTTTTAAAAGAATCAAGCTAATTGCTGGGTGCAATTGCTTATGCCTGTTGTCCCAGCACTTTTGGATGCTGACATGGGAGCATTAGCTGAAGCCAGGAGTTTGAGACCAGACCTGGCAACATAACAAGATCTCATTTCTACAAGAAAAAAAAATTAGCCAGGTGTGGTTGTGTGTGCCTGTAGTCCCAGCTACTTGGGAGGCTGAGGCAGGAGGATTGCTTAAGCATAGGAGGCTGAGGCTGCAGTGAGCCATGATGGTGCCACTGCACTCCAGCCTGGGTGACAGAGCGAGACCCTGTCTCAATAAATGAGTGAATGAATGAATTAATGAATCAAACTACTTTGGAAGGTGTACAGTGGTGTCTTACTGAAATTTTTGTTTATATCTTCCTAATGACTAATGATATTAAACACCTTTCCTTATGTTTTCTGATTGTTTACATATCCTGTGTGAAGTGTCTGCCGAGCCTTTTACCTATTTAAAAAACGGATTATCTGTATTTTGTTATTGATTTGTATATTTGAATGCGTGTATTCTAAATATGAGGCATTTGTTAGTAATGTGTATTACAAATATCTTCTTTCACTTGGGGGTTGCCCTTTCACTCTCTTATTGATAAGTTTTTAATTGTGGTGAAATAAAAAAATATATTATTTTAACCATTCGAAAGTGTACAATTCAGTGGGTTTAAGTATATTCACAGTGTTGTACAAGCATCACCACTGTCTAGTTCCAGAACTTCTAAATTACCCCAAGAGGAAACGACATACCCATTAAGCAGTTATTCCTCATTCCTTTCTCCATTCTGGCAAACGCTAATCTGCCTTCTGTTTGTATAGATTTGCCTATTCTAGATATTTCATATAAATGGAGGAACACATGGCTTTTGTGCCTGTCTTCTTTCACTTAGCATAACTTTTTAAGGTTTATCTATGTCGTAGCATGTATCTACTTCATCCCTTTTTATGCAAGAACTGCAGTAGAGAACTATTACATCACACACACTAGGAAGGCCATAATAATAACAAAAAGAAAAATAACAAGTATTGGTGAGGATGTGGAGAAACAGAGAAATTGGAACTTGCATGCACTGATGGTAGGGATATGCAATGGTACAGCCACTGTAGAAAACGGTGTGGTAGTTCCTCAGTATTTCATTGATTTGTTTGATGAATAGAAATTCTTAATTTTAATGAAGTCAAATGTATCAGTCATTTTACTTGGTCTGTGCTTTTTATGTCCTGATGAAAAAAACTTTGCCTGTTCCAGGTTTATGTTTCAGAAACTTGATTATTGTACCTTTGCATTTAATTATACCATCCACCTGGAATTTATTTTTGTATAAAGTGTGAAGCAAGATTCTTTTTTAATCCCCATATGGACTTCCAATGACCAGACACTAGGTTTTAAAAACACCATCTTTCCCTATTGCACTGCAATGGTGTCTTTGTTGTAAATTAAGTAACCATATATTGTGGGTCTATTTCTGGACTCCGTATTCTTTTACTGAACTCTTTGTCTATCCTTGCACCAGTACCCTCCACTATCTTAATTACTATAGATTTATCATAAATCTTAATATCTGGAAGGGTAAATCTTGTAGCTTAGACAATTATCAAAATTGTCTTGAATATTCTTGGCCCCCTTTGTTTCCATTACAGAGTCAGCTTATCAATTGTGACAAAAAAGAAACCCGCTGAGATTTTGCTTGAAGTTTCATTAAATCCACAGATCAATTTAGTGAGATCAACTTCTTTGCAATATTGAGCCTTCTATTCCTTATTTACTCCTGCATTTAACTAGGCCTTGTATCAGTTAGGGTCCAATGAGGAGACAGAAACCAGATTAGTAATTTGAACAGGGAAAATTTAATATAAAAACGTGTTAACTTGTCTAGCCAGTAAAAAGGTGGATAACTACTTTAAAAGAGAGAGGAGGACCCTAAGAGGTACAAAAAGAGCAACTGCAGAAAGCAGCCACCAAGACAGAGGGATAGTAAATAAATGAAGATAATTAGAAACTTAGAAGGGCCCCCTTCTTACTGCTAAGGCTGCAAGACTTCTTTGGAGAAGGTGCGGCTGCCATCACCAGTGATGAAGAAATAGGAGGATGTGGGTCACAGCTGACCCATAGGAGTGGCCTACCATTGAATGATGGAGAGGGTTGCCCAAGGATCTGAGCCAAAATGCTGGTCTGTAAGATTTCTGATGTAGTGAGTGAAAGAGGTGATAATGTGCATCCTTACTCATTCCCCACCACAGGGAGAAATTTTCAATATTTCCCCACGATGTGAATGTTTTTGTTGGCTCTAGTGTTTTTTTTGTTTGTTTGTTTTTGGTAGCTAGCCTTTATCAAAACTACTCCTAGTTGGCTGGGCTCAGTGGCTCACACCTGTAATCCCAGCACTTTGGGAGGCCGAGTTGGGTGGATCACGACGTCAGGAGATCGAGACCATCCTGGCTAACACGGTGAAACCCCGTCTCTACTAAAAATACAAAAAAATTAGCTGGGCATGGTGGCGGGTGCCTGTAGTCCCAGCTACTCGGGAGGCTGAGGCAGGAGAATGGTGTGAACCTGGGCGATGGAGCTTGCAGTGAGCCAAGATTGGGCCACTGAGCTCCAGCCTGGGGGACACAGCGAGACTGTCTCAAAACAAAACAAAACAAAACAAAACAAAACAAAACAACTCCTAGTTTGCTGAGATTAATCCATAAATGAGTATTGAATGTTTCACATGCTTTTTTTCATCTGTTGAGTTAATTCTATGCTTTTTTATCCTTTATTTAATTAATGTGAGAATTATATTAATTTCTTTTCAAATGTGAAACCAATTTTGTACTCTTAGGAGAAACCAAACTTGGTCATAATACAGAATCCTTGTTATGTATTGCTGCATTTGATTCAATAATATTTTGTTTAGGATTTTTGCATTTGGGTCCATGAACGAGATTGGCCTATGATTTTTTTTTTTCCATGCAATTTCCTTTTCAGGTTTTGATATCTGGGTGTTTGTATTAAGGCTCCGCTGACTTCAAAAAAAAAATAGAGAAATGTTTCATTTTTTTCTATTTCCTCTTAGAGGTTGGGGAAGGTCAGCACTATTTCTTTTTTAAAAGCTTCAAATAATTCACCAGTGAAGATATCTGGGCCTGGAGATTGTGGGAAAGTTAATTACAGATGCAATTTCTTTAATAGATACGGGGGTATTCAGATGTTTTTCCTTGTGTCAGTTTTCGCGAGGTGTGTTTTCCTAGTTTGTATGCTTCATCTCAGTTGTCAAATTCTGTTGGCATAAAGTTGTTTATAATGTTCTGTTATTATCTTTTCAACACACATACAATCTTGCTTGGCATTTATCAATTTTATTAGCTTTTTCAAAGAACAAATTTTGGGCTTTGTTGATTTTCTCTATTGTAAGTTTGCTTTCTATTTTATTGATTTCTGCTTTTATCTTTATTATTTTCTTTCTTCTTTCTTTGAGTTTGATTTGTTGTACTTTCTCTAACTTCTTGAGATGGCTATTTATATCATTGATTTCCCTCCTCTTTTCTTTCCTAATTTATCCATTTAAAGCTGTAAGTTTTTGTCTAACCAAAGTATTATTCAGTTCAAAATATTCCCTAATTTCCTTTGTGATTTCTTACTAATTTCCAAGCAGATTTAAAAATAAAAAAATGTGTTTAGTTATTTATCATTATTGATTTCTATCATAATTGCATTGTCATCAGAATATATTTTCTTATGTATGTGTGTATATATGTATGTACGTATGTACATATTTATTTTATTTTTTGGGGGCAGGGTCTCACTCTGTCATCCAGGCTGAAGTGCAGCGGTGCAATCATGGCTTACTGCAGCCTTGAACTTCTGAGTTCAAGTAATCCTCTGGCCTCAGTCTCCCAAGTAGCTGGGACTACAGGTATGCACCACCATGCCCAGCTCAGAATATATATTCTGAATAATATTAACCCTTTGAAATTTGTTTAAATTTGCTTTATGACTCAGTGTTTGATTAATTAGGTAAATGTTCCATGTGTACCTGAAATAATTTGTATTTTGCTATAGTTGGATACAGTGGATATTTATCTTCTGTTTTACTAACCCCCACCCCTTTTTTAGCTGTGTCCAATCTACTGTTAAATATGCTACTAAATTCTTAATTTCAGTTATTGTATTTTTAGGTTCTAGGATTTACATTTGGTTCTTTTGTGTAGATTTCAGTTACCTAGTAACATTCTATAAATGTCAAACAAGTCAAATTCATTAATTGTGCTGTTTAGATCTTCTTTACTGCTCCCACTTTTTTGTCTGCTTGTTTTATTATTTACTTAGTGAGGTTGCTAAAATATTTAATAAATTATAGGTTTATCTACTTTTCTTTTTAATCATTTTTTTTGGTTTATGTATTTTGAAAGTATGCTATTATGTGCATGCAAGTATAAAATTTATTTTATTTTCCTGGTAGATTAAATCTTCCATTGAATTTGTCCTCTTTGTATCTGCGTATGCATCTTGCCTTCAAGTTTATCTGCCCTGATATTAGTATAGCTACACCCGTTTTCCTTTAGCTATTGCTTTTCCACTCTTTTTACTTTCAACTTTCTGTGCCCTTATTTTTAGAGCATATCTCATGTAAACAGTATTTAACTGTTTTATTCTAATGTAGTCTGCCAAGCTAGATCTTTTAATTGGAATATTTAGTCTATTTACATTTAATGTAATTACTGATACTTTTTTATATTATATCTACCATATTATTATTACTTTTTCTATTTGTTCCACTTGGATTTTTTTCTTTTTTTTCATTTTGACCAATCCATTAAAAAATTTAATTGATATTTCTTCTATTAATCTGTTAGTTACACCTTCTTTTAGTAATTACCCTAGAAATAAAGACATGCCTTCTTTGTATTTTTGAGTCTGATATAAATCCGTATCTTTATTACTTGTACGTATCTTTGTTACTTGTAAATACTAAGGCCTATGAATACTATAAATTAATTTATCTTTCTTCTGCCTTTTGTGTTTTTAATTTTATTTATTTAAATCTATGTATATTTAGAAACTCATAAGAAATTATTGCTATTGTTTTCAGTATTCATTCAGATCTATTTAATACCTTTTCTGTTGCTCTTCAATCCCTCCTGTGTTTGTGTCTGTGATCATTTTCCTTTACCTGTAGAATCTCCTTAAGTGTTTGTTTTTAGTTGGCTCTGCTGGTGACAAATTCTTTGTTTTATTTTATTCAAAATATCTTTACTTTCCTGTTTAATGATACTTTCAGTGTGTATAGAGTTCTATCTTGAACAATACTTTCTCTGATTGTCTTTTTGCCTCCATCATCTCTGCTGAGAAGTCAGGTCTCATGTAGTTGCTTCTTTGATATCAATGTCTTTTCTTCCTCTGTGATTTAAAGTTTTTAAATTTCATTTGTTTTTAGGTTTCATTGTATTGTGATGTGTCTAGCTGTGGTTTTCTTTGTATTTATCCTGCTTGGGGTTTTCTGAACATCTTGAATCTATGTCTTCATGTTTTTACTCAGTTTTGGAAATTTCTTGGCTATGAGTTTTTGCAAATATTGCTTCTACATTCTGTGTATTCTTTAATTCTGGGGCTCCACTTACACATATGTTAGACCTTTTTACTGTGTCTCTTTTGCTTCTTATTTTCTTTTTGGATTTTCTATCTCATTTTTTTTCTTAAGCTTTAGTCTGGATATTTTCTACTGACTTATCTCCTGTTTCACTAATCTTTTTTCTTTTCTTTGTTTTCAAATTAGTCTATAATCTATAATCTACTGCTAAGCATTCTAGTAAATTTTAATTTCAAATTTTATTTTCAGGTTTTAGGATTTCTACTTTGTTCTGTTTTTATAGATTTAAGCTCCCTGGTCAAAATATCCATCTTGTCGTCTATTTTCTTGATTATGTTAACCATAGTTATTTTAGATAACTCCAATATCTGGATCAGCTGATCAGAGGTTTTTTCCCACTTGTTAGCTAGTTTTTCTTTTCTTTTCTTCTTTTTCTTGGCTTGGGTTTGTAGTACACCTGGTAAATTTTGGTGGAATAATAAACATTGGGTATGAGACTTGTACAGGTTCTAGGAGATACCTTTTTTCAAGGAGTATCTTCCCTGTCCTCTGGCTGGCAGCTAGCCATATAGAGGGCCATATCACCTCTATTCACTCAGGGAGTAAGCTGACTAAGGGGTAGGTTGTGATCTTCATAATGCTCAGCCTGCCTCCAATTCATGCCCACCCCTCTGGAACCAAGGCTCACAGATGAGAACCAGAGCTGTGTTTACTAAGGCATCTCCTAATTGGTGGTCCTGGACTCCAATTTTGTGCCACAGTATTAGAATGCCAAAAACTCCACTCAGCTTTTCAACTGCTTTTTGCTTTGATTCTAAAATACTTGCCTCATATTACATTAATATGGGAAAATTGGTGCAGTGTTTGTGAATCACTTCTCACTACTTCCTTTTCGTGGGGGATATTTTGACTCCCAACTCCTAGATGTTTTGACACCCTAAAATACTCATTTCCATCTCTGTTGGGAATAGGCACCCAAATCTGGCCATAAACTGGCCCCAAGACTGGCCATAAAAAAAATCTCTGCAACACTGTGACATGTTCTTGATGTCCATGACACCCACGCTGGAAGGTTGTGGGTTTACTGGAAAGAAGGCAAGGAACACCTGGCCCACCCAGGGTGGAAAACCGCTTAAAGGCGTTCTTAAGCCACAAACAATAGCATGAGCGATCTGTGCCTTAAGGACGTGCTCCTGCTGCAGATAACTAGCCAGAGTCTATCCCTTTACTTTGGCCCATTCCTTTATTTCTCATAAGGAATACTTTTAGTTACTCTATAATCTATAGAAACAATGCTTATTACTGGCTTACTGTCAGTAAATATGTGGATAAATCTCTGTTGGAGGCTCTCAGCTCTGAAGGCTGTGAGACCCCTGATTTCCCACTCCGCACTCTATATTTCTGTGTGTGTGTCTTTAATTCCTCTAGTGCCATTGGGTTAGGGTCTCCCCAACTGAGCTGGTCTCAGCACATCTCTATTCTCATGGGGTTTCCTCTCATTCTGATGACTTATCTGCCTCTTAGCAGCATCCCTCTCTTCCACTTCTCAGCCTTTCATTCCATGGCATTTAAGAATCATCAGTGCCCTAAGGGAGAATGTGGTGCACAAAATGTCAATCACACTACATTTAACTCCCTTGCTTTCCAAGACTCAAGTCTTGGTTTCTCCCTGATCCCTTCAGACATTTTGTGAGTTTGTGTTCTATCCTGTTTTTCCAGTTATACTTGGTAGGAACATCAGTCTGCTTGGAACTACTCTATTATACCTGTACTTGAAAGTTTATAATTTATTCTTTCTTGTGAATGCCTCCTCTTACACAATTCATATTTTGTTTATGCCTCTGGTCCCTTGCAGTTTCTATTTTCTGCCCATTGCCTACCAGGACTGCTGGTTCCATGACACAGACTGTGTGTACAGTGTCGCTGGAGTCCCCCACAGTTGTACAATGTGGCACTTCTGCGGCTTGCCCTGGAAGACCCTGCATGATCTGGTCATTTGCTAACTGTCTCGGTGCCACCTAGGGAAATATGTTCACAATTCAGAATGAGCCGCAGAGATATTCCTCAGGGAGGCCTTTCTTTGCACCTCAGCCAAGTCCTCTTAGTAAACTCTCATGAACCCTCCACATTATTTCTACTTGGATTTTCCTGTAAGTGGATTTTTCTCTTGTTTTGTGAAAGTGGCTGCGTAATTGATCTATTCCTCTTCAGAAGGTAGGCTGGACTGTGAAGACAGTGACCTTGTCAATCTTTTTTACCATTACATCACCAGTGCACAACACAGCTTTTCCTACACATGTATTGACTTACATTTTTTTTTAATTGTTAAGAACATTTTATTTCACAAACTATTACTTTTATTTAAAAAAATTTCAACTTTTATTTTAGATTTAGGGGGTATGTGTGCAGGCCATATGTGACCTAATCACTTCCCAAAGGCCCCACCAACTAGTGCCATTGCACTGAGGATTAGGTTTCAACATAGGAATTTTTGGGAAGCACAAAGGTTACATAGGTATATTGTAGGATGCTGAGGTTTGGGGTATGATTAAATCCATCACCCAGGTACTAAGCACAGTACCCAATAAGGTAGTTTTTCAACCCTTTCCTCCCTGCTCTTGTAGTCCCCAGTTACCATTGTTCCCATTCTTGTCTCCATGTGTACCCAATGTTTAGCTCCTCAGCTACAAGTGAGAACATGGGGTATCTGGTTTTCTGTTCCTGCATTAATTTGCTTAGGATAACGGCTTCCAGATGCATCCATCTTGCTGTAAAGGACATACTTTCATTCTTTTTTATGGCTGTGTAACATTCCATGGTACATATGTACCACATTTTCTTTATCCAATCCACGATTGATGGTCACCTGGGTTGGTTTCATATCCCTGCTATTGTGAATAGTGCTGTGATGAACATACGAATGTATGTGTCTTTTTGATAGAACGATTTATTTTCTCTTGGGTATATAACTAGAAATGGGATTGCTGGGTTGAATGGTAGTTCTATTTTTAGTCCTTTGTGAGATCTAGTCCTTTGAGTTAATTTGAACCTTATAATGATAGAAGTTGAAAAGGAGAGAATGAGAACTAACATTCGTTAACATTTTACTATTTATCATCTTACTTAATTTTCATCTTAACTCTTTGAGGTGGGAGGTATTTGTATAGAGTAAACCATGTCTCAGAGAAATTATAGTATTTTCCCAAAGTCACACAGTTGGTAAGTGTTAAGTCTAGAATTTGAACCCAGGCCTACCTGGTTCAGAAGTAACCCTGACTATATGAATTGTTAAGCACTTCTCACTCTTCCAAGATTTTTGTACCTTCCTTCTTTCTTTATTGACTTTTCGATCATTATGTGATACTTACAGAATGCTAAATTAGTGTCGTAGCCCATTTGAGCTGTTATAACAAAACACCACAAACTGGGTGGCTTATAAACAACAGAAATGTATTTCTTACCGTTCTGGAGGCTGAGATGTCCAAGGTCAAACTGCTGGCAGGTTTGGTGTCTGGTGAGGGCCCACTCTCTCTTTCATAAATGGCACCTTCTAGATGCGTCCTCACATGGTGGACGGGAAGAACCCTGGTATCTGCAGCCCCTATAAGGGCACTAATTCCATTATGAGGACCCCACTCTCATGACCTAATCACTTCCCAAAGGCCCCACCAACTAGTGCCATCGCACTGGGGATTAGGTTTCAACATAGGAATTTTGGGGAAGCACAAATATCCAAAGCAGATAGATCAAGTAATTTACCTGAAAAATAATAATAAAGAAGAGAAGCTGACCACTTATTTCTATTATCTCAAAAACAAAATGACATGCTTTTTATTTTGAAGTGAAAGAATTGTATGGATCAAACTACATTGACATCTAAACATGTTTCCCTCAAATGGCCCAGTGTGGGGTCGGGGGGGGGACACTAATTTCTTTAATGAACGTTGACTTAACTTCAATCATGAAGCGGTACTTACAAGCATAGCAATAACTATGATGTATTGAGTACCTCCCATGTGCCATGTGCTTAGCTATACCTCATCTATAGCATGCACTTTATATACCTTATCTTCAATCAGCTGAACACCTCTGGGGAGTAGATATTATTATTTTCATTGCACAGATTTGGAAACTGAGACTCAGAGAAATAAAGTAACTTGCCTTAGGAAGTTTCAGATCCAGAATTTGAACCCCTTTATGAACTGCCATAAAGATTGTTTTTTTTTTCTGCATACATTGCTTAAGGTATCAAGCCTGGAACACAGAAGGAATTTGATAAATGTTGTTTGCTTTTTCCAGATTAGCAATAATATAGTGAACTTCTGGGAAAGAGTTGCCAAATAATATAAAAAGGCTTCTTTGTGTCTTGCCAGGGAAGGTGAATAGCATCTCCAAATTGGCCCCTTGGAAAACCTGAAGTTCTGAGTTGCTATAGCTTCCAAGTGTCAGGTAAGGGTCGTGTCGGTCTCAATTGCAGGCTCTACTCTGCTATTTGCTCCAAATATTTTCTGGTTGCAAATGTTGTTGATTTGACAGTTTATTTCCCGAGACACATTAGTTCCAAACTTCTGTGATATGAAAGTCTCATCCTAAGGAAACTGGCCTTGTGAATTGTTATACCCTGGGAAGAGTATGCTGTACTTATGGCTGTGCTAACAGGATAAAGAAATGGTAAATACAATTAGCGAGCTTGGTTGGTGATTTTCCAATAATGATGTTAGGGGTATATTATTGGTTTAGCTGTAATTGAGCTTAAGATGATCTGGAAATGTCTAAACTGGTGTGAAAGTCATTCACAGCTTTGGCTCCAGTATGGATGTTCAAGAACCAGGTGGCCTGATAACATCTGGATGTGCTGAAACGGGGGGCTGTGCTCCAGGATGGCAGCGGTGTGTCTCTGAAATACTGTTTAATTTTGCTCTGTCACCAGTAAGGTGATTACTTCTTACAATCTTCTATTCTCTCCCAAATCTCATCCCTATCATTATAATTTAGAGCTTACTACATATTGTCTAGCTCTCTGATTCTCATGCAAGTATAATTTATTTGATGCACATTAAAGTCATCTTTATTAGTCAGGATAATTAATGCTAGCTGCCACAAAAGAGACCTGAAATCTCAGTGGTGGCACAGCACAAAAGTTTATTTTTTGCTCACATAAAATCTGATGGAGGTCGGCAAGGGCTGTCCTCCATCTGGTGACTCAGGGATCCAGATTCCTTCCATCCTGTTCCACCTTGGGAGATAATTCTCTCTGGATTTATTGTATTCTTGTATGGTCCAGGCTTTCCCAGCTAAGGGTATTGACAAGCTTTGTTCAGGGATGAATCAACAACAAGCAGAAGATAGGGACCTTCTTCTTCCTCGGAGATATTCCAGATAATAAAGTCCCCTCCTCTTCCAGGAGGATATTTGCTTACATTCTAGGGTAATAAGCCTAGAGATGTATCTTCCCTTACGCCCCAGAGATATTTGCTTATTTTACAGGGTAAGAAGTCATATGTCTCCATAAGGGAGGATGGGCAGGTCACCTCCAGCTTGACTGAAGCTCACAGGCTCCTAAGTTTAGCGTCCTGTGGTGCAGGTGAACATCATATTGCCCAGGAAGATTGGGGCATGGAGAGCTGGTGTTCTCACTGCTTTTTTTGTTGTGATTAATAAACAGCCTGTGTCCCTAACCTAGGGATCAGTTGTCATCTTTAGTCAGTGTGTGTGTGCGTGTGTGGTGTAGGGGTGTGTGTATGTGGTATGCATGTGTGCAGTGTCTGGTATATTTGTGTATGTGTGTGTTGTATGTGGTGTGTATGTATTTGGTGTGTGTGTGGTGTCTGTGTATGTTTGGGGTGTGTGTAGTATGTATGTGTTCAGTTTGTGTGATGTTTGTGTATGTTCAGTGTGTGATATGTATGTGTGTATGTGTGTCTGGTGTGTATGTGTATATGGTGTGTGGTAGAATCATGTCTTGTTTGCGTTGTGCGTTGGTGTATGTGTGGATGCTTTATGGAGTGTTTGTATGTATGGTTTATGTTATGTGGGGTGTGATATGTGTGCTGCTTGGTGGTGGGTGGTGTCATTTTTCATGGTTGTCGGTCGTGTGATTGTATGTCTGTATGGTGGGTGTGTTTGTGATGAGTGTGCGTGGTTATGTGTCTACAGGTGATGTTTATCATATGTCTGTATGGGTATGTGTGGTGTGTGTGTGTTGTCGGATTGTAATGTGTGATGTTTGTGGTGTTTAGTGTGTGGTATTATGTGTTGTATTGATGTGTTGTTTAGGGTTAGGAGTGAGGAGTGTGTTTGGCTTTGTGTTACAGTGAGTTTATGTATGTTTGTATGGTTGGGTTGTTGGTGGTTGTGTGTTTGGTTGTGTGGTTGTGTATGTCGTGGATGTTGTGTGAGGTATGGTGAAATATGTGGTCACACATGTGGTGCTCAGTGCCGTGTGTTATATGTGTTTTTGGTGTTGATGTTTGTATATGTTTGTAGTATGTGACAGTATGTTTTGTGTATAGTAGTATTGTGGGTGTGTATGTTATCAGTAACCTGTGGTGCGGGGTGGTGTATGGTGCATATGATGTGTGTGTATGTGATATTTGTGTATGTATGTTTGGTGTGTGGTGTATGTGTGTGTGTAAACTTTAGCAGGCTAATTTGGTAGCTTACAGTAAAATCTCAGGCCCTTCACCGTTTCAGACATAACAACAGCTTCCAGGTTGGCATGGCAGAGGAAGAGAGGGTGGGAGAGACTCACTGATCCGCAGGAACCCTGGATTAGAGGTGATGCATCCTTACAGCCTGCATTTCCATTTGCCAGAACCTAGTCACATGGCCCCCACCCGCAAGAGAGGCTTGGAAATACAGAGGGGCACGTGGGTATCTGTGTCAGTCATCCCCACCACATCACCTAAACCTCCTCGTGTCTTTTTTAGTAACTGTGCCCCTTTGTGATAGAGGAGCAACTTAAGTCAAGGTAACACAAATCTGGTTGGTCACAGTAAGAATAAGAACTCACCGTTGCGTGTTGTTTACCTTTCCACTGTAAATTAATGAACAAAAGCCTTATAAGTGCTTTGCTTGTGTGAACTCAGTCCTCACAATAACCCAGTGAGGATTGTTCTCTTCTGTTTTGTTTTGAGACAGGGTCTCACTCTGTCTCCCAGGCTGGAGTGCACTGGCGCGATCTCAGCTCACTGCAACCTCCGCCTCCCGGATTCAAGCGATTCTGGTGTCTCAGTCTCCTGAGTGCCTGGGATTACAGGCTCACTACACCACACCTGGCTAATTTTTTGTATTTTTAGTAGAGACGGGGTTTCACCATGTTGGCCAGGCTGATCTTGAACTCCTAACCTCAGGTGATCTGCCCACCTCGGCCTCCCAAAGTGCTGGGATTACAGGTGTGAACCACTATGCCTGGTGAGGATTGTTCTTATCACATTCTTATCACCATTTTACAGAGGAAGAAGTGTCTGGGGAGATCAAGTGACTTGCTCAGGCAGCTCGGAAGTGGCAGAGAAAGGATTAGAACTCAGGATTGGCTCTGGGTTTCCAACATTGTATTACCTCTGGTAGGTAAGTGTGACGTATATGTTAGATACCAGCTTATGCAATCTTTGTCCAGTTTTACCCCTTTCTGACATATCACATTATATGCCTAGGTTGAGGATATGGGGAAATGGGATTGGTAGGAGGTAGAATAGGCAGTTGGATGTGGTGAGGTGAAGGGCAGGGGAGCTGTTTAGACCAGTAGTTCTCAACTGGGGGTGAGGACATTTGGCAGTGTCTGGGGGCATTTTTGGTTGCCACAGCTGGGAATGAGGGTGCTACTGGCATTTAGTGGATAGAGACCGGGGTGCTGCTAAAATCTTACAATGAACAGGGCAGTTGCCACCACAAAGAATTATCTATCCCCCAAAATATCAATAGCACTGAGGTCAAGAAATGTTGGTTAAGAAATACAGATTTAACTCACCTAAGGACTGCTCATAAATGACTTTTCATCGTAATGGCTCTTGGAAAATTACGCTCCTTTCCAGAGAGTGACTCTTCTTTCTTTGAGTCAATAGAATGACACCTTCATCCCCAAACACCAAATAAATATGGCATAAGAAGTAATATTTTGACAGTACAATTTTAGGCAAAGACATGCTCACTGATGTACATGGAACAGTTTCTAGTCAGAGAATATTATTATACGTGGAACAAATTTGAAATGTATGCATGTTTAGATGAACCCAAAATGTTTTGCTTTGCATACATGGGACAAATGAGAGACAGGAAGAGCTCACATCTTCTGCAACTCATTTAGACGATTGGGTGCGTGTGCTATTTCTGTGTGCTGTGGAGTGGAGTGCACTCCTTTACTTAGCCCTGAAGGTGTTTTATTATTAGTTTATATTTATTTATTTAGGCCAGGGATTGGCTCCCTTCCGTAAAGGGCCAGACAGTAAATGTTACAGGTTTTGCAGGCCATACTATCTCTTTGCAATTATTCAGCTCTGCTATTGTAGTGCAAAGGCAGCCACGGACAATACATAAATGTCTGGTCTGGTCATATTTGGCCCAGGAACTGTAGTTTGCCAACCTCTATTCCATAACTTTTAATTTTTATAAGCAGCTTGAGCATAGGATAAGCATAGACCCCCAAAATGTTGGAAAGTTTGTAGAGAAAATAGTGCAGAAATAAGAATTCACCTTTTAAAGAATGACTCCCTTGCACTCTTTCCCATCAACCTCCACCAACCATCAAGTCTTCTCTTCCTCCTTTGATGAGAACATAAACTCTCATCGCATTACACTTGAGGAGCAAACTGCATTTATTTACTCTGCGATTGTTATTTCTTATATAAATTCATTCTCATTGTTCAATGGATACATTTTTCTATCTGTGAGGATTGTTTGAGTGTCTTTAGTTGGGAGGGAGAGCATCATAATTTATTCCCTAAAAATGTTTTAAAAAGATGTGTTTTCATTTAATAGCTTTTCACTTGGGCTCGTGAAAAGTCCACAGCTTGGCAAGCATATGGCAGGCTTTCATTTTCAGGAAGAATGAAAGTTGTTAAATGAGGGAGAGGTGCACAGGATAAAGCCATGTGTCACCTCCTCCTCTGGTTCTGAGACTCCTCTGCTATCATCAAGCAGAGCAATCTCTCCTTGTCCAGAGTTGTTATTTCCTTTGATAATCCAAGTAGGGCAAGGCCAGCTTCTTCTCACTTCATGCTGTTATCCAACGTCATGAACATATATCCTTCCCCCTTTACAAGGGGCTGCAATTCCAGATGGTAAGAGAGAATTTTTTTTTACATTTTAAGTTCTGAGGTACATGTGCAGGATGTGCAGTTTTGTTGCGTAGGTAAATGTGTGTCATGGTGGTTTACTGCACCTATCAACCCATCACACAGGTATTAAGCCCAGCATGCATTAGCTATTTTTCCTAATGCTCTCCCTCCCCCCGCCCCACTTCACCCCATGACAGGCACCAGTGTGTGCAACAGAGAATTATAATGCAATTTATGGGTAAAGAAAGGGCCAGTTATGGGTTAGCTAATGGTGAAGGGATACACTTGAAAGTTTCCTCTCTGACTTATTAGACCTCATTAAAATTCATACTCAGCTACTATATGATTATCAATATACCTCTTCAACAATGAGTATACTGGGAATTTGCAAATATAATACTATGGCAAATTCATTATTTAAGGGATGTCTATGTTGAATCATAAATGCAAAAGATTTTTTAATAAGCCCATTTAAGTTCACAAATATTTTTTAAATGCCTAATTTGTGCTAGGCACTGGAAATCCATTGCATCTGAACAAGACACTGTTGCTACCTCCAAGAAGCCCACGGTTTAGTGAAGAATTCCTTGCTTTAATTACAGTGTAGAGTAAAAAAAATCTTTATATTAGAATAGGTTAAAGGGCGACACATTTGTTCTTAAATCTATCCTGATTCCTGTATTATATGCTCATATTTACCCATCTAATTTGTTCTATAAATATTCCTTCCGTGTTCCAGCTCTGATTTTTGATCTTCTCCTTTCCTTCCTATTTCCTTGGGATCTACAAGTTCCTTAATAATCAAATAGGGGCTATGTTAGTTAAAGTTTTTTTTAGTTGTAAGTGACAGAAACCCATCTCAATCTGGCTCAAGCCACAAAAAGGATATTTAGTGGCTTACACAAGTGAACTGTGAAAGGGGGTAGGGCTTGCTTCAGGCTCAGCTGGATCCAGGGGCTCAGATAATGCCATCAGGACATCAGGACTCAATCTCTCTCTTTTCATTTCTCCTTTATGTTATTTTTTTCTTCCTGTTTTAGCTTTTCCAACAAGGTAACCCCATGCAGCTTTATTTTACATTGTGTTCACAACACCCAGTTATACAAATGAAGTTCTCTGTACTGAAGTGTGTAGGTTTTGTTTTTTAAAGTTTAAATTGAATCAATCACCTTGACTAAGGGGAAGAAAATATTTTGGCCATATCTGGGTCACAGATTGTCGTGGGCTGCATTGTGTCCCCTCAAAATTTATATGTTGAAGTCTTAACCCCTAATACTTCAGAATGTGACTGTATTTGGAGATGGGGTCTTTAAAGAGGAATTCAGGTTAAAACAAAGTCATTAGAGTGGGCCCTAATCCATTATGACTGGTGTCGTTATTAGAAAAGGTGATTAGAACACAGACAGGTATAGAGGAAAAACCAAGTGAAGACACAAGAAGAAGGCAGCTGTCTGCAAGCCAAAGAGAGAGGCCTCAGAGGAAACCAACCCTGCTGACACCTTGATCTCCAACTTCCAGGCTCCAGCACTATGAGAAAATAAATTTCTTCACTTTGGGAGGCTGAGGCAGATGGATCACTTGAGGCCAGGAGTTCTAGACCAGCCTGGTCAACATGGTGAAACCCTGTCTCTACTAAAAATACAAAGATTAGTCTGGCGTGGTGGTGCACACCTGTAATCCCAGCTACTTGGGAGGCTGAGGCACAAGAATTACTTGGACCTGGGAGGTGGAGGTTGTAGTGAGCCAAGATTGTACCACTGTACTTCAGCCTGGGCGATGGAGCAAGACTCTGTCTTAAAAAAATAAACAAATTTCAGCTGTTTAAACCACCCAATCTCTGTTACCTTGTTATGGCAGCCTTAGCAATCTAATACACAGGTCCAGCTCTGGAACTGAGGGTGGATTTATTTAGGTCCCACTTGAACTAGTCTATGAGTAGAAAGGGAGTGGTTCCCTAAAGGAAAACCAAGGGACTCTTATCATAAGGAAGAATAATGGGTGCTGGTAGGAAAAAAAATGACTCTGTCCACCCCTGGGTTAGAGTCATAATAATTATCGGACACCCATTATCTGTTGGGCTTGAAAGCACCTTATACTTAATATAACAACCTCATGAGGGTGATACTATTATTTTCCTCACTTAATAGATGTGAAACTTGAGGCCCACACAGGTTAAGTGACTTACCCAAGGTTAGGCGGTCAGTAAGTAGCAGAGCCAAGATTGACATCCACACCTGTCTGGCTCCAGAACCTCCTCTTTTTATTGCTATACTCTTGAGAGCCAATGATGGTTAGCTTTGGATCCTATAGCTCTTTTATCCCCAAGATTGAAAAAGCTCTGGCATGAGGCATGAGAAGGATGTGTTTCATGTTAATTAAGGAAAATTCACAGTCTGCAGAATTCACAAGTTTGTTTTGGAGCTGTGTCTGATCTAAGCAAGCCTTTGACCGATTTGAGTTAATTAGCATTGCAGAACATGAAGTAATTGCTGTTGTTCCTCAAAATTGGGGGTGGGGAGATACTCAGTGACTTGTAACCAAGCCAGCCCTGACTCTAAGTCTAAGGCTCAGAACTTCAAATCCTCTGCTAGGAGACAAGATGGAGAAATTCATCAATTACTCTGTCTCTTGTGTGTTTACTATGTTTTCTGTCACACGATTACTAAGGCAAGCCTCCTACCTTCCTGAATCAGTGAGCTAAAGTCTACAACTCAGTAGAAGACCTGTCCTGAATTTTATAAATAGGATTTCCAGCTGGAAGCATGTAAGCCAGGGAAACAAATTCAGAAAATACATGGTTATCATAACTTTTCCAAGTGGGTCTGATATTTCTTTTGAAACCATCTTGTGACCCTATTTGTAAATCCTGATTGTTTTTGGTAGGATTTGTTGGTTGCAAGAAAGGACAATCTATGCAAGTTCGTTCAAAAACAAAATTTAAGGGGCTCTTGTTATTGCGTACTTATCATCTGAGTCCTTGTAGCTGTGAAGTTGTGTAGAGAAGCAAAAGTTGTTGACTAGGAGTGGTGGCTCGTGCCTGGAATCCTGCTACCAGAAACAGGTCTAGATCCAGACCCTAAGAGAGGGTTCTTGGATCTTGTGCAAGAAAGAATTGGGGGTGAGTCCACAGAGCAAAGTAAAAACAAGTTTATTAAGAAATAAAGAAATAGAAGAATGGCTTCTCCATAGGCTGAGCAACCCCGAGGGGTGCTGGTTGGCTATTTTTATGGTCATATGCCAAATAAGGAGTGGATTATTCATGAGTTTTCCAGGAAAGGGACAGGGATTTCTTGGATTATGAGGGTTCCTATTCCTTTTAGACTGTATAGGGGAACTTCTGGATGTTGCCATGGCATTTGTCAACTATCATGGTGCTGGTGGGAGTGTCTCTTAGCATGCTAATGTATTATAATTAGTGTATAATGAGTGGTGAAGACCACCAGAGGTCATTTTTGTTACCATCTTGGTTTTGTCCAGGTTACTTCTTTACTGCACCCTGTTTTATCACCAGGGTCTTTGTGATCTGTATCTTGTGATACCAGTCCTCCTGACCACCTATCTCATCCTGTAACTAAGAATGCCTAACCTCCTGGGAATGTAGCCCAGCAGATATCAGCCTCATTTAGTTTGAATGCCTCTGACAATCCCAGTACTTTGAGAGGCCGAGGAGGGAGGATTGCTTGAGGCCAGGAGTTCCAGACAAGCCTGGGCAACATAGAATGACTCCATCTCTAAAAATAAAAAAGAAACATCAGTCAGGCATGCTGGCATATGCCTGTAGTTCCTGCTACTTGGAAGGCTGAGACAAGAGGATTACTTGAGCCCAGGAGTTCGAGGCTACAGTGAGCTCTGATCATGCCACTCCATTCCAGCCTGGGTGATGGAACAAGACCCTTTCTTAAAAAAAATAAGGCTGGGCACGTCACGCCTGTAATCCCAGCACTTTGAGAGACCGAGGCAGAAGTATCGCCTGAGGTCAGGAGTTGGAGACCAACTTGGCCAATATGGTGAAACCCTGTCTCTACTAAAAATACAAAAATTAGGCAGGCATGGTGGCAGGCGCTACCAGCTACTCAGGAGGCTGAGGGAGGTGGCGGTTGCTGTGAGCTGAGATGGCACCATTGCATTCAAGCCTGGGTGACAAGAGCGAGACTTCATCTAAAAATAATTAATTAATTAATTAATTAATTAAAAGTTGTTATAAAATGTTTTTTAATAATTATACAATTTGAACTATGAAAAATTTTAATAATTAAATGACCCTCCCTACTTAACATTAGCATGAAGCCTTTTCCTTTTCTTTTTTTTTAAATTTTACTTTAAGTTCTAAGATACATGTGCAGAACATGCAGGTTTGTTACACAGGTATACGTGTGCCATGGTGGTTCGCTGCACCTATTGACCCATTCCCTCCCCTCACCCCCTTACCCTCTAACAGGCCCCGGTGTGTGTTGTTCCCCGCCCTGTGTCCATGTCTTTGCATTGTCCAACTCCCACTTATGAGTGAGAACATGTGGTGTTCGGTTTTCTGTTCCTGTGTTACTTTGCTAGCATGAAGCCTTTTCTACCAAATCAATTTCCTTGTGACTCCATCTCTCAAAGGCCACCCCCAAATTTTGAATGCCCATCACATGTCCGTGCATGGATTGCTGTTTCTTACAACCAATGAGTCCTGTCAAAGAGAATCAGTCTCTCACTGACTGTCTGACTCTCTTGTGCATGTACAATATAAGCCAACTGCAAATGTGTAATTGAAAATCTTGTCTAAGATGTAGGATTCCATGAAGCTGATGAAAGCGATGCTAAAACATGCTTAAAAAACAGACACAATCACAGACGACCCCCGAGAATCCAGCAGCATTGGAAGAATCAGCGCTGATTATTCAACCTGAATCTGCAGGTTCAGCCTTGTAGGTTGTTGTGGTGACTGTCCTGAGAATTGTTCAGTGCCTGTGTCATACTCGTTATTCAATATTCTGAATACCATCCCAAGAAGAGTTAACAGTTTAAGAAAAAACAATGACAAGGAAAACGACTCAGTGAACACTTCAAAAGAGAAATATTTAAATATCAAAAGATTCAAGAGAGCCTTAGGAAAAATTGGTAAAGCCCTTGAATATTTTTTTAAATGACCTTTTTGTTATATGCTATGGAAACCAAACCTGAAGTGAAGGATTTTGTCAGAAAATTACAACAACAAAAAAAAATCACTACTTAATTCATTTTCTGTTCTTTAAAGAATTCATGCACAGTTGAAATGGTCACCTAGATTTTGTTATTTTGATAGGTTGTAGTTTTATTTTTTTAAGATCACATTTCCAATCAAGTCCCTTCTCTCTTCTATGGTTTGCTACGAAAATTTGGGCTCAGTATTGAGTCATTTTATTTAAAAACTTTTTTTTAATTTAAAAACATTTTTTTTTCTTCTATGGATCAGGTGTTCCATTTTAAAGAGCCACTTTAAATGTCTTTCTTCCACCAGGGGCTGCAGAGTCTTCCCCTTCCACTTTTTGTCTTGGTGGCTCCATTTCTCTGCCTCTTTCTTCACATCTATGCTCTCTGCTCACTCATAAGCCATAATGATGGCTGGCCCCTCCCTAGCCATAGGTTACTGGATTAGAGGTGGGCCATGACCCAAGGGCATCTATTCCATAGGCTAGCCAAGGATTAGACTTGATAAAAATGACTTGAGGCTGGACCAGTCAGACTCATCTCAGGACTCTAAAGAACATGGTCAGAGTTAGCTAGATACCATGATGACCCTGATAGTAAAACGACACAACAATGCTCTTGTCATTTTGGGTCACAAGCAAGCTTCAGGAGCAAAACTGAGTAACCCAGGAGAACGAAGATGTTAATCAGGCCCTAGAGTTCTCACCCACTGCTCTTCTCCTGTGTCATATGCATTGGGTACTCTTCTCCTGGTGACAATACTGCAAATTTTCTCCATCCATGTAATATGGTAGAACCGATCTTATCCTTAGATTAGGGTCATCACTTGACCTAGTCCTGGACAATCAGCTCATTATATGCCCTTAGCCGTAATGATTAGTTATGAAATGAGCATGTTGCCTAACTTAAGCCAGTAACAGTCAGATGAAGGACTTTTGTTTAAGTTTGTTAGGGAAAGAGAACCCAGGAGGATGTACAGCTGAAACTACTAGCAGTCATTTGTTAAGAAATAAAGCAACTTGGAGGACATCAGGACCAAGAGGTAGGCAGAAAATAAATCCTGTTGGATCCAACTATGCCTGAAACCAGCTACTGCTACAGACTACCAGCCAACATTTCTCTCTTTGCCTAAGCTGGTTTGAATTGGGCTTTATGTTGTTTGTTATGAAAAGAGCCACAACCAACACAACATGCTTATTTGATTATGATAATAAGAATCCCTTTTAACCATTCCAAGATATGCTTTTAGCCATATTTCCCTCTGATTCTCTTAACAACATTGTGATGCAGACAGGGCAAGTGTTATCATCTTGATGAAGATTACTGCCAGATGTAGGGAGCTACAGTGATGCTTTCTCAAGCACTTGGAAAACAGAAGGAGTAAAGATTGCCATCTGAGGGTTAAACCATGAAGTTAGTAACGCAAAGTCACCTTAAAGAGACAGGATGGCTCCCAGGCTTGCAAGACTTGGCTGTCATGCAGTCAAATGTATTAACATATTTAAAGAGAGACTGTGTCCACCACGGAAGCCTAGAGGACAGAGAGTTGCAAAGGCAGCTTGTCCAATGGAGGAGTCTCAGTCTTTGAATATTTCTTGTTCCAGTGGCAAGACTAGATCTAGAGTCATGCTTTCAGCTACAAGTTATATAAAAGCAGGTTGGTAACATCAGTCAATTAAAGGTGGCTGAAACTTCTTTGCCACACTTCCCATTGTGAGGCAGGGTCTCCTTCCTTTCCCCTTGAATCTGGGCTTACTCTCTGGTTTATTTTTAAAATAGAAGGAAGCAGAAGCAATGCTGTATCATTTCCAAGGCTGAGCTGCAAAAGATTTGCAACTCCCACTTTTGCACACTTTGAAAACTCCCTTTTGGAATCCAACTGCCATGCTGTGAGAAGCCTAAGCCATATAGAGTGAGCTCTCAGCTAACTGTCAGCACCAATTGCCAGCCACGTGAATGAGCTAATTTGGATATTCTGGACATTCTGGCTCCATTGAACCTCCAGTTGACTCCCAGTCAACACCCTGTGGAACAGAATAACCACCCAGCTGAGCCCAGTCAACTCATAGAATAATGAGAGATAATAAATGGCTTAAACCACTGAGTTTTTGGGTGACTTTAATAGTGCAACAGATAACTGTTGTTTAAGCCATTGTTATAATGGCTTAAACAACAAAGACATTGAGTGGTCTTCTTTAATTGGAAGTCTGGATGTTGGAAGATTCAGGTTTGGTGCAGTAGATCAAAAATGTCATCAGTTGTCCATACTCTTTCTTCTTTTCCATTCTGCAATCCTTAGCACACTGGCTTTTTATCCTCTTAATGATGTCATGTCATGGTGGCAAGAAAGCTGCTGCATCTCCAGGTATCACATCCATATTTAAAGCAGAAAAAAGGGAAAGGGGTAGTGCCAGTGAGGTCTTCTCTTGCCTCTGTTCACTTCATCAGGGAGCTGAATATCTTTACAGAAGCCCCTAGGATAATTTGACATTTTTTCTCATTGGCCAGATGTGACCATCCTTCTTAGCAGGGAAAATGAGTCAGTTTTTCTAATCTCTATAGTGTGAGGCAGCCATGGGAAACGGGATTGACAATGACCTTTTGGTAGCAACCAAAAATCTCTGCCATACGAGAAATGGAGGCTGACTTGTGATAGTTATGATCCCATTTGAACTGTCCTTTCCATAAGATGCTTGCTCCTAGCCATTTCAATCTAGTGTCACTAAACATTCAATGAATGCATCCATCACTCTTTATCCCAATTTTATTAATCAGAAATCCATATATTATTTATTTCTCCAGGTTAGTCTTCTTATTAGAAGAAAAAGTGCTGGTTATGTGAACTTTCTGAATCAGTCTATCTCTATAACAGTCAGTTCTCTCTCTTCCCTCCCTTTTCTCTCTTTCTTTTTAAGAGATAAAGGCTCATTCTGTTGCCCATACTGGAGTGCAGGGGCACAATTACAGCTCACTGCAACCTCCTGGGCTCAAGCAATCCCCCTGCGTTAGTCTCCCAAGTAGCTGGGATACAGTTATGCACCACCATGCCCAGCTAATTTTAACATTTTTTGTAGAGACGTGGGTCTTGCTAGGCTGGTCCTGAACTCCTGGCCTCAAGAGATCCTCCCACCTCAGCCTCCCAAACTGTTGGGATTATAGGCATGAGCCCCTGCACCCAGCCATTTATCTTTATAAATGAATAAATTGCCATCTGGTTTATACTTCAGTATTAAGGTATGGCTAATGGAGTCTAATTCTGAAGTAATAGCACTCTCTGTGTGTTGAAAAAGTCAAGTCTTAATATTTATAAGGATCTGGTTAAAGTCATCTAATCTTCATGCTGTCATATGAATCTCTTTGGGAGACAACTTGCTGGTTCTTTCTTTTGGTGGAGACAACTGATAGCTGAGAGAAAACACCTGAACTTGCTAGAGATGAGAATTAATTGAGCTGCGTAGTCATTTGTCCTGCTCACTGCCCTCTTGAATACACAGAAACCCTGGTAACTTTAGGATCTTGGGGATGTTTGACCTCATGTCCCAGATCTTATAATTCTGTTCTGATTTTGAACAATATGCCCATTAACCTCAGGAGGTCAGTGTCATGGCTAAGAACATCAGCTTGGGCTTGTCTTCCAGCTCTACCCCATGTTGACTGTGTGACCTTGGACAAATATTTTCCCCTCTCTGAGCCTCAGTTTCCTCATCTGTAAAATGGAGACTTTAGTTTCCTCATCTGTAAAATCAGACCCGTACCTTGCAAAGCTGCGGTCAGGATTGATAGCTTTGATGTGTGCAACGTGCTTGGCAGAGTGTCTGGCTGGAGCTAGTGCTCACTAAGGGAAAGCTATTTTTATTTTACAGACCTTGGCCGGGCACAGTGGCTCACACCTGTAATCCCAGCACTTTGGGAGGCTGAGGCAGGTGGATCACCTGAACTCAGGAGTTCGAGACCAGCCTGGGCAACATGGTGAAACCCCATCTCTACTAAAAAAACAAAAAATTAGCTGGGCATGGTGGTGCATGCCTGTAGTCCCAGCCAATTGGGAAACTGAACCAGGAGAATCACTTGAACCCAGGAGGCAGAGGTTGCAGTGAGCCAAGATCACGCCACTGCACTCCAGCCTGGATGACAGAGCAAGACTCCATCTCAATAATAAATAAATAAATAAATAAATAAATAAATAAATAAATATTTTTGCAAATCTTGTGTCTCAAACTGGAGGTCAGAAAACCTGGACACCCAGAGTCTCACTGTCTTCATCCTTAAAGGCCCTATTCATACATGCTGTAATTATTCAGTGAATGTCAGTGGTGCGCAAAACCCTGCACTCTTCATTGAAGGCGATAAAAGAAAAGAAACATAAGACATGCTCCCTGGGCTCAGGGAAGGTATAACTTGGTTGGACAGGCAATATACAAAAACATGAAATGGTTAAGTAACCGTGCACAGCAGATCAAGGTGATGGAGTAGCCAGGAGTACAATGAAGCCTGCTTCAGCACCATTGTCCTGTCCTCTTGTAGTGGAAATAGCAGTGGACTTGAAGTCGGACAGCCTTCCCTGGACACTCCACACCCCAGGCTGGGTTAGAGACCATCTATGGCCCCCGGGTATTCCCTTTGGCAGTGCTCACAGTGCTTAAATATAATTGCCTGTTTACTGGTCAGTCTCCCTTATTAAAGTGGCAGCAATGGCAGGCAGGCACTCATGTGTTTATTCATTCATTGAGCAAATATTTATTGGGCACCTGCTGCATGCCAAATGCTGTTCTAGGCAATGAGAACAACACAGTCATAGCCTATATCCTTGGAAAAATCACAGTCTAAGCATGTAGAAAGATGGTAAACAGGGAAATACATAGATATATACATATATACAATGTCAGGTGGTGCTAAGTCCTAGGAATAAACATAAAGCAGGGTAAGGAATGTTGTAGACATAGAGATGCATTACCCACGGCCTCTCCAAGGGAGGCCTTGCTGTCTGGCTGTAGGGAGTGTGGTCAGCAGGCTGCCTCCACCTGTTTTCTCCTTCAGGGTCCACCTTGGCTGTGGAGAGCCACCTTGCTCAAGCTCATGTCTGTCCCAGGGAAATCTACATCCAGTGACTTAAGTGAGGTGAAGATATAAAAGCACAGTCACTTCAGCCTGACTCAGGACAAGAATGGACAGCATTCTCTGCAGAACTCTTTGCTAGGGTGGATGAGGCTTCGTGGAGCCTAAAGTGTTGTATTTCCCCCTCTGACCCATGCTGCTTCTTCCCCTTTTGCTCACACTCCATCTCTGTTTGCTTCAGGAGAACCTGATCTGTGAGAAGGCAATGGAGCATGACTACATGGGACCTGTGGGGAGGGTTGGCATCTTGGATAAGATGGCCAGGGAAGGCCACTTTGCAAAGGTGACGTTTGAGCAGAGACCAGGAGATGAGGGAGTCAGCTGTGTTAAGGTCTGGAGGAACTGTGTTCCAGGTGCAAGGTACAGCAAGTCCCAAAGCCCTGAGATAGGAGTATACTTGGCACATTTGAGTGTCATCAGCAAGGCAGCCTGGTGGGCTGAAGCACATGGATGGGGCCTGACTGTTAGAATGCAGATGGAAAGGCAGCCAGAAGGTCACACACACAGGGGCATCTCCACCTTGTATCCCTAGTGCATATGGCAGATGCTCAATAAATGTCTGCCGAACCTAACTGGGTTCTCATTGCAGCCCCTTTCTTCTCTCTCTGTGTGACCTTGGACAGGTGGTTACTTAACCTTTCAGTGCCTCAGTTTCTCCACCTGTAGTCAGCAGCAGAGGTGGGACTCCTGAGCTCTGATTTAGAGCTCTTGCTGCCATGTTATTTTCTCTCCTTGCAAACTCTCTTCTCTCCTCCTCCAGGGATTTGGAGCACACCTGGTCCCACCCCCAGACTCTCAGCAGATGGTTCCCACTGGAAAGGTGGATGCTCTTGGCAGCTCAGTCCCACATCCTGGAGCCCCTAAGCTGAGAAGCAGCTGCATCAGGGAGGTGGGTGGGGGAGGTGGCAGAGCTGGGAGGGAAAGTTAGATTTTTCTCCTCTGATAATAAATAAACCCGATTAAGGTGTCCCCACACCCGCGGGGCAGGGTGCTCCATGGGTGGGCCTTATTGCTTTGATAAAAACTGCAATATCTGAAAATTGTCTCAGGCACCTAAGAACTCCCATTTTATGACTTGCACATGCCTGGAATACATTGCTTTTCCTGCCTTGTTATATATAATTCAGATCCTTATGGATGCGGGTGGGATGCATAACACTCCTGTAATGATTTATTCATTGGCGGAGGGGAAGCAGAGTGCACTCACCAGGTTCTGCCCAGCCTGTCTGACAGCTCACAAAGTTGGTGTTGCAGGCATATGTTGGATTAGCCTTGAGAAGGAGGAGCCAGTCTGGGCTCTTTAGCTTTCCTGGAACGCAGTCCTGGCGGGGTAGGGGCCACTTGTCAGTACAAGGCTTTCTCTAAGGCAGTCATTAGCTGAGTGAGGGGCTTTGTAAGTGTGATTTGAAGCTTCCTCTTTGCCAGCTTGGATACTTGTAACCCCATTTTACTGGTGAGGAAATGAGGATCAGAGAAGTTACATGACTTGCCCAAGGTCATCCAGCCAGCCAAGCAGTAACGGGATTTTCATATCACATGGATTGGCTTCCACTTGCCCATTTGCCCCTGAGCCAGGTGCTTAACACACACGAACTCACTTCCTCTTTGGTACCACCCAGGGAGGTGCAGATGATTTATTTCTCATTTTCTAGACAAGGAAATGAAGATCAGAGAGGAGAATGGGCTGCCCAGGTTCACCCGTCTAGAAATGGAATGCCTGGGATTTTAACTGAGGCAGGTTAACAGTCATTCATTCATTCCTGTATTCATTCATTCATTCATTCATTCAACCTCTCCATGCCTCAGTTTCTTCCTTTGTCAACTGGGGATTATATTAGTACCTACCTGTGAGATTGTTGTGAGGATTAAATGAGGGATTAAAAAATGGACTAACACAAGTAAAGTGCATAGAACCAGTGTCTGGCCCCAGAAAAGTGCACAATTGATTTTAGCTGGAATAATAATGATTTTATCTTCACCTATTCTTTCTTTTATTCCACAGATATTTTTAGGTAGCCTACGATGTGTCAGGTACTTTCTTAGAAGGATTGCACATGAGCTCATTTTTATTCTCACTACTGCCCTTATCTCATGAAAGAGGAAACCCCTCCTAGAAATGAAATAAATTGAGGGTGTTCCCCTGATTAAGAGATGAGTTCACTCCATTTTCCAAAGTAGATGAACATTCATTCATACATTTATTCATTCATTCATTTGATATGTTTTTATTAAGAATATATTATGTGTGGTGTAGGTGCTTCACTCATTTTTGTTGATTAAATGCATGAATGAACACAATGGGGGACAAGGCTGGTCCCAGTTCTCAAAGCACTTGTGCTTTCTTGCATGGGATATGAACAAGTAGACAGGAAATGATGGATCACACTTCATGAATTCTACAATGTACGTTTTTTTTTTTACTTATTAACCTCTTTGAAATTGGGATACATTTTGCAATTGAAGGTGTTGTAAGATCACTGTAGGCTAGTAGTGGTCAGGATGAGGTTGGTCTTTCCGGGAGATAACAGTGAAGCTATCTTTTAAGAATTCTTGTGGCTGGGCATGGTGGCTCACGCCTGTAATCCCAGCACTTTGGGATCTGCCGAGGCAAGCAGATCACCTGAGGTGAGGAGTTCGAGACCAGCCTGGCCAACATGGTGAAAACCCAACTCTACTAAAAATACAAAAATTAGCCTGGCGTGGTGGCAGGCGCCTGTAATCCTAACTACTTGGGAGGCTGAGGCAGGAGTATCACTTGAATCTGGGAGGTAGAGGTTGCAGTGTGCTGAGATCATGCCACTGCACTCTAGCCTGAGTGACAGAGTGTCTTCTCCAAAAAAAAAAAAAAAAAAAAAAAAAAAAGAATTTCTTGTATCTCAAAGTGGCTTTTTTTTTTTTTGTATGTTTTTTTGAAGATGGTCCTTGCCTCCGGTTTTGCCCAGGCTGGAATGCAGTAGAACAATCATAGCTTACTGCAGGCCCAATCTTCTGGGCTCATGCGATCCTCCCGTCTCAGCCTCCTGAGTGGCTAGGACTATGTGCACATGCTACCATGCCTGGCTAATTTTAATTTTTTTTTTTTTTTTTTTTTTTTTTGTAGAAACAGAGTCTCCCTATGTTGCCCAGGCTGGTCTGGAACTCCTGGCCTCCAGCGATCCTATCTCCTTGGCCTCCCAAAGTGCTGACATTATAGGTATGAGCCACCACACCCAGCCTTTTTAATATTCTTAATGGCACAGTGGAGAATATCTTGTAGGAAAACATGGACATTGGCAACCATGATTTTAAAATGATTTGGAAGATACAGACTTTGTATTGAAGACATTTTGGAATATCTTAGTAAATGTATTTTACTTGTATTTCCTTTTTTCAAAAAAAAGTATGTGCAGAGTGATATGATATTTGATTAAAATTGATGTCTAAATAACTCTAAAAGTGCTTTTTAAATAATACAAACAAAAATTCTAAGTGATAAGAAAGCATTGTGACTCCTAGGTATACCCAAGAGACTTGAAGACGTATGTCTGCATAAAACACATGTACACGAATGTTCATAACAATAGCAAAACATGTGAAAACAACCCAAATATCCATCAACTGATGAATGAATAAACAAAATGGGATCTATCCATACGGCAGAATATTATTTGACCATAAAAGGTCATGAAGTATGCATATATGCTACAACATGGATAAACCTTGAAAATGTTAAGCTAAGTGAAAGTGCTGATCATAACCCTGAAAAACACAATCCCAAACACAATATCTTGAATGTTGAAATCCTTCAAGATCAAAATTTCTAAAGATAAAAATCCCTAAAGTCTAAAATCCCCAAAATCGCAATTAGTGCATTTTTGGTTGCATACAGGACAGCTGTATCATGTTAGTCGCATCATGTTAGGCAGAACTATTATCTTGTTATTGTCTTTCTTTTTTTTTTTGAAATTAAGTGTGTTTTAAGGTGATGCATATGGCTCCCAAGTTGTGTATGGGTGCCAAGTTGACAAGGGTGGACTTAATTTGGTCAAGCTTAATCTGGCCAAGTGTTATTTTGGGTGTGTCAGTGAGGGTGTTTCCAGAAGAGATTAATGTCTGAGTCTGAGTGGACTGGGGGGGATGATCTGCCCTCAATGATGGTGGACACCATCCAATTGGCTGAGGATCTGGCGGGAACAAACACAAAAGGTGAACTGATCTCTCTCTTCTGAGAGCTGGGACAGGCATTTCTTCTGCTGTTTTTGATCAGTCTCATCAATAGACTTAAGTTGCCCATCATGGTATTTCAGATGACCACAAGTTATATAAAGAAATAGTTGCTCATAACATTTATACAGGTGCGACTGTCATTAGTATACTTGAGTGTTTATGCCTGCAAAAATATATATGTTATTACTGCTTATTTTATTGTGTCATGTGGCCTATCAAGTGTTCTGTCATGTTTTTATGTGTTTCTCAAATAAATCCCCTTTACAAATGTCAACAAATGTCTTTTAGAGAAATTTAAATTTTTTTTTTGCAGAATTATATTTTCAAGATTTTGGTATTTGGGAATTATGATTTTTGGGATTTTAGGCTTTAGGGATTTTCATTTCTCCAGATTTCAACATTCGAGATTATGGTGTTTGGGATTATATTTTATGGCCCCAAACCAAGAGAAAGAAGTCAGCTATATTAGTCCACATATCATATAACTTCATTCATGTGAAGACCCAGTATAGAGAAATCTGTAGAGACAGAAAATAGATTAGTAGTTGCTTACTGCTGGGTGTCAGGGGTACAGGAGGGGTGGGAGGTGATAGGTGATAGCAGTAGGTACAAGATTTCTTTTAGAGTTGATGAAAATGTTCTAACATTGATGGTGGTGATGGTTGCTCAGCTCTGTGAATATACTAAAACACATTGAATTGTACCCTACACGTCAATTATGCTCTCTTTAAAAAAGAAAAGCACGTGTCAGTCTTTTTTAGGGTTACACACAATAATGATAGTGGCTTAGATTTGATGAAATACAGTACAATGTAACGTGGTCAGTGTGATGTCGGAGTAAAGATGGGGCTGTGGAGGCGCTGGGGAGGCATCCAGGCCTGTCTGAGGGAGCAGGGAAGGCTTCATGGAGGTGGTGGTGGTAGGATGGTGTCAAAGCTGAAGCTGTGGGGATAAGAGTGAGAGTGAAACACAAGTGATCCAGCAAAGGCTGGGAGGTGAGCATCTGTTCTTTAAGGAGACAGCCTCTTCCCAGTACACACATCTGGCCTTACCCCTGGGACTCTGAGGGATGTAAAGATGAGTGAGGTTGAGGTCTCGTAGCGAGGATAAATAATCTGTGCCCATTCTCCTAGGTTGGCATCTCCAAATAACGCATCAGGTATGTTCAAAGGGAGGAATGACAGAGGGAGGATGGGGAGTCACTCCTGGATGAGGTTTTAAAAAGCAGGAGGGTCGGACAATGTCTGCATGCTAGTGGAATAATAAACAGCACAGCCTTTCTGGAGGGCTATTAATTTGGCAAAGGGCTGACCTTTTCACCCAGCCATTCCACAACCATGCTTTTGTCCTAAGGAAATGCTTATGATGACTCCCAGCTATCTGTTCACAAGGATGTTCTTCAACATGTCCGTACAACAAATGGAAAATCATGGAATCAGTCTGGATACATGACAAGCAGCCTGTGGATTCTAGACACCATGGCACCCATCACTGAAGGGTCAAGTGTGTTGAGTAAGGGCAGACCTAGATGTCAGGTAAACCTGACTTTAGGCAAACCCCATGCAGGCTTCAGTTTCCCCATGTGTAAGATGGAGATGACCATAATGAAACTTATAAGGCCGAGGTAGGGATGAAATGGACAAAAACACAAGAAGCATTTAGAACAATGTGTAGTGCATGAATAGTAGCTTTACTGATTATTATTTCTTATGGAGCTAATAACATGGATGTGCCTGGAGGTTATTAAATGGTAGTGAAAGGGTCAAGACTTACGAAGTAAGAAAAAAAAGGCGCTATGAGAAGGGACCCCATTTTCATGGGTGGAGATATAGATGTAATTTATTTTTCTTCTTGGTGCTTTAAAAAAATTTCCTAAAATTTCAAAGGGAACAAGAATGCATTGTGTGATCAGGGTGGGGGTGCTTTACGTTTTGTTTTTCTAAAGGGATACTTTGAAGACATACATCTCACTGCAAGAGCATAAAGCCTCTCCGAGCTCCATCTTCCGTTGGCCAAGCAGACCCTTTCTGAGGCTTCCCTGAGCAGGAGGGCTCCAACCCGCAGTTTTGATGTGAGCTGGAACTCAGTGCAGGGTGTATGATCTAAAAATAGGCAGAAAGACTTGAGTTAGTAGCTGCCCCAGTTTTTCCAGTTCTGACAAGGCACTTCAGTTAATAGAGATCAGAAGTTTTAAACCAGACAGGACGCGGTGGCTGACGCCTGTAATCCCAGCACTTTGGAAGGCCGAGGTGGGTGGATCACCTGAGGCCAGGAGTTTGAGACCAGCCTGGCAAATGTGGTGAAACCCCGTTTCTACTAAAAATACAAAAATTAGGCTGGGCGCAGTGGCTCACGCCTGTAATCCCAGCACTTTGGGAGGCCGAGGCAGGTGGATTACCTGAGGTCAGGAGTTTGAGACCAGCCTGGCCAATGTGGAGTAACCCCATCTCTACTAAAAATACAAAAATTAGCCGGGCATGGTGGCACATGCCTGTCATCCCAGCTACTCGGGAGGCTGAGGCAGGAGAGTTGCTTGAACCCGGGAGGCGGAGGTTGCGGTGAGCCGGACCGCACCATTGCACTCCAGCCTGGGCAACAAGAGTGAAACTCCGTCTCAAAAAAAAAAAAAAAAAAA